>NC_041387.1:438519746-438523933 GCF_002162155.2 Triticum dicoccoides
AGATCTGAATAAACCTTATGTTCAAGTTGTTAAACAGCAAGTTAAGATGCACCAAGATGATCTACACGAGATTCTAGCCAAGTTACATATAAAGTTCACTTAGTTCGGGGCTACGGCCTAGAAGATATGAGCAAAACAAGATCAACATGGCATTGATGCAAAATGCACCCAAACATCAAGAAAACATACCAAAACAAGGATGCAACATGATAATATGAAGCTACATGCAATATCAAGCAAGTTTCATATAGAGCACACTCAAAATGGAGCAACGGGGCAACACATACACTCTATACAAGTCATAACAACAATCTGCCCAAAATAGCAACTAGGCATATTGCAAGCATCAAAACAATATGCTACAGGACCTCAACAAGAAAACAAAAGGCACGGGCATGATGTACAGGTAAAGCATAACAAAACATGAACACTGAGCTATCTCCAGAAATCACTAGAACATGCTCAAACACACATGACAAGTTTGCAAATAATAAGAGTTCAGACTTTGCAGAAAATAACATCAGGTTGCAATGTTTAGAGCTATCAAACAACATGTTACAGGAACTTATCATGGTAAACAAAGGCATGGCATGATACTACTAAATACATAGAACAAAAGTCCCTTACTGACTATGAGCCAAAAAGGATCAGAAAATATGATGGCACCCATGTAAACCTAGGAAGTTATAATACAGATTCAAACATGGCAGAAACAGAATTATGAAGGCATCTTGGTGAGCTTGTACCACTCACCACAGAGAAATATATGGCATGGCAAGGCAATCAACAGTAAGAAGACATGTTTATGAAGCTAAGCATGGCAAGAGCAAGTCCATAGGGTACATGGATCACTACCAACAAGCATGGCAACAACTGAACTTAATGTTAACAGGCTGACAGCGACATTATTTAAAAACTTTGGAGCAAGGAAACAACAATCTACAGCAAGCTATAATTGCAACCAGGGGCATGAATGGATAGAGCATAACATGTAGAACAAAACACCCTTAGTGAACATTTCCAGATTATGCGTAGAATGACTAGTAGCAACAGATTTACATAGCATCACGAAATAACAGATTCAGCCTAGCAAACAGCAACAACAAGTACCCTACTTAACAAGCTCGATTCACTCACCACAAGTCATTGCATGACAAGATAAGCATAGAATCAGCAAGAAGACATGTTTATGGAACAAACCAAGGCAAGAACAAGTTCATAGCATACAAGGATCAACTACAACAACCTTGGAAAAATTGAATAACATGTAAACAATCTGCCAGGAAATATTTTGAAGCAAAAGTAGAGCACTAAAATGACATCCTAGACTACTCCATAATTGCAACCAAGGGCAGGGATCGATAGAGCATAACCATATGTTTAAAACACCCTTACTGAAGTATCTCAAAATATGCATGGATCTCTCTGTAGCATCAAGTTTACATGGCATCAAAATAACAACAGAACAGGGACTAAAATCAGCAACATCACGATGCCTAGTTTGCATGCTTGTGCTAGTCACCACATTGATCACAAAAATACATGGTAAACACCGATGTAAAGAAGACATGGCATAGTTCAAAACACATGTATACATCAACCTCATAGGATGCACACATCAATCATGGCAAAAATGACAAAAGTGCATGTTCTGTTAATAGACAACAGACAACATTATGAAGCACTCTTGCAACAAAGATTCAGGCATCAAGATGAACTCAAATGAACATGATGCAATGAAATGAAATGAAGAACTCATTGAGACGAACAATTTGACATATTACACACACGAAGCAGAGCTACGGATGCGGAGATACGATGCGATGAAAATGGCATGATAATGCAAATATCAGGGACTTAGACGAATTTTTAACCTCGGGCGGAAAATCGGGAGGACATGTCCGGGCCCAACCGGACATGTCCGGCGGCTGAATGGCGGGCTGTGTAGAGAAGGCGTTGGGCTTAGGGAGAGAAGCGAGAGAGAGGCCCGGCGGCAGTTTCGAAGACCGAAACATCCGGCGAAGGTACCGGCAACGGTACCGCTATATTTAACGGTTGGGCTAACAAATGGACTCCGAATGCGATGAAACTTGGCAGGCGCTCTGTCTACACTATAATAAGACCACACGACAAGTTGCAACCTATTCCGAGAATATTTTTATGCCACTTATTAAATAATATTTCGGAGGTGCCGCGGGCGCGTGCGAGTGGTCCGGACTCCGAACGGACAACGGAGAGAACCGGGAGAACCCGCACGGATGCAAGTTTTTAAAGACATGCAGATGAAATGCAGATGATGACATGGCAAAATGCAACATGCAAGAAAATGACATGGCAACGACGGCGAATAACTGGCAGACACCTGGCGCATCGGATCCGGGGCGTTACAACACTCCTCCACTAACAAGAGATCTCGTCCCGAGATCTTAGGACCGAGACGGAAGGGAAAAAGGATGAGGTGAAGCAAGAACTAAAGAGAAGAAGCAAAGAATCGAGAGCACTCGAGAAGAAGAGGGGAACGACGAGAATGACGAGGATCAAAAGCTCACGGAATCAGATAGACTATGAAACCACTCCGGTTAGAACGAGATAAGAAACGAATAAGACCGAAAGGATTTAGGCAGCACTCCGGTTGAACAAGGAAAGAATAGAACATGAGCTTCACCCAAAGAGATGGTACTTGACGAGATGAACAAAGCAATGCCTCCGGAAGAATTGAATGAAAAGAACTTAGAAGGAAGGATTGAATGGATTTGAATATCTGAGAAGAACGAAGAAATGCAAAACTCCAATTCAAAAGAATACGAAGAATTTAATTGCACTTCGAGACGCGAGAAGAAAATATACTTGAACTCCACCACCAAGAATCTTGAAGAACTCTTGAAAAATGAATTAAATCATGAAGAACCACCATGAAGAACTCCGGTTACAAAAGGATGATGAGATAGAATGAAGGATGAAAGAATAAGATGAGCCTTATGATGATTTAGATGGAGGTGCCGACGAAAAGGCCGAGGAAATTGAACTCCGGAAAAGAAAAGATGAAAACGCTTGGAACTAGAATCAAGAACAACTCCGAAGGAAGGGATTATTCACTCTGATGAAATAAGAATAAGATTTATTGTATGCTTATCCTTCATCAAATTCAATTGATGACAAGCAATGGATTTGGCATGCAACTTATTGTTGTTGAAAAGGATTAAGGGGGGGTTATAGCACAAAACTTGAGAAAGTCTTCATGAACCACCGGTAGGATTGAAAAGAACAAAGGGATTAAAATGATACTCAAGGAAAAAGAATCTTGAACGAACCACCATAAGAATTCGAAAATGACTGATGAAAGAGAAAGAATCACCAGGAAGAATTAGAAGAACAAATATGCTAGAGGGGATTTATATGCAAAAGAACAAAGAGATCATGAGCTGATTAAAGGACGCTTGAATGAAGCACCGGGATAATTGGATAACGGTAGCTGAAATGTGAGGATGAAGAATTCTCCTGGAATGATGGCCTCCGATGAAAAGAAATGGAAAAACAACTCCTGACATACTCCGGATAGGTAAGAAAGAATATCTGACAAACTGAAATAATTCGAGAGGATGATATGAAGCTAGAACCACGAAACTTCGAAAGAATGAACAAGATTTAAGAGGAACTCTTCTTCGGTCTTCAAATGACGACGAGAAACACCACCAAAATTACTGAGATACTCCGGGAGAATGACAAGCGAAGAGGTTGAGCCAACAATGCAATGATTAGAAATTGATCTTGGAAAGGCATGTGACTGATGGAATTCATTTTTACGTCACACTTTGAAAAGAATTTGAGAATAACTCCGGGGAATTAGAAGAGTCAGGTAAGATCCTGGGAAAAGACCTGTGTGTTAGGGCCCACTGAAAGAGATAACACCGTTGGAAAGGGATGTTCAGCAGATAGATGATGCACCGGAACAATTGAAATATTTGAATGAGGTGACAACCTCGAATTAATTGGAACACAGACAAATCTCCTGAGATGTCTTACAAACTCTGGGAAGATTGAATGGCGAGATGCAAACGGGCAGGGAAAACACTTCGAGGAAAAAGGATATGATCTACCGAAAACTTGAATTGAATCCACCGGAAAAGAAAAAGAGATGAAGAATGTCAAACGAGACGAGAATTCACCGGTTGAAAAGATTGAGGGAA
>NC_041387.1:438524892-438529166 GCF_002162155.2 Triticum dicoccoides
TCATGATCATCGCATAACCTGTACCTGCAACTGTTGTTGTAGTAATCTGTGAGCCACGAGGACTCAGCAATCCCATTACCATGGGTATCAAGACTAGCAAAGCTTAATGGGAAAGAAAGGGGGTAAAGTGGTGAGGTTGCAGCAGTGACTAAGCATATATGGTGGCTAACATACGCAAATAAGAGCGAGAAGAGAAGCAAAGGAACAATCGTCAACTAGTAATGATCAAGAAGTGATCCTGAACTCCTACTTACGTCAGTCATAACCCAAAACCGTGTTCACTTCCCGGACTCCGCCGAAAAGAGACCATCATGGTTACACACACGGTTGATGCGTTTTAATTTGGATCTGGTGTCAAGTTATCTACAACCGGACATTAACAAATTCCCATCTGCCTATAACCGCAGGCACGGCTTTCAAAAGATTATACCCTGCAGGGGTGTCCCAACTTAGCCAATGATAAGCTCTCGCGATTAATGAAGGATATACCTTCTCCCAGGAAGACCCGATCAGACTCGGAATCCCGGTTTACAAGACATTTCGACAATGGTAAAACAAGACCAGCAAAGCCGCCCGATGCGCCGACAATCCCGATAGGAGCTGCACATATCTCATTTTCAGGGCAACACCGGATAAGTCAAGCTACGAGTAAAACCAGCCCTCGAGTTTCCCCGAGGTGGCCCCGCAGGCTGCTCAGTTCGGACAAACACTTAGACAAGCACTGGCCCGGGGGGGGGGGCTAAAATAAAGATGACCCTCGGGTTGGCCGACCCAAGGGAAAGGTATAGATGGTGGTGAGGCAAATGGTAAAACCAAGGTTGGGCCTTGCTGGAGGAGTTTTATTCAAAGCGAACTGTCAAGGGGTCCCATAAATCACCCAACCGCGTAAGGAACGCAAAATCTGGGAACATAACACCGGTATGACGGAAACTAGGGCGGCAAGAGTGGAACAAAACACCAGGCAAAAGGCCGAGTCTTCCACCCTTTACCAAGTATATAGATGCATTAATACTATAAGAGATATTTTGATATCCCAACCAAAATCCTGTCCACCATGGAGCAATCTTCAACTTCACCTGCAACTAGCAACGCTATAAGAGGGGCTGAGCAAAGCGGTAACATAGCCAAACAACGGTTTGCATAGGAAAGGTGTCAAAGGTTAGAGGCTGACATGGCAAGTAGGGAGGCTTGATAAACAGGTGATAGGTAACACAGCATAGCGATAGAACGAAGCAACTAGCATAGCAATGATAGTAATGAGATCCAGGGTAGCGGTCATCTTGCCTGAAATCCTGCAAGGAAGAAGAACGAGTCCATGAAGAAGACAAACGGATGAAGCCGAACCAAGCGTAGACGAACGAATCCTCATGATCGCAACGAAACAGGAACTATCGTGAAGAAACACACAACATGGTAAACACACCACACAAGAACAAGGCATGATGCACAACAAGCATAATGCATGACAAGGCTACATGAATCTACTCATGGCAAGAGATGATGCAAACAAGAACAACACATCAAGGCAAGTTTAAATGAGGCCGGGAACAACATATAACAATTCCGGTAAGTCCTCATATGCAAATTTCGAAGTTGGTCTAGATCTGAATAAACCTTATGTTCAAGTTGTTAAACAGCAAGTTAAGATGCACCAAGATGATCTACACGAGATTCTAGCCAAGTTACATATAAAGTTCACTTAGTTCGGGGCTACGGCCTAGAAGATATGAGCAAAACAAGATCAACATGGCATTGATGCAAAATGCACCCAAACATCAAGAAAACATACCAAAACAAGGATGCAACATGATAATATGAAGCTACATGCAATATCAAGCAAGTTTCATATAGAGCACACTCAAAATGGAGCAACGGGGCAACACATACACTCTATACAAGTCATAACAACAATCTGCCCAAAATAGCAACTAGGCATATTGCAAGCATCAAAACAATATGCTACAGGACCTCAACAAGAAAACAAAAGGCACGGGCATGATGTACAGGTAAAGCATAACAAAACATGAACACTGAGCTATCTCCAGAAATCACTAGAACATGCTCAAACACACATGACAAGTTTGCAAATAATAACAGTTCAGACTTTGCAGAAAATAACATCAGGTTGCAATGTTTAGAGCTATCAAACAACATGTTACAGGAATTTATCATGGCAAACAAAGGCATGGCATGATACTACTAAATACATAGAACAAAAGTCCCTTACTGACTATGAGCCAAAAAGGATTAGAAAATATGATGGCACCCATGTAAACATAGCAAGTTATAATACAGATTCAAACATGGCAGAAACAGAATTATGAAGGCATCTTGGTGAGCTTGTACCACTCACCACAGAGAAATATATGGCATGGCAAGGCAATCAACAGTAAGAAGACATGTTTATGAAGCTAAGCATGGCAAGAGCAAGTCCATAGGGTACATGGATCACTACCAACAAGCATGGCAACAACTGAACTTAATGTTAACAGGCTGACAGCGACATTATTTAGAAACTTTGGAGCAAGGAAACAACAAGCTACAGCAAGCTATAATTGCAACCAGGGGCATGAATGGATAGAGCATAACATGTAGAACAAAACACCCTTAGTGAACATCTCCAGATTATGCATAGAATGACTAGTAGCAACAGATTTACATAGCATCACGAAATAACAGATTCCGCCTAGCAAAACAGCAACAGCAAGTACCCTACTTAACAAGCTCGATTCACTCATCACAAGTAATTGCATGACAAGATAAGCATAGCATCAGCAATATGACATGTTTATGAAACAAACCGAGGCAAGAACAAGTTCATAGCATGCAAGGATCAACTACAACAACCTTGGCAAAATTGAATAACATGTAAACAATCTGCCAGGAAATATTTTGAAGCAAAAGTAGAGCACTAAAATGACATCCTAGACTACTCCATAATTGCAACCAAGGGCAGGGATCGATAGAGCATAACCATATGTTTAAAACACTCTTACCGAAGTATCTCAAAATATGCATGGATCTCTCTGTAGCATCAAGTTTACATGGCATCAAAATAACAACAGAACATGGACTAAAATCAGCAACATCACGATGCCTAGTTTGCATGCTTGTGCCAGTCACCACATTGATCACAAAAATACATGGTAAGCACCTATGTAAAGAAGACATGGCATAGTTCAAAACACATGTAGACATCAACCTCATAGGATGCACACATCAATCATGGCAAAAATGACAAAAGTGCATGTTCTGTTAACAGACAGCAGACAACATTATGAAGCACTCTTGCAACAAAGATTCAGGCATCAAGATGAACTCAAATGAACATGATGCAATGGAATGAAATGAAGTACTCGTTGAGACGAACAATTTGACATATTACACGCACAAAACGGAGCTACGGATGCGGAGATACGATGTGATGAAAATGGCATGATAATGCAAATATCAGGGACTTTGACGAATTTTTAACCTCGGGCGGAAAATCGGGCGGACATGTCCGGGCCCAACCGGACATGTCCGGCGGCTGAATGGAGGCAGAGGAGGCCATGGCGCGGCGACGAGGTCCCGGCGGGGAGGACGATGGCCAGGAAGGCCGGCACCAGCGGGAATGGGACGCGGCGGAGGCGGGGGTCGCGGATCCGGCCGAGGGCTCGCCGGATCCGGGCGGCGGCGAGGAGTTACGGGCAGCGGCGGACGGCGCACTTGCGGGAAGAGAGAGAGACGCCATGAGTGAGAGGGAGAAGAAAGGAGAAGGAAGGAAAGGGCGGCGGGGAGGGACCTGGTCCGGGCGGAGGCACGGGTCGACGGGGAGGGATCTCCGGCGAAGCTCCTCGCCGGTGACTGCCGGAGGCGGACGTGGCACGGGTCTGGGCAGCGATCGGCGCTGAGATCGGGATCGTCCCCGATCCGGTCGAGCGGGACGAGCGGGAGGCGCTCGGGCCTCGCGGGCTTCGGCGGTGGCTGCGGGCTGCGCCCGGGCCTGGCGGGCTTGCGGAGGAGGGAACGGGGCAGGGGCGACGTGGCGCGCCCAGAGAGGCTGGAGGCGGCCATGTGTCGGCGCGGGAGAGGTGGAGGGCGACGGGTGCGGCGGCGCAGGGCGGCGGCTGGCCGTTGGGGCGGCGCCAAGTGGCGAGGAGGGTGTGGATCGACGCTGATTCCAAGGAGGGAGGCGGCGGCTGCGAGGGGGGAGAAGGGCTAGGGGTAGGTTTAGATAGAAATGGAAAGGGGGAGGCTACTATATATAGCAGGGATGCCTAGGGATTAGGGTT
>NC_041387.1:438529593-438538099 GCF_002162155.2 Triticum dicoccoides
GGGAGAGAAGCGAGAGAGAGGCCCGGCGGCAGTTTCGAAGACCGAAACATCCGACGAAGGTACCGGCAACGGTACCGCTATATTTAACGGTTGGGCTAACAAATGGAGTCCGAATGCGATGAAACTTGGCAGGCGCTCTGTCTACACTATAATAAGACCGCACGACAAGTTGCAACCCATTCCAAGAACATTTTTATGCCACTTATTAAATAATATTTCGGAGGTGCCGCGGGCGCGTGCGAGTGGTCCGGACTCCGAACGGACAATGGAGAGAACTGGGAGAACCCGAACAGATGCAAGTTTTTAAAGACATGCAGATGAAATGCAAATGATGACATGGCAAAATGCAACACGCAAGCAAATGACATGGCAACGACGGCGAATAACGGGCAGACACCTGGTGCATCGGATCCGGGGCGTTACATACGGTCCCTTCTAGTCCAAAAAAATCATCATAATTTTTTTATCGCATTTGGACTTCTTTGGTATTGATTATCTGAAAAAAACAAAGGTATGCAGAAAACAGGAACTGACACCCGGCACTGAGTTAATAGGTTAGTTCCCAAAAATGATATAAAATTGCCTATAAAGTATCTAAAATTCATAATATAATAACATGAAACAATCATAAATTCTAGATACGTTGGAGACGTATCAAGAGGCTATTGCCCACTAAGTTGCATAGCTTAATTATCGACGTTCTCGCCAGGTTTCAAGCGGGTGCCATCAAAGTCCCTGGGTCTTGGCCGCACGCACGGCGGCCGAGGCCATCCGCATCGTCTTGACCGCATCCTAGGCCTCCTTAGCAGTATGCTTGGTGGAGAGGACAATGAGCATCTCCGGGGGCACTCCCCGAAGCACGAACTCGAGTGCCGCTCGATCGTCATGGTAGTCAGCGGCGCCGGTGTCCATGGCGTCCCACAGATCGTGCGTCTGTAGGATGGCTCTCATCAGAAGCGACCAGTCGCCATAGTTACTATGTGTCAGCATCGGGAAAGTGGTGGGTAGCGACACCTTAGGCCTCTGCACTATTGGCATGGCGAACTCGCGCTCGTGGATGGTGCGGCTTCGCCCCTGCCTCATGGGCAAGCATGAGAGCAAGCGCATCCGTTGTGGCGATAGTGTCCTTTAATTCAAAGCCGCCTTGATTCCCAGACGCTGTCTTGCTCCCTGCCATGCCCGTCCGACAGAAAACTTGCTCTGATGCCACTTGTTAGCACAATTCACGTGCACACTCACGATAAACACGAAGACTCAGATAGTTTTGCGCTACGTGCAAACGTTGCAACTTTTCTGTTTTTCTTTCCTTTGTTCTTATTCTGTTACAAAGTGGAAATAGCTACCAACGGTCGGAGAAAAGTGCTCGCACAAACCTTGACGAACGTGCCATCCCACGATCAGTACATGCGGGCGTGGACGAGATCTCCTGCTTAAAATTAACTAACCAAACAAACTACTTAGCTGAAAACTAGCCGTTATTGTGCTATAAGGAAAAGGAGCTGCCGTTGCAGCGAAAATAGGCTACCATGGCGACGAAACCGAAAATGATTGCCATGGCACCGAAACAGGACAGACTAGGTTTATGTCATCATCTGCCTCTTAAATTCGTCTCACCGCTGCACAACAGCCGAGGAGGGATTGCTCTCTTAGAGCAACTTCAATGGGGCAATCCATTTCGTCTGCGGCCGTCTGTTTGGGTCGGCGCGGACAGAAAAGTCGGCCCAACGCGCCGACCCAAACGGGCACGTGTCCGCTTTTGTCCGCCCGCCGATCCATTCTCGGCCCATTTTTGAGCCGGATTTGCGTCGACACGGACACAAGACGAACGCACGCGCGCTCGCCCTCTTTCCTCACTGGGCCCGTTGGTCGGTGGCACATTGGCCTCTCCACATCAAACAACAGACCCTCGCCCGCCTGCTTCGTCGCCGACGCCGCCGGCCATTTTTCCCGATAAAAAGATAGTTCTAGCGTACACAGATAAAAGAAAGACCAACTACTCGTCGCTTTCCGACTCCGACTCGGTAATGTCCTCCTCTGACATCTGAATGTAGGCATCAGCATGCTGCTCGTCTTCGAAGTCCCAACCCGACGTTTCTCGTAGCTTCAGTTTCAATTGAGCGGCCTGCTTCCGCGAACGCTTGTCCTCCTAATAGATGGCTTGCTCCGTCCTACTCGCATCCCTCTCCGTCCTCCTTTGTTTGTAGAACTGGCGCTCGTCGATGATGTCCTGCGGGAAGCGTTCGCGCCATACCACATGGCTTACACGTCCATCTCGGCGATGGTGAGGCAACACTGCCGCCTCCGATGGACACGACGATCCTTGTCGGTGAAAAGCCACGGGAGAGGCGCGAGATCCTGCACCCGCTGGCTCGACACGTCGGGAAAATTCATATCCCGACGAGGCCTCAGGAGGCGCTATCGTGGTCCTAAGACTGACAGTAGAGAGGGGGGTAGGTACGGAGAGGCAATATATCAGATATGGTGAAGATGTACACACGAGGTTTACGAGTTCAGGCCCTTCACAGTGGAAGTAATAGCCCTACGTCTCGGTGCCCGGAGGCGGTCAATTGGATTATGTGTGTGATATTACAGGGGGTGCGAACCCTTGTCCCAGAGGAGGGGGTGGCTTATATAGAGTGCGCCAGGACCCCCACCCACCTCCATTACAAGGGGCTTAATGTACATAAAGTAAGGGGCGTTACTGGTAACGCCAACCTTAAGTGTTGTTAATGCTTATAAAGACTACGGAGTGAACGTCCGACCGTTGCGGTCCCTTATGACTCCTGGTCTTTGATAGGTCGAGTGACTCTCTGTATGGTCGAGTGACGGTAGGAAGGAGGACCTCCGAGTGACATGGCCGTCGAGTGGATTGCACTCAATGTATTCAACTGGCGCTCTCCTGTTGTCTCTTGGTCCTTTTATCTTCCACGGTAGTGACCTTGGGTAGGATGTATAGATCAGGCCTATGACCCTACCCCAGGTCTGTATCCTCATCAGTATCCCCCGAATGGATTAAGGTGCGAGTGGAAAGTAGGTCGAAGTTAAACCTGCTCCGAACTTTGTGTCTTTGCGAGTGTTTTCTACAAGACTGAACTCCTGCGTCGGTACTTCAGTGTCGACTCAGTCACCTTGATCCATTCAGTGAGCTGTCGACTGAACTAGTGACCTCATGCACCGAGTGCTGTGTTAGAGCACGAGATCTTGGGCGCGCTTGTCTGCAGTGTATCCCGGATTTCGCGGGATACGCAATTTCGGGGAAGCGCGCAGGCCGGAGAGCGCCGAAACGGGCGGTCCGAATAAGCAACAATGCCTCGATTACCGCGCCGCCTTTTTCACCACGTACGCTGCATGCAACTGTTGCGGGATTTGACGGGACTGCCTGGTCCCACGCGTCGGTCACTCGGAAGTGGCCCTTTATAAGGTGACGGGGCCAAGGCGCTTGCACTGTGCATGCCTGTTCCCCCTTCTTTCTCCTCCACTTCTCCACCGTGCCCAGCACCTCCGCTCTCGACGCCGCTGCTCTCCCGCCATGGTGAAGGACAAGACGGTGACGCTAGAGCGCGCAAAGAAGGCGACGGGGGCGGCGAAAGGCAAGAAGCAGAACCGCGGGTCGTCGTCACGTGTGGGGCTGTCGCCGGGCTGGATCCAGGGCAATTGAATCCGGTCTTCGGTCCGGCGGGAGGATCTGGCCGAACTGGAGGAGTTCGGACTGATGGCCAAGGGAGCGGCTAGGCTGCTGAAGGGGGAGACGGAACCACAATGTAACGCCCCAGATTCGATGCGCCAGGTGTCTGCCAGTTATTCGCCGTCGTTGCCATGTCATGTGCTTGCGTGTTGCATATTGTCATGTCATCATGTGCATCTCATTTTGCATACATGTTCGTTTCTTGCATCCAAGCATTTTCCCCATTGTCCGTTTTGCAATCCGGCGCTCCTATGTCCTCCGGCGTTCCCCTTTTGTCTCTCGTTATGAGCGGGTGTTAAACTTTCTTGGAATGGACCGAGTCTTGCCAAGAGGCCTTGGTATAGCACCGGTAGACCGCCTGTCAAGTTTCGTGCCATTTGGAGGTCGTTTGATGCTCCAACGGTTAACCGCGTAGCCCAAGCCCCTGGCTCCGCCCGCGCCGCCCGGGAGCTCCCCACCGGAGCTCCGCCGCCCTTGCGTCCGGCCTCCTCCGCCGCTGTTCTCGTCGGATCTGGTCAGGTGGACCTGATCCAACACCTCACCGAACCAAACGTGCGTCTCCGTCCCGGAACGGCTCCATCCCGATTTCGCGGGGTGAGAATTTGACCAAGTCCCGAAATGTTTTGACATTATCATGCAATGTTCAACGCATCATATCTCTGCATCCGTAGCTCCGTTTCATGCGTGTAATATGTCAAATTGTTTGTCTCAACGAGTACTTCATTTCATTCCATTGCATCATGTTCATTTGAGCTCATCTTGATGCATGAATCATCATTGCAAGAGTGCTTCATAATGTTGTCTGCTGTTTGTTAACAGAACATGCTCATTTGTCATTTTTGCCATGATTGATGTGTGCATCCTATGAGGTTGATGTCTACATGTGTTTTGAACTATGCCATGCCATCTTTACAGGGGTGTATGCCATGTATTTTTTGTGATCTCTGTGGTGACTAGCACAAGCATGCAAACTAGGCCTCGTGATGTTGCTGATTTTAGTCCCCGTTCTGCTGTTATTTTGATGCCATGTAAACATGATGCTACAGAGAGATCCATGCATATTTTGAGATACTTCAGTAAGGATGTTTTGAACATATGGTTATCCTATATCCATTCATGCCCCTGTTTGCAACTATGGAGTAGTCTAGCATGTCATTTGCTTGCTCTACTTTTGCTACAAAATGTTTCCTGGCAGATTGTTTACATGTTATTCAATTTTGCCAAGGTTGTTGTAGTTGATCCTTGCATGCTATGAACTTGTTCTTGCCTTGGATTGTTTCATAAACATGTATTCTTGCTAATGCTATGCTTATCTTGTCATGCAATGACTTGTGGTGAGTGAATCGAGCTTGTTAAGTAGTGTATTTGCTGTTACTGTTTCGCTAGGCTGAATCTGTTATTTCGTGATGCTATGCAAACCTGTTGCTACTAGTCATTCTATGCATAATCTGGAGATGTTCACTAAGGGTGTTTTGTTCTACATGTTATGCTCTATCCACCCATGCCCCTGGTTGCATTTATAGCTTGCTGTAGATTGTTGTAATCTTGCTCTCGAATTGCTAAATAATGTTGCTGTCAGCCGGTTAACATTAAGTTTAGTTGTTGCCATGATTGTTGCTAGTGTTCCATGCACCCTATGAACTTGCTATTGCCATGCTTAGCTTCATAAACATGCAATCTTACTGTTGATTGCCTCGCCATGCCATGTATTGCTCTGTGGTGAGTGGTACAAGCTCATCTACATGCCTACTTATCGTTGTTCCTGCCATGTTGGAATCTGTATTATAACTTGCCATGTTTACATGGGTGCCATCATATTTTCTGTTCCTTTTTGGCTGATGGTCAGTAAGGGACTTTTGTTCTATGCAATTAGTAGGTTCATTCCATGCCTTGGTTTGCCATGATAAGTTCCTGTAACATGTTGTTTGATAGCTCTAAACATTGCAACCTGATGTTATTTTCTGCAAAGTCTGAACTGTTATTATTTGCAATCTTGCCATGTGTGTTTGAGCTTGTTCTAGTGATTTCTGGAGATAGCTTAGTGTTCATGTTTTGTTATGCTTTACCTGTACATCATGTCCATGCCTTTTGTTTTTATGTTGAGGTGCTGTAGCATATTGTTTTGATGCTTGCAATATGCCTAGTTGCTGTTTTGGACAGCTTGTCCTTTAAACTTGTTTCATGTGTGTGTGTGTTGAACCGTTGCTCCGTGTTGAGTGTGCTCTATATGAAACTTGCTTAGAATTGCATGTAGCTTCATATTATCATGTTGCATCCTTGTTTTGGTGTGTTTGCTTGATGTTTGAATGCATTTTGCATCAATG
Source organism: Triticum dicoccoides (assembly GCF_002162155.2). Taxonomy (NCBI): domain Eukaryota; kingdom Viridiplantae; phylum Streptophyta; class Magnoliopsida; order Poales; family Poaceae; genus Triticum; species Triticum dicoccoides. The sequence continues at coordinate 438,535,603 of NC_041387.1, forward strand.
CCATGTTTAACTTGTTTTGCTCATATCTTCTAGGCCGTAGCTCCGAACTAAATGAACTTTATATGTAACTTGACTAGAATTTCGTGTAGGTCATCCTTTTGCATCTTAACTTGCTGTTTAACAACTTGAACATAAGGTTTATTCAGATCTGTACCAACTTCAAAATTTGCATATGAGGACTTACCGGAATTGTTATATGTTGTTCCCGGCCTCATTTAAACTTGCCTTGATGTGTTGCTCTTGTTTGCATCATCTCTTGCCATGAGTAGCTTCATGTAGCCTGGTCATGCATCATGCTTGGTTGTGCATCATGTCTTGTCTATGTGTGGTGTGTTTACCTTGTTGTGTGCTTCTTCTCGATAGTTCCTGTAGCGTTGCGGTCGTGAGGACTCGTTCGTCTACGCTTGGTTCGGCTTCATCCGTTCGTCTTCTTCATGGACTCGTTCTTCTTCGTTGCGGGATTTCAGGCAAGATGACCGCTACCCTGGATCTCACTACTATCATTGCTATGCTAGTTGCTTCGTTCTATCGCTATGCTGCATTACCTATCTTTTGCTCCTCAAGCCTCCCAAATTGCCATGAACCTCTAACCTTTGACACCCTTCCTAGCAAACCATTGCTTGGCTATGTTACCGCTTTGCTTAGCCCTCTTATAGCATTGCTAGTTGCAGGTGAAGTTGAAGATTGCTCCATGGTGGACAGGATTTTGGTTGGGATATCACAATATCTCTTATATTATTAATGCATCTATATACTTGGTAAAGGGTGGAAGGCTCGGCCTTATGCCTGGTGTTTTGTTCCACTCTTGCCGCCCTAGTTTCTGTCATACCGGTGTTATGTTCCCGGATTTTGCGTTCCTTACGCGGTTGGGTGATTTATGGGACCCCCTTGACAGTTCGCTTTGAATAAAACTCCTCCAGCAAGGCCCAACCTTGGTTTTACCATTTGCCTCACCTAGGCCTTTTTCCCTTGGGAGTCGCGCTCTGGAGGGTCATCTTTATTTTAGCCCCCCCGGGCCAATGCTTGTCTAAGTGTTGGTCCAAACCGAGCGATGTCTGGCGCCCCCTGGGCAACCAGGGTCTATGCCAACCCGACGTCTGGCTCATCCGGTGTGCCCTGAGAACAAGATATGTGCAGCTCCTATCAGGATTTGTGAGCACAGCGGGAGGCTTTGCTGGTCTTGTTTTACCATTGTCGAAATGTCTTGTAAACCGGGATTCCGAGTCTGATCGGGTCTTCCTGGGAGAAGGTATATCCTTCGTTGATCGCGAGAGCTTATCATGGGCTAAGTTGGGACACCCCTGCAGGGTATAATCTTTCGAAAGCCGTGCCTGCGGTTATAGGAAGATGGGAATTTGTTAATGTCCGGTTGTAGATAACTTGACACCAGATCTGAATTAAAACGCTTCAACCGTGTGTGTAGCCATGATGGTCTCTTTTCGGCGGAGTCCGGGAAGTGAACAAGGTTTTGGGTTATGTTTGACGTAAGTAGGAGTTCAGGATCACTTCTTGATCATTGCTAGCTTCACGACCGTTCCTTTTGCTCTCTTCTCGCTCTTATTTGCGTATGTTAGCCACCATATATGCTTAGTCGCTGCTGCAGCCTCACCACTTTACCCCTTCCTTTCCCTTTAAGCTTTGCTAGTCTTGATACCCATGGTAATGGGATTGCTGAGTCCTCGTGGCTCACAGTTTACTACAACAATAGTTGCAGGTACAGGTTATGCGATGATCATGACGCGAGAGCGATGCTTGCTTGCGTTGAGTCCTTCTTCTGCTTCTTCGATCAGGGGATAGGTTCCAGGTCGGCAGCCTGGGCTAGCAGGGTGGATGTCGTTTGAGCTTCTGTTTGTTTTTCATCCGTAGTCGGATGTTGCTCTTGTAAGATGATGTTGTATTCGTGAGGCATTGTATGCCTCTTGTATGTATCCCCATCTATTATGTAATGTTGATGTAATGATATCCACCTTGCAAAAGCGTTTCAATATGCGGGTCTATCCTTGGTGGGACCTTTGAGTTCCTTTTTGGATAGGGTCGCATATTGGGCGTGAAAAGTTGGTACCAGAGCCTCGACCGACCTTAGGAGCCCCTCTTGATTGATCGTGTAGTCTGGCCGTTGTTGAGTCTAGAACAAAACTGATTTCCGAGTCTAGTTATATCGGAGAGTAGGAATTCTTTTTACTCTTCAGCCCCTTCGTCGCTCTGGTAAGGAATCTTGATGTAGGTGTTTTGAATTACTTCTCTTCCCCTTCAAAATTTTTCTTTAGGTTCACGCAGTTGGTTTTCCGTTCGTTGTTCCTCAACTCTTCTCATCCCCTGCATTTCTCGTCAAGTTTGACTCGAGCCTCTTCATCCTTGAGTTCAATCCTTAGTTGTTTTCTTTTCCCACCCACCCACCCTTCTACTTCTTGGAACCGGAGTCCGTAATCGAGTATCCATCCTACTCGTGCGAAGTCTTTGCTTTCTTTCCTCAATTATTTCAACCGGTGTTTTCTCT
>NC_041387.1:438538385-438557234 GCF_002162155.2 Triticum dicoccoides
CCATCAATTTCATTCGTGTGGAGCCTCTTCAGTCTTCCCTCAATCATTTCAACCGGTGAATTCCCGTCTCGGTGGACATTCTTCATCTCTTTTTCTCTCCGGTGGATTCAATTCATGTTTTTCGGGTGATCACATTCTTTTCCTTGGATCTAGTGTTTTCCCTGCTCGTTCGTCTCTCGCCAGTTTATCCTTCCGGGGTGTTCGGAAGACATCTCAGGAGATTGGTCTGTGTTTGAATTTATTCGAGGTTGTCACCTCATTCAAATATTTCAATTGTTTCGGTGCATCATCTATCTGTTCAACATCCATTTCCAATGGTGTTTTCTTTTAGTGGGCCCTAACAAACAGGTCTTTTCCCAGGATCTTACCTGACTCTTCTAATTCTCCCAGAGTTATTCTCAATTCTTTTCAAGTCTGACGTAAGAATGGATTCCATCAGTAAGATGCCATCTCCAAGATCGCTTTCAAATTCTTTTCATCTCGGGTTCTACCTTTCCTCTTTTTCATTATTCCGAAGTATCTCAGTAATTTTGGTGGTGTTTCTCGTCATCATTTGAAGATCGAAGAAGAGTTTTTTTTCCATCTTGCCCGTTGTCTTGAAGTCTCGCGGTTCTAGTTTCATGCTATCGTCTTGAATTATTCCATTTGTCAGATATTCTTTTCTTACCCATCCGGAGTATGCCAGAAGTTGTTTTTCCATTTTTTCACCGGAGGCCATCATTCCAGTTACCGTTATCCATTTATCCCGGTGCTCGGTTCAAGTGTTTTTTTAGTCAGCTCATGATATCCTTGTCCTTTTGCATCTAAATCCCCTCTAGCATATTTGTTCTTCTAATTCTTCCGGTGATTCAGTCTCTTTCATCAGTCATTTTCGAATTCTTACGGTTGTTCGTTCAAGATTCTTTTTCTTGATTAGCATACCAATCCATTCGTTCTTTCGAATCCTACTGGTGGTTCATGAAGACTTTCTCAAGTTTTGCGCCATATTCCCCTTAATCCTTTTTCCAAGAAGAATAAGTAGTATGAAAATGTTGGAAATATGCCCTAGAGGCAATAATAAAAGGATTATTATTATATTTCCTTGTTCATGATAATTGTCTTTATTCATGCTATAATTGTATTATCCGGAAATCGTAATACACGTGTGAATACACATACCATAATATGTCCCTAGTAAGCCTCTAGTTGACTAGCTCGTTGATCAACAGATAGTCATGGTTTCCTGACTATGGACATTAGATGTCGTTGATAACGGGATCACATCATTAGGAGAATGATGTGATGGACAAGACCCAATCCTAAGCATAGCACAAGATCGTGTAGTTCGTTTTGCTAGAGCTTTTCCAATGTCAAGTATCTTTCCTTAGACCATGAGATCGTGTAACTCCCGGATACCGTAGGAGTGCTTTGGGTGTACCAAACGTCACAACGTAACTGGGTGACTATAAAGGTGCACTACAGGTATCTCCGAAAGTGTCTGTTGGGTTGACACGGATCGAGACTGGGATTTGTCACTCCGTATTACGGAGAGGTATCACTGGGCCCACTCGGTAGTGCATCATCATAATGAGCTCAAAGTGACCAAGTGTCTGGTCACGGGATCATGCATTATGGTACGAGTAAAGTGACTTGCCGGTAATGAGACTGAATGAGGTATTGGGATACCGACGATCGAGTCTCGGGCAAGTAACATACCGTCTGACAAAGGGAATAGTATACGGGGTTGCTTGAACCCTCGACATCGTGGTTCATCCGATGAGATCATCGAGGAGTATGTGGGAGCCAACATGGGTATCCATATCCCGCTGTTGGTTATTGACCGGAGAGCCGTCTCGGTCATGTCTACATGTCTCCCGAACCCGTAGGGTCTACACACTTAAGGTTCGGTGACGCTAGGGTTGTATGAATATGAGTATGCAGCAAACCGAATGTTGTTTGGAGTCCCGGATGAGATCCCGGATGTCACGAGGAGTTTCGGAATGGTCCGAAGGTAAAGAATTATATATAGGAAGTGCTGTTTCGGCCATCAGGACCACTGGAAGGGTCCCGGGGGTCACCCGGTATTGTACCGGGACCACCGGAAGGGTCCCGAGGGTCCACCGGGTGGGGCCACCTATCCCGGAGGGCCACGTGGGCTGAAGTGGGAGGGTAACCAGCCCCTAGTGGGCTGGTGCGCCCCCCCTTGGGCTCCCCCCCACGCCTAGGTTTGGAAACCCTAAGGTGGGGACTTGCCTTGGGGGGCACTCCACCCCCTTGGCCGCCGCCCCCATGGGAGATTGGATCTCCAGGGCCGGCGCCCCCCTGGGGGCCTATATAAAGGAGGGGGGAGGGAGGGCAGCCGCACCTAAGTCTTGGCGCCTCCCCCCCCCCCCGCTACACCTCGTCCTCCTCCCACAGCAGCTTGGCGAAGCCCTGCCGGAGTTCTGCTGCATCCACCACCACGCCGTCGTGCTACAGGATCATCATCAACCTCTCCTTCCCCCTTGCTGGATCAAGACGGAGGAGACGTCACGCTGACCGTACGTGTGTTGAACGCAGAGGTGCCGTCCGTTCGGCGCTAGGATCTCCGGTGATAGGATCACGACGAGAACGACTACCTCAACCCCGTTCTTTTGAACGCTTCCGCTCGTGATCTACAAAGTGGTATGTAGATGCATCTCTCCTTTCACTCGTTGCTTAGATGAACTCATAGATGGATCTTGGTGAAACTGTAGGAAAATTTTTATTTTCTGCAACGTTCCCCAACAGTGGCATCATGAGCTAGGTCTATGCATAGTTCTCTATTGCACGAGTAGAACACAATTTTGTTGTGGGCGTAGATCTTGTCAACTTGCTTGCCGCTACTAGTCTTTTCTTTCTTCAGCGGTATTGTGGGATGAAGCATCCCGGACCGACCTTACACGTACGCTTACATGAGACAGGTTCCACCGACTGACATGCACTAGTTGCATAAGGTGGCTAGCGGGTGTCTGTCTCTCCTACTTTAGTTGGAGCGGATTGGATGAAAAGGGTCCTTATGAAGGGTAAATAGAAGTTGACAAAATCACGTTGTGGTTATTCGTAGGTAAGAAAACATTCTTGCTAGAACCCAGTTGCAGCCACGTAAAAGATGCAACAACAACAATTAGAGGACGTCTAACTTGTTTTTGCAGCAATTGTCATGTGATGTGATATGGCTAGAAGTTGTGATGAATGATGAATGATATATTGTGATGTATGAGATCATGTTCTTGTAATAGGAATCACGACTTGCATGTCGATGAATATGACAACCGGCAGGAGCCATAGGAGTTGTCTTTATTTTTTGTATGACCTGCGTCTCATTGAAGAACGCCATGTAAATTACTTTACTTTATTGCTAAACATGTTAGCCATAGAAGTAGAAGTAGTCGTTGGCGTGACAAATTCATGAAGACACAATGATGGAGATCATGATGATGGAGATCATGGTGTCATGCCGGCGACGAAGATGATCATGGAGCCCCGAAGATGGAGATCGAAGGAGCTATATGATATTGTCCATATCATGTCACTACTATATAATTGCATGTGATGTTTATTATGTTTTATGCATCTTGTTTACTTAGAACGGCGGTAGTAAATAAGATGATCCCTTATAATAATTTCAAGAAAGTGTTCCCCCTAACTCTGCACCGTTGCTAAAGTTCGTTGTTTCGAAGCACCACGTGATGATCGGGTGTGATAGATCCTTACGTTCACATACAACGGGTGTAAGACAGATTTACACATGCAGAACACTTAGGGTTAACTTGACGAGCCTAGCATGTACAGACATGGCCTCGGAACACAAGAGACCGAAAGGTCGAACATGAGTCGTATGGAAGATACGATCAACATGGAGATGTTCACCGATGATGACTAGTCCGTCTCACGTGATGATCGGACACGGCCTTGTCGACTCGGATCGTGTAACACTTAGATGACTAGCGGGATGTCAAATCTGAGTGGGAGTTCATTCAATAATTTGATTAGATGAACTTAATTATCATGAACTTAGTCTAAAACTTTTGCAAAATATGTCTTGTAGATCAAATGGCCAATGCTCATGTCAACATGAACTTCAACGCGTTCCTAGAGAAAACCAAGCTGAAAGATGATGGCAACAACTATTCGGACTGGGTCCGGAACCTGAGGATCATCCTCATAGCAGCCAAGAAAGCATATGTCCTAGATGAACCGCTAGGTGAAGCACCCATCCCAGAGAACCAAGACGTTATGAACATTTGGCAGTCATGTGTTGATGATTACTCCCTCGTTCAGTGCGGCATGCTTTACAGCTTAGAACCGGGGCTCCAAAAGCGTTTTGAGAAACACGGAGCATATGAGATGTTCGAGGAGCTGAAAATGGTTTTTCAAGCTCATGCCCGGGTCGAGAGATATGAAGTCTCCGACAAGTTCTATAATTGTAAGATGGAGGAAAACAGTTCTGTCAGTGAGCACATACTCAAAATGTCTGGGTTGCACAACCGCGTGTCCCAGCTGGAGATCAACCTCCCGGACGAGGCGGTCATTGACAGAATCCTTAAGTCGCTCCCACCGAGCTACAAGAGCTTTGTGTTGAACTACAATATGCAGGGGATGGTGAAGACCATTCCTGAAGTATTTTCAATGCTGAAGTCAGCAGAGGTTGAAATCAAGAAAGAACATCAAGTGTTGATGGTTAATAAGACCACTAAGTTCAAGAAGGGCAAGGGTAAGAAGAACTTCAAAAGGGACGGCAAAGATGTTGCCGCGCCTGGTAAGCCAATTGCCGGGAATAAGTCAAAGAATGGACCCAAGCCTGAGACTGAGTGCTTTTATTGCAAGGGGAAGGGTCACTGGAAGCGGAACTGCCCCAAATACTTAGCGGACAAGAAGGCCGGCAACACTAAAGGTATATTTGATATACATGTAATTGATGTGTACCTTACCAGTACTCGTAGTAACTCCTGGGTATTTGATACCGGTGCCGTTGCTCATATTTGTAACTCACAGCAGGAGCTGCGGAATAAGCGGAGACTGGCGAAGGACGAGGTGACGATGCACGTCGGGAATGGTTCCAAGGTCGATGTGATCGCTGTCGGCACGCTACCTCTACATTTACCCACGGGATTAGTTATGAACCTCAATAATTGTTATTTAGTGCCAAGTTTGAGCATGAACATTGTATCTGGATCTCGTTTAATACGAGATGGCTACTCATTTAAATTCGAGAATAATGGTTGTTCTATTTATATGAGAGATATGTTTTATGGTCATGCCCCAATGGTCAATGGTTTATTCTTAATGAATCTCGAACGTAATGTTACACATATTCATAGCGTGAATACCAAAAGATGTAAAGTTGATAACGATAGTCCAACATACTTGTGGCACTGCCGCCTTGGTCACATTGGTGTCAAGCGCATGAAGAAGCTCCATGCTGATGGACTTTTAAAGTCTCTCGATTATGAATCATTTGACACATGCGTGCCTCATGGGCAAAATGACCAAGACTCCATTCTCCGGAACAATGGAGCGAGCAACCAACTTATTGGAAATCATACATACCGATGTGTGCGGTCCAATGAGCGTTGAGGCTCGCGGAGGATATCGATATGTCTCACTCTCACTAATGACTTGAGTAGATATGGGTATGTCTACTTGATGAAACACAAGTCTGAGACCTTTGAAAAGTTCAAGGAATTTCAGTATGAGGTAGAGAATCAACATGACCGAAAGATAAAGTTCCTACGATCAGATCGTGGAGGAGAATACTTAAGTCACGAATTTGGTACACACTTAAGGAAATGTGGAATCATTGCACAACTCACGCCGCCTGGAACACCTCAGCGTAACGGTGTGTCCGAACGTCGTAATCGCACTCTATTGGATATGGTGCGGTCTATGATGTCTCTTACCGATTTACCGCTATCATTTTGGGGATACGCTCTAGAGACAACTACATTCACTTTAAATAGGGCACCGTCTAAATCCGTTGAGACGACACCGTATGAATTATGGTTTGGGAAGAAACCTAAGCTGTCGTTTCTAAAAGTTTGGGGATGCTATGCTTGTGTCAAGAAATTACAACCTGAAAAGCTCGAACCCAAGTCGGAAAAATGCGTCTTCATAGGATACCCTAAGGAAACCATTGGGTATACCTTCTACTTAAGATCCGAGGGCAAGACCTTTGTTGCCAAGAACGAATCCTTTCTGGAAAAAGAGTTTCTCTCAAAAGAAGTAAGTGGGAGGAAAGTAGAACTCGATGAAGTACTACCTCTTGAACCGGAAAGTAGTACAACTCAGGAAAATGTTCCTGTGGTGCCTACACCAACTGGAGAGGAAATTAATGATGATGATCAAGGTACTTCGGATCAAGTTGCTACAGAACCTCGTAGGTCCACAAGGACACGTTCCACACCAGAGTGGTATGGCAACCCTGTCCTGGAAATCATGTTGTTAGACAACGGTGAACCTTCGAACTATGAAGAAGCGATGGCGGGCCCAGATTCCAACAAATGGCTTGAAGCCATGCAATCCGAGATAGAATCCATGTATGAAAACAAAGTATGGACTTTGACTGACTTGCCCAATGATCGGCGAGCGATAGAAAACAAATGGATCTTTAAGAAGAAGACGGACGCGGATGGTAATATTACCGTCTATAAAGCTCGACTTGTCGCTAAGGGTTATCGACAAGTTCAAGGGGTTGACTACAATGAGACATTCTCTCCCGTAGCGAAGCTGAAGTCCGTCCGAATCATGTTAGCAATTGCCGCATACTATGATTATGAAATATGGCAGATGGACGTCAAAACGACATTCCTTAACGGGCATCTTAAGGAAGAACTGTATATGATGCAACCGGAGGGTTTTATCGGTCCTGAGAATGCTAACAAAGTATGCAAGCTCCAGCGATCCATTTATGGGCTGGTGCAAGCATCTCGGAGTTGGAACATTCGCTTTGATGAGATGATCAAAGCGTTTGGGTTTATGCAGACTTATGGAGAAGCCTGCGTTTACAAGAAAGTGAGTGGGAGCTCTGTAGCATTTCTCATATTACATGTAGATGACATACTTTTGATGGGAAATGATATAGAACTTTTGGACAGCATTAAGGCCTACTTGAATAAGTGTTTTTTCAATGAAGGACCTTGGAGAAGCTTCTTACATATTAGGCATCAAGATCTATAGGGATAGATCGAGACGCCTCATAGGTCTTTCACAAAGCACATACCTTGATAAGATTTTGAAGAAGTTCAAAAGGGATCAGTCCAAGAAAGGGTTCTTGCCTGTACTGCAAGGTGTGAGATTGAGCTCGGCTCAATGCCCGACCACGGCAAAAGATAAAGAAGAGATGAGTGTCATCCCCTATGCTTCAGCCATAGGATCTATTATGTATGCCATGCTGTGTACCAGACCTGATGTAAACCTTGCCGTAAGTTTGGTTGGAAGGTACCAAAGTAATCCTGGCAAGGAACACTGGACAGCGGTCAAGAATATCCTAAAGTACCTGAAAAGGACAAAGGACATGTTTCTCGTTTATGGAGGTGAAGAAGAGCTCACCGTAAAGGGTTACGTCGACGCTAGCTTCGACACAAATCTGGATGACTCTAAGTCACAAACCGGATACGTGTATATGTTGAATGGTGGAGCAGTAAGCTGGTGCAGCTGCAAGCAGAGTCTCGTGGCGGGATCTACATGTGAAGCGGAGTACATGGCAGCCTCGGAGGCAGCGCATGAAGCAATTTGGGTGAAGGAGTTCATCACCGACCTAGGAGTCATACCCAATGCGTCGGGGCCGATCAAACTCTTCTGTGACAACACTAGAGCTATTGCCCTTGCCAAGGAGCCCAGGTTTCACAAGAAGACCAGGCACATCAAGCGTCGCTTCAACTCCATCCGTGAAAATGTTCAAGATGGAGACATAGATATTTGCAAAGTACATACGGATCTGAATGTCGCAGATCCGTTGACTAAACCTCTCTCGCGAGCAAAACATGATCAACACCAGAACTCTATGGTGTTCGATTCATCACAATGTAACTAGATTATTGACTCTAGTGCAAGTGGGAGACTGTTGGAAATATGCCCTAGAGGCAATAATAAAAGGATTATTATTATACTTCCTTGTTCATGATAATTGTCTTTATTCATGCTATAATTGTATTATCCGGAAATCGTAATACACGTGTGAATACACAGACCATAATATGTCCCTAGTAAGCCTCTAGTTGACTAGCTCGTTGATCAACAGATAGTCATGGTTTCCTGACTATGGACATTAGATGTCGTTGATAATGGGATCACATCATTAGGAGAATGATGTGATGGACAAGACCCAATCCTAAGCATAGCACAAGATCGTGTAGTTCGTTTTGCTAGAGCTTTTCCAATGTCAAGTATCTTTTCCTTAGACCATGAGATCGTGTAACTCCCGGATACCGTAGGAGTGCTTTGGGTGTACCAAACGTCACAACGTAACTGGGTGACTTTAAAGGTTCCCTACAGGTATCTCTGAAAGTGTTTGTTGGGTTGACACGGATCGAGACTGGGATTTGTCACTCCGTATTACGGAGAGGTATCACTGGGCCCACTCGGTAGTGCATCATCATAATGAGCTCAAAGTGACCAAGTGTCTGGTCACGGGATCATGCATTACGGTATGAGTAAAATGACTTGCTAGTAACGAGACTGAACGAGGTATTGGGATACCGACGATCGAGTCTCAGGCAAGTAACATACCGTCTGACAAAGGGAATAGTATACGGGATTGCTTGAACCCTCGACATCGTGGTTCATCCGATGAGATCATCGAGGAGTATGTGGGACCCAACATGGGTATCCAGATCCCACTGTTGGTTATTGACCGGAGAGCCGTCTCGGTCATGTCTACATGTCTCCCGAACCCGTAGGGTCTACACACTTAAGGTTCGGTGACGCTAGGGTTGTATGAATATGAGTATGCAGCAAACCGAATGTTGTTCGGAGTCCTGGATGAGATCCCGGACGTCACGAGGAGTTTTGGAATGGTCCGGAGGTAAAGAATTATATATAGGAAGTGCTGTTTCGGCCATCGGGAAAGTTTCGGGGTCACCCGGTATTGTACCGGGACCACCGGAAGGGTCCCGGGGGTCCACCGGGTGGGGCCACCTATCCCGGAGGGCCCCGTGGGCTGAAGTGGGAGGGGAACCAGCCCCTAGTGGGCTGGTGCGCCCCCCTTGGGCCCCCCTGCGCCTAGGGTTGGAAACCCTAGGGTGGGGGGGCTCCCCACTTGCCTTGGGGGGCACTCCACCCCCTTGGCCGCCGCCCCCCTGGGAGATTGGATCTCCAGGGCCGGCGCCCCGCATGGGGGCCTATATAAAGGAGGGGGGGAGGGAGGGCAGCCGCACCTAAGTCTTGGCGCCTCCCTCCCCCTGCTACACCTCGTCCTCCTCCCGCAGCAGCTTGGCGAAGCCCTGCCGGAGTTCTGCTGCATCCACCACCACGCCGTCGTGCTGCTGGATCATCATCAACCTCTCCTTCCCCCTTGCTAGATCAAGACGGAGGAGACATCACGCTGACCGTACGTGTGTTGAACGCGGAGGTGCCGTCTGTTCGGCGCTAGGATATCTGGTGATAGGATCACGACGAGAACGACTACCTCAACCCCGTTCTTTTGAACGCTTCCGCTTGCGATCTACAAAGTGGTATGTAGATGCATCTCTCCTTTCACTCGTTGCTTAGATGAACTCATAGATGGATCTTGGTGAAACCATAGGAAATTTTTTATTTTCTGCAACGTTCCCTAACAGAAAAATCCATTGCTTGTCATCAATTTAATTTGATGAAGTATAAGCATACAATAAATCTTATTCTTATTTCCTCAAAGTGATTAATCCCTTCCTTCGGAGTTTGTTCTTGATGAATAAATTCTAGTTCCAAGTATTTTCATCTTTTCTTTTCCGGAGTTCAAATTTTCCTCGAATATTTTGTCGGAACCTTCATCTAAATCATCGCAAGGCTCATCTTAGTCGTTCATCCTTCATTCTATCTCATCATCCTTTTGTTACCTGAGCTTTTCACAGTGGTTCTTCATGATTTAATTCATTCTTCAAGAGTTCATCAAGTATCTTTCCATCCTCTCAAGTTCATGTTCTTTTCCTTCCATTTTCAGCCGGAGTGCTGCCTAAATCTTTCAGTCTTATCCGTTTCTTATCTCGTTCTAACCGGAGTTGTTTCATAGTCTGTCTGATTCCGTGAGCTTTCGATTCTCATCATTCTCGTCGTTCCTCTCTTCTTCTCGAGTGCTCTCGATTCTTTGCTTCTTCTCTTGAGTTCTTGTTTCACCTCATCCCTTTTTCCATTCTGTCTCGGGACGAGATCTCTTGTTAGTGGAGGAGTGTTGTAATGCCCCGGATTCGATGCGCCAGGTGTCTGCCAGTTATTCGCCGTCATTGCCATGTCATGTGATTGCGTGTTGCATATTGTCATGTCATCATGTGCATCTCACTTTGCATACGCGTTCATTTCTTGCATCCGAGCATTTTCCCCGTTGTCCGTTTTGCAATCCAACGCTCCTATGTCCTCCGGCGTTCCCCTTTTGTCTCTCGTTATGAGCGGGTGCTAAACTTTGTTCGAATGGACCGAGTCTTGCCAAGCGGCCTTGGTATAGCACCGGTAGACCGCCTGTCAAGTTTTGTGCCATTTGAAGGTCGTTTGATGCTCCAACGGTTAACTGCGTAGCCCAAGCCCCTGGCTCCGCCCGCGCCGCCCGGGAGCTCCCCGCCGGAGCTCCGCCGCCCTCGCGTCCAGCCTCCTCCGCCGCCGTTCTCGTCGGATCTGGTCAGGTGGACCAGATCCACCACCTCACCGAACCAAACGCGCGTCTCCGTCCCGGAACGGCTCCGTCCCGATTTCGCGGGGTGAGAATTTGACCAAGTCCCGAAATGTTTTGACATTATCATGCAATGTTCAACGCATCATATCTCTGCATCCGTAGCTCCGTTTCATGCGTGTAATATGCCAAATTGTTTGCCTCAACGAGTACTTCATTTCATTCATTTGCATCATGTTCATTTGAGCTCATCTTGATGCCTAAATCATCATTACAAGAGTGCTTCATAATGTTGTCTGCTGTCTGTTAACAGAACATGCTCATTTGTCATTTTTGCCATGATTGATGTGTGCATCCTATGAGGTTGATGTCTACATGTGTTTTGAACTATGCCATGCCATCTTTACAGGGGTGTATGCCATGTATTTTTTGTGATCTCTGTGGTGACTAGCACAAGCATGCAAACTAGGCCTCATGATGTTGCTGATTTTAGTCCCCGTTCTGCTGTTATTTTGATGCCATGTAAACATGATGCTACAGAGAGATCCATGCATATTTTGAGATACTTCAGTAAGGATGTTTTGAACATATGGTTATCCTATATCCATTCATGCCCCTGTTTGCAACTATGGAGTAGTCTAGCATGTCATTTGCTTGCTCTACTTTTGCTACAAAATGTTTCCTGGCAGATTGTTTACATGTTATTCAATTTTGCCAAGGTTGTTGTAGTTGATCCTTGCATGCTATGAACTTGTTCTTGCCTTGGATTGTTTCATAAACATGTATTCTTACTGATGCTATGCTTATCTTGTCATGCAATGACTTGTGGTGAGTGAATCGAGCTTGTTAAGTAGTGTATTTGCTGTTACTGTTTCGCTAGGCTGAATCTGTTATTTCGTGATGCTATGCAAACCTGTTGCTACTAGTCATTCTATGCATAATCTGGAGATGTTCACTAAGGGTGTTTTGTTCTACATGTTATGCTCTATCCACCCATGCCCCTGGTTGCATTTATAGCTTGCTGTAGATTGTTGTAATCTTGCTCTCGAATTGCTAAATAATGTTGCTGTCAGCCGGTTAACATTAAGTTTAGTTGTTGCCATGATTGTTGCTAGTGTTCCATCCACCCTATGAACTTGCTATTGCCATGCTTAGCTTCATAAACATGTAATCTTACTGTTGGTTGCCTTGCCATGCCATGTATTGCTCTGTGGTGAGTGGTACAAGCTCATCTACATGCCTACTTATCGTTGTTCCTGCCATGTTGGAATCTGTATTATAACTTGCCATGTTTACATGGGTGCCATCATATTTTCTGTTCCTTTTTGGCTCATGGTCAGTAAGGGACTTTTGTTCTATGCAATTAGTAGGTTCATGCTATGTCTTGGTTTGCCATGATAAGTTCCTGTAACATGTTGTTTGATAGCTCTAAACATTGCAACCTGATGTTATTTTCTGCAAAGTCTGAACTGTTATTATTTGCAATCTTGCCATGTGTGTTTGAGCTTGTTCTAGTGATTTCTGGAGATAGCTTAGTGTTCATGTTTTGTTATGCTTTACCTGTACATCATGTCCATGCCTTTTGTTTTTATGTTGAGGTGTTGTAGCATATTGTTTTGATGCTTGCAATATGCCTAGTTGCTGTTTTGGACAGCTTGTCCTTTAAACTTGTTTCATGTGTGTGTGTGTTGAACCGTTGCTCCGTGTTGAGTGTGCTCTATATGAAACTTGCTTAGAATTGCATGTAGCTTCATATTATCATGTTGCATCCTTGTTTTGGTGTGTTTGCTTGATGTTTGAATGCATTTTGCATCAATGCCATGTTTAACTTGTTTTGCTCATATCTTCTAGGCCGTAGCTCCGAACTAAATGAACTTTATATGTAACTTGACTAGAATTTCGTGTAGGTCATCCTTTTGCATCTTAACTTGCTGTTTAACAACTTGAACATAAGGTTTATTCAGATCTGTACCAACTTCAAAATTTGCATATGAGGACTTACCGGAATTGTTATATGTTGTTCCCGGCCTCATTTAAACTTGCCTTGATGTGTTGCTCTTGTTTGCATCATCTCTTGCCATGAGTAGCTTCATGTAGCCTGGTCATGCATCATGCTTGGTTGTGCATCATGTCTTGTCTATGTGTGGTGTGTTTACCTTGTTGTGTGCTTCTTCTCGATAGTTCCTGTTTCGTTGCGATCGTGAGGACTCGTTCGTCTACGCTTGGTTCGGCTTCATCCGTTCGTCTTGTTCATGGACTCGTTCTTCTTCGTTGCGGGATTTCAGGCAAGATGACCGCTACCCTGGATCTCACTACTATCATTGCTATGCTAGTTGCTTCGTTCTATCGCTATGCTGCGTTACCTATCTTTTGCTCCTCAAGCCTCCCAAATTGCCATGAACCTCTAACCTTTGACACCCTTCCTAGCAAACCATTGCTTGGCTATGTTACCGCTTTGCTCAGCCCTCTTATAGCGTTGCTAGTTGCAGGTGAAGTTGAAGATTGCTCCATGGTGGACAGGATTTTGGTTGGGATATCACAATATCTCTTATATTATTAATGCATCTATATACTTGGTAAAGGGTGGAAGGCTCGGCCTTATGCCTGGTGTTTTGTTCCACTCTTGCCGCCCTAGTTTCCGTCATACCGGTGTTATGTTCCCGGATTTTGCGTTCCTTACGCGGTTGGGTGATTTAAGGGACCCCCTTGACAGTTCGCTTTGAATAAAACTCCTCCAGCAAGGCCCAACCTTGGTTTTACCATTTGCCTCACCTAGGCCTTTTTCCCTTGGGAGTCGCGCTCTGGAGGGTCATCTTTATTTTAGCCCCCCCGGGGCAATGCTTGTCTAAGTGTTGGTCCAAACCGAGCAATGTCTGGCGCCCCCTGGGCAACCAGGGTCTATGCCAACCCGACGTCTGGCTCATCCGGTGTGCCCTGAGAACGAGATATGTGCAGCTCCTATCAGGATTTGTCGGCACAGCGGGAGGCTTTGCTGGTCTTGTTTTACCATTATCGAAATGTCTTGTAAACCGGGATTCCGAGTCTGACCGGGTCTTCCTGGGAGAAGGTATATCCTTCGTTGATCGCGAGAGCTTATCATGGGCTAAGTTGGGACACCCCTGCAGGGTATAATCTTTCGAAAGCCGTGCCTGCGGTTATAGGCAGATGGGAATTTGTTAATGTCCGGTTGTAGATAACTTGACACCAGATCCGAATTAAAACGCATCAACCGTGTGTGTAGCCGTGATGGTCTCTTTTTGGCGGAGTCCGGGAAGTGAACACGGTTTTGGGTTATGTTTGACGTAAGTAGGAGTTCAGGATCACTTCTTGATCATTGCTAGCTTCACGACCGTTCCTTTTGCTCTCTTCTTGCTCTTATTTGTGTATGTTAGCCACCATATATGCTTAGTCGCTGCTGCAGCCTCACCACTTTACCCCTTCCTTTCCCTTTCAACTTTGCTAGTCTTGATACCCATGGTAATGGGATTGCTGAGTCCTCGTAGCTCACAGTTTACTACAACAATAGTTGCAAGTACAGGTTATGCGATGATCATGACGCGAGAGCGATGCTTGCTTGCGTTGAGTCCTTCTTCTGCTTCTTCGATCAGGGGATAGGTTCTAGGTCGGTAGCCTGGGCTAGCAGGGTGGATGTCATTTGAGCTTCGTTTTGTTTTTCATCCGTAGTCGGATGTTGCTCTTGTAAGATGATTTTGTATTCGTGAGGCATTGTATGCCTCTTGTATGTATCCCCATCTATTATGTAATGTTGATGTAATGATATCCACCTTGCAAAAGCGTTTCAATATGCGGGTCTATCCTTGGTGGGACCTTCGAGTTCCTTTTTGGATAGGGTCGCATATTGGGCGTGACACACAACCTCGACCGGATGAGTGTGTTCTGCTCGCCACTCACGTCGACCGGGGTTTCTTGCTCCCTCCGCATCCTTTCTTCCGGGGATTTTTGAACTTCTTTGGCGCTCAGATCCACCATTTTTCTCCCAAGACCATCACGTATTTAGCTGCGTTTGTATCGATGTGCGAGAACTTCTTAGGGTGTCAACCGCACTGGGGTCTTTTCAAACATATCTTCACCATTCGCTCCCAGTCGGTAAAAAAGGCAAAGTCGAGTGACTCAAAAACCCACGTCATCCAGATGTGTGGGGGTTTAGGTATCCAAAAGAGGCATAGGAGTGCCTTTCCCGCCATGACTCTCCCTGAATCTGTTAGAGGCTGGCAGTCGACCTTGTTCTACTGCCAGGACGTCGCAGCTCCAGGTCAGTCGACCGGTCTTCCCCACTTCTCATTTGACCGTGTTCAGACTCCTGCCCCACTGAAAGTGACCGCTGCTGAGACCGTGAAGACGAAGATGTTGGTGGAGAGAGTGGTCCAACTTATCAATGATGGAGTTACCGGCTTGGACTTGCTGGAAGTGTTCCTCAGTCGACGCATCCAACCTTTCCAGGCCCGCGATCACCCGATGTGGCTGTATTCCAGACCAGATGACACCGCTCGGGTCCATCCAGAAGAAGTGTCGTCCGAAACCGTGGCTTTGTGGCTGAGGAGCGTCACAGGCAACCAGGACAACCCCAGAGGATCCAGGCGAGTCGTCCCCTTCAGCGACGGTAACCCGCCCGACAAGGTATACTCTTTGTTCCGACTGCTTCCCGCTCACGCTCCGACTGTACTTGATGTTGACTGACTCTTACTCGATCGATTTGTTCTGTAGGTATTCACTGAGATGCATTCGATGCCCAAAGACAAACAAGATTTGGAGCAGGACCAGGAGGGAGAGGACAGTGCGGAGGAGAGTGGAGAGTGGGAGTCTCTGGGAGAAGAGGAGGAGGAGGAGAGCGAGGAGTCGGACGAGGAGGAAGAAGTCGACTCGCCGCCGCGCTCCGAACATTGATACAAACAGCAACATGATCCGTCTGGCGGGCGCGGGAAGAGCGTGGCCCCGAGTGCCAATACTCAGAAGCGCACTCGGACGTCGACCCCGGAGCCGACAGAGAAGGTGGCCAAGCAGCCCAAAGTTGCTCCTCCCAAGGCTCAGAAGACTTTGCCACAGACCAAGATGGACATCCCTGTTGCTTCGGGGTGAGTATCTCGCTTGTGTTTCTGTAGGTCGACTGAAGATTTTCTTGTTTTGACCAACCGATTCATGTGTATTTCCAGTCCCACCTCTGCTGCCACTGACATGGACATTGACAAGGCACCACGAGACGAAGAGGCCACCTCATGAGTCGGTAAGTCCGATCGACCAAGCTTCGTTAAGTTGAGTAGATCGCCAATCGGCAAAGTTTCTAACATTTCTCTCTTTCTGTAGTTCTGCAAGAAGTTGTTGTGATTCCTGATGATGAAGAAGAGGTGCCTGTACAAGAGAGGAGGAAGAGGAGCGGGAGCTCTGGCAGGAGGAGGTTTGAAGTTTAGGTCCCTCAGTCGACGCCGGCGCTCGAGGAGGTGGTCGAACATTCCGGAGAGCCTGTTCGGACCAGCGTCACATTCGCCAGCCCGCTGACGACTGCTCGTCCGGCTAGCTCGACTACACCGACTCCTGCTGCTCCAGTGCAACCCCACGCCTCTGACCCAGTGACTACTTCGGCTGCTCTGCAGCCATCACTTTTTGTTGCGTATCAGACTCCAGATGACTCGCCGAGTGCCACTAGGGAAGCTCTTCGCCAGGTGAACCTTGTCATGGAGCAGGTGAAGGTGGTGCACGAGGCTAGCCAGGTGGCTTACAACGCCAGTACTGGCCTTCAGGCCAATGTTCAGGTCAGCAAGACTCCGACTGAAATTTCGAATGTTGTCTTATATCTGATCACCCACTGTGGTGTTTCTTTGCTTAGAGCTTGGGAAATCTTCCATGTCACTCGACTTGGGTTGAATCTTAGCAGACTTTCTGAACCAGTGGGGGCACGCCGAGTGCACCCACTGGGTGTAGTCCCTGAGACCATGGTCGAGTGCTCGCAGTTGACTGAGGTCTTAGAATGTATCTCTTTCCTTTTTTTGAACTCACGCTGGGCATACCCTGCTGAGTATTGATCTGAACCAGTGGGGGCATGCTAAGTGCACCCACTGGGTGTAGTCCCCGAGACTACTTGGTGAATATTTGATTCGACAGTAGTCTTAGAGTAACTTTTCTCTATCGATGCCTTTTATTTCTGTCGACTCACATATCACTCTTGCTGACTGCAGAGGTCTTTTGATCTTGGAGCTCGTCTTTCCGAGTTGAAGAAGAAGCATATCAGTGTTGAACTTGACCTTGAACTCGCAAAGAAGAATCTCAAGACTGCTCAACAGGAGACAACCATCATGGGAGGTAACCATTCGACTGTCTTGTCTGCTTAGTAGTTCACACTTTCCACTGCTTTTCATTCAGTCTCTTTGAACAGAGTGACTTCACATAAGCAGATGTGCGTAGTGAAAACCACCAACTTCAGGCTCGTCTGAAGAGTGTTATTTCTTTAGAGAGAATGAAGGAGGCTTTAGAGAAGAAGGACCTGGACCTTGCTGCCGCTCAGAAAGAAGCACGTGAGAAGACGACGCTTGCGGACCAGAAGCTGGCTTCAGTCGGCAAATTGGAGGATGAGAATGCGAAATTGAAGACTTCCATCTCGGACGCTAATCGGGAAGTCGAGCAACTAAGGAAGGACAAGGAGAACCTGACCATGGAAGTCGACGGCCTCAGATCCAAAACGGGCAAGCTGGAGTCCTATTTGGAACAACTTGCGGCGAAGCTTGTCTTGAAGCTTGAAGGTATGGCTGTTCATTTAGATAACTGTCGTCGACTGAAATTTGCAATATTGTCAACTCATTGTTTTTTGCGATGGAACAGAACTTTGCCAGGACTTTGAAGCTGAAACTAGATGGGTTGAGACAGGTCTCGACCCCATCAACTGTCCCATGAAAGATGAAGTTGCGATGAACTTGCTTCGATTGGAATCACGCTTGGATGGCGCTGTCGACTATCTGGCTAGGCTGAAGGCTGCGATGACCCGAGTGGACGCCGAACTCTGGCCTCAGGCAGAACTTTCTCAAGGCCTCGAGTCGCTGATGACTCGACTCAACCAGATCCCTGACCGAGTGCAAGAGTGGAAAAAGTCTTCTGCTCGCTGTGGTGCTGGCGTCGCCTTGTCATTGGTTCGCGTGCACTGCAAGGAAGCTAAAGAAGAGAAGCTGGCGGCCCTCAAGGTAGCGAATACTAAGAAGCACTCCTTCCAGGACTTCATGGACACCTTCCTCGAGGCAGCTACCCGCATTGCCGACAGCATCGATCTTGACAGCTTCTGCGATCCGTCCAGCCCTTCTCCCGTTGAGTGATGGAAAAAACATTATGCCCCACTTTTATTTGCCTCAGAATGCCGAGTGATTTTGTAATCGTTAAAACTCTTTCGGGCCTGACGCCCGAATACTTTTAATCTGTGGTTAGGAACCTCTGGATTTATCTTTGAATATGTTGGGTTTATCTTCGAGTGAAATCTGTTCTTCTCATCGGTTCCTCTTCGTTTGATGCAGGTGCTGAAGAAGGATCAGCAGTCGACCAGTTGGATGAGCCTTGGGCAGCATTGATCAGCTCATCAACAAGGTACTCAACAATGGTCTTGACGTTCCTGTCATCAGCAAGGGGCCAATCGTTGGGTGGGTGCACACAATCTCATCCTTCTTCTTGACGGTGCAGCCCCCGGGGGAGGGGGGTGGTGTGTGTGTGTGGTCGACCCACGGCCCCGCTCACCGCTCGGTAGGGTTTTTCAAACTTAGGTGAGTACTGGACCGCAGCTAAGCTTCTGAGTGGAAGGACTGTTCACCACTCGGTAGGAATTTTCAAACTTAGGCGAGTACTGGACTGCAGCTAAGCCTCCGAGTGGGAGGACTGCTCACCACTTGGTAGGATTTTTAAACTTAGGCGAGTACTAGACTGCAGCTAAGCCCCCGAGCGGGAGGACTGCTCACCGCTTGGTAGGATTTTTATCACTTAGGCGAGTACTGGACTGCAGCTAAGCCCCCGAGTGGGAGGGCTGCTCACCACTCAGTAGGATTTTTTTCAAACTTAGGCGA
>NC_041387.1:438557588-438581133 GCF_002162155.2 Triticum dicoccoides
CGGTAGGATTTTTATCACTTAGGCGAGTACTGGACTGCAGCTAGCCCCCGAGTGAGAGGCAGACTCACCACTCGGTAGAATTTTTATCACTTAGGCGAGTACTAGATCGCAGCTAAGCCCCCGAGTGAGAGGCAGACTCACCAGTCGGTAGGATTTTTATCACTTCATCTTAGGCGAAACAGATTCGTAGCTAAGCCCCCGATTGAGAGGCAGACTCACCACTCGGTAGGATTTTTATCACTTAATCTTAGGCGAAACAGATTCGCAGCTAAGGCGATACATACGAAAGAAATAAACAACAATCATTTGGAAGGCTGTAAAATTATGTCTTTTGATAACCAAACTAAGAGGTATTTCTTATTACATCTCATCAGTCTAAATACTTAAGAGTAAAAAGGGCGGAGTAGTTCCGCATTCCAAGTGCGCGGTTCATCTTTGTTGTGCTCGATGTTGAAGAGACGATATGCTCCGTTGTGGAGCACCTTGGTGACGACGAAAGGGCCCTCCCAAGAAGGGGCGAGCTTGTGTGGCTTCTGCTGGTCCACTCGGAGAACCAAGTCTCCTTCTTGAAATGCTCGCCCCCTTACGTTTCTGGCATGGAATCGACGCAAGTCTTGTTGATAAATGGTCGACCGGATCAAGGCCATCTCTTTTCCTTCCTCCACTCGCTCGACCGTGAGTGCTGTACTGACGACTTGTCCAATGGCTATAATGTAAATCAGTAAAGGCTCTTTGCTGATTGGCGCAGCGAGCACCGGTTGGGTGGACAGCAGGGTTTTAAGCTCTGCAAACGCTGCATCAGCTTCTTCAGTCCACTCGAACTTATCAGATTTCTTCATCAGTCGGTAAAGAGGCAAGGCCTTTTCACCAAGACGAGAAATGAATCGACTCAAGGCGGCCAAACAACCAGTCAGCTTCTGAACGTCATGCACTCACACAGGGCGCTTCATTCGTAGGATGGTATCAACCTTTTCTGGATTGGCATCGATCCCTCATTCGAAAATGAGAAAACCGAGTAACTTTCCACCTGGAACTCCGAATGTGCACTTTGACGGATTAAGCTTGATATCATACCTTCTTAGGTTGGCAAAGGTTTCTGCGAGGTCAGTCAGTAGGTCGGAACCTTTACGTGACTTGACCACGATGTCATCCATGTATGCTTCTACATTCCGACTGATTTGGGTGAGCAGGCACTTCTGAATCATTCTCATGAACGTGGCTCCAGCATTTTTAAGACCAAATGGCATGGTGACATAACAAAAGCACCCGAATAGGGTGATGAAGGCTGTTTTTATTTCATCGGGACCATACAGTCGGATCTGATGATACCCGGAATATGCATCTAAGAAAGACAAGCGCTCACACCCTGTAGTCGAGTCAACAATCTAATCGATGCGAGGGAGAGGTAAGTGATCTTTCGGGCAGGCCCGATTGATATGCTTGAAATCAATGCACATGCGAAGTGAATCATCCTTCTTAGGGACCATGACTACATTGGCTAGCCACTCGGAGTGGTAGATTTCACGGATGAACTCTGCCGCCAACAGCCGAGCCACTTCTTCGCCAATTGCTTTCCTCTTCTGCACGGCGGACCGCCGAAGGTGCTCTTTGACGGGTTTTACCTTGGGGTCGACACGCAAACGGTGCTCAGCCAGTCCCCTGGGTACACCTGGCATGTCAGAGGGTTTCCATGCAAAGATGTCCCAGTTCTCACGGAGGAACTGGATGAGCGCTTCTTCTTATTTGTTGTCGAGTGTTGTTGATATATGAGTCGATGCAGCATTGGGATCGGTCAGGTGAATATGAATCGGCTTCATTTCACCAGTCGACTGAAATGCAGAGTCTGTAGCAGGCTTCTTGGCTCGGAGCAAATCACTCGGATCTGCATTCTTCTGATACACTTGGAATTCAACTGCCGCCATCTGCGCATCAGCAATTTTGGAACCTTTCTGGAAACATTCATCTGCCTTCTGCCGATTGCCAGTATCTGTGATCACACCTTTGGGGCCAAGCATCTTCAGCTTGAGATACACATAACATGGTCGAGCCATAAAACGTGCATAGGCTGGCCTACCCAGAATGGCATGATAGGCACTCTGGAAATCCACGACTTCAAATGTCAACTTCTCCTTACGGTAATGCTTGGAATCACCGAAAACCACGTTGAGGGCGATCTGGCCGAGTGATTCGGCTTTCTTTCCAGGGATAACACCATGAAAACTCATGTTGCTCTCGCTAAGTTTGGACATCAGAATGCCCATCCCCTTCAAGGTTTCAGCGTAAAGGATGTTCAAACCACTGCCACCGTCCATCATTACTTTGGTCAGTCTAGTGCCCCCAACCACGGGGTCGACCACCAGTGCTTGCCTCCCAGGGGTGGCTACACGAGCAGGATGGTCAGACTGGTCGAACTTGATGACTGTCTGAGACCATCTCAGGTATGTGGTCATCGCCGCCGGAGCGACCATATTCACTTCTCTGTTGATGACCTTCAATCGACTCTTGCTCTCAACATCAGCAAAAATCATCAGAGTTGAATTGACTTTGGGGTAACCATCATCTTCTTCCTCCTCCTCGTCTCTGTCCGACTCCTTTACTTTCTCACCGGGTTGATCTCCTCGGAACTACTGGATCAGGAGCCAGCACTGTCGAGTGGTGTGTTTAGGGTAAATCAAATTCCCCTCTTCGTCTTTCTTCGTGTGGATGTGACACGGTAAATCCAACACATCATTTCCTGCTTGATCTTTCACTTTCTTTGGAGGCCAGGGCCCCTTAGGTTTTCCCTTAAACTTCCCTTGAGCCACCGCTGCAATCTCATCGGGTGCCGCGGGCTCAGCTTTACACTTCTGTTTCCGATTGGAATTTCCTCCACCGATCTCCTGGCCGACTGGCTTACTTTTTCCGCTACGGAGTCAATCCTCTTCTTCCCCGTTAGTGTACCGGGTGGCTATTTCCATCATCTGAGTCAGAGTCATATCACCAGTCCAACCGAACTTCAGGACCAACTCTCGATATTTGACGCCCTCCTTGAAGGCGCACACTGCTTGATGCTCTGATACATTTTCAATAGGGTGATGCAAAGTGGTCCACCCCTGAATGAAATCTGTCAAAGTCTCACTCGGCTTCTGCACACAATGCTGCAACTCGGTCAATCTTGCTGGTCGTTTGCACGTGCCCTCGAAGGTTCTGACGAACACTCGACCCAGCTCTTCCCAACTATATATACTGTTCGGAGCTAACTGAGTCAACCACACCCGGGCTGACCCTTCCAACATCAGAGGAAGATGCTTCATTGCTACTTCATCATTTCCACCGCCAATCTGCACAGCCACTCGGTAATCCTCAAGCCAAGTTTCATGCTTAGACTCTCCAGTGAACTTACTGACTCCGGTCGCCAACCTGAAGTTGGGAGGAATCACCGCCGCCCTGATGACCATGCTGAAACACTCCGGACCGGATACATGCACTCTGCTGCCACTCGGACGATCTCTGCCAGGGTCTTCTCTGTGCGCTCTATTCCGGTCAACCAGACCTTGAACAAGGATGGATCTCGCGTCGAAGCCTGGCTCTCTTGGGTCGACTGAGGCTCTGCGGTCGCCACCGTGACGGCGTGTATCATCGTTCCGCCGAGGCCCATACAACACACTCCTCGAAGCAGGCGTGGGCTCCCGACGATGAATGTCGCGGTCGAGTGGATGACCATACTGTCCACGGCCCTCACTCCGCGGGGGCGATCTTGGGATGTGGGCCGATTGGACCGTTTCCGCTACAACGGACCTGCTGTGAATCCTATTCCGCAACTGAGATACTGTTGTATTTTGCTCTCCTGCTGCCCGGAGCAAGGCCCGGATCTGCATCAGCCCTCTGCCAACTTCCGACTGGGAAGGTTGAATCGACTCTGCTATTCGGGCCGCAGCTGCGAGGTTCTGAATCGGAGTATGGTATACCTTAGGTGGAGGCGGAAAAAGCTGTCGTCGACTGGACTCATGGATCCGCTCCTGAGCGCGCTCGTCGAGAGCACGCTGAAGGTTATCCAGTCGAGTGCGCTCAGCCAAATTGGCTAGGCGCACCTCCTCCAAGGCCTGAGCCTCGGGGGTTTCTCCAACGATGGGCGTGTGGAGTGCATCCATGTTGCAGTGACGAAGTTCTTCCCTCTACTGCGAAGAGAGGGGTTCGGGTCGGTATTCCTCGTGGATGCACGACGGATCGCCGCCTCCATCTCCGCCGTCCTCACGGCGGAAACCAGACGGACTGTGGGGCCCGTCGACCATCAAGACTTCTACCGCAGGGTCGCTGCTATCGCACTCGGATGCGGTCTCCGAGGAGCCAGTCGACAGATCGAACAGGCCGTGGAGGGTTTCATCGGGCTCGATTGCCGCGACTTGATGGGTGGCTGGACGCCGAGCCGCTACGTGCTTCACCCACCGCTGGAGCCGCGATCGACCGGATCGCTTGCGGCGGCGAACAACGGGGAGTGAAAACACAGTCGGAGCCGACTGATACTGAGTCGACGGCTGCCGGAGAAGGACGCTGCGGACGCACGCGCGGAAGTGCGTCGCCCCTCAGACGGGGAGTGCCTCAACGTCCAGGGGAGCTTCTTGGAGCCACGCGGAGTCGTCGGCGACGAAAACGAGCGCGCCGAGACGGATCTCGCGGCCCTCAGCCAGTCCGCCACCGGAAACCATGATGATGATGATCGGTAAAACTTGCAACTTCACCAACAAGTCGCCAAGACACCTGCCCCAAGGTGGGCGCCAACTGTCGTGGTCCTAAAACTGACAGTAGAGAGGGGGTAGGTACGGAGAGGCAAGATCTCAGCTATGGTGAAGATGTACACACGAGGTTTACGAGTTCAGGCCCTTCACAGTGGAAGTAACAGCCCTACGTCTCGGTGCCCGGAGGCGGTCGATTGGATTATGTGTGTGATATTACAGGGGGTGCGAACCCTTGTCCCAGAGGAGGGGGTGGCTTATATAGAGTGCGCCAGGACCCCCGCCCACCTCCATTACAAGGGGCTTAACGTACATAAAGTAAGGGGCGTTACTGGTAACGTCAGCCTTAAGTGATGTTAATGCTTATAAAGACTACGGAGTGAACGTCCGGCCGTTGTGGTCCCTTCTGACTCCTGGTCTTCGATAGGTCGAGTGACTCTCTGTATGGTCGAGTGACAGTAGGGAGGAGGACCTCTGAGTGACGTGGTCGTCGAGTGGATTGCACTCGACGTATTCGACTGGCGCTCTCCTGTTGTCTCTTGGTCCTTTTATCTTCCAGGGTAGTGACCTTGGGTAGGACGTATAGGTCAGGCCTATGACCTTACCCCAGGTCTGTATCCTCATCAGGCGCCATGCCGCCGCGTCGTGCGCGCGGGCCGCCTCCTCTGCGGTGTCAAAGGTGCCAAGGATGAGGCATTTCTCGCGAAACCAGATCTCGGAGGAGAAGGCGCCGGAGTGGCGCTCGCGGACTCCGCGAAAATCCGAAGCGTCCAGGCGGCGCATCGACATGGTGGCGCAAAGGCAGCGAGGCTAGTGAGAGGGGTCGAGACGAGTGGGCGGCGGACAGAGTGTGGAGGGAGCGCCTTCTTATAACGAGCACCGGCGCGCTGGAGTGCTAAAACCAGGGCGACGGCATAGCCGTTGGCATGATCTAAAGCGCGTGCGGTCATGAAATGGTTCGGCCCATTGAACACACTGCCGATCCAAATCTAAAAGAGGACGGATGGCGGCGGGCGGCCGATCCAAACGGACAAAAACGCCGTCCGTTTGGGTCGGCCCGTTGGAGTTGCTCCTATATCCTTGTAACGCCGGATGACTGGAATTTTTTTTTTTGGGGGTGGTGAAGGAAGGAGACGCACTACTCTAAAGTAAACTTGTACCGTCTCATTTCTTACTTCTTGTTCACGGCATAGCCAGCTTATATGGGATAACTGTTCAAGGGTCGATAAGGTACAGTGACCTTTCGGATGGAATTGTAGCCGTTCGATAACTGAATCTGCTAGTGTTGACACCTTCTTCGTCAGTCAGTGCAGTGTATCCTGGGTACGACACCCGCTGCCTTCGCTCAATGCAAACACCCCGTCAGATTCGGCAATCAGAATCGAGTCTGGGACACAGCAAAGCGGCACCGAATCGAGCCCAGCCAGATTCCAAGGTCGCCAGCCCCTGCCGTATGCACCCTCCCATCGCTCTCGGAGAGCCGGCCGTCCGACACGCCGTCGATCGTGAGTGGCGCCGCTTTCCCTACGTTGACAACAGCCCGCATCTCTCCCGCCGTGACGACGGAGGAGATGGCCCCCGCGGCCACGCGAAGCGCCGGCGCGGCGGGCCGTATCCATTAGCCAAGCTCGCGAGGCACGACACGTCGACCGGTGAATCCCTGAGACAGCACACCGCTGCGCTCGTCCCTACCTCAGGCTACTCCGAGGGCTACGTGCGCCCGGCCGTCCCGGCCTCCGGAAAGGGCGAGGGGAGACGATGCGAGA
The DNA here is from genome assembly GCF_002162155.2 of Triticum dicoccoides. Lineage (NCBI taxonomy): Eukaryota > Viridiplantae > Streptophyta > Magnoliopsida > Poales > Poaceae > Triticum > Triticum dicoccoides. The sequence continues at coordinate 438,564,067 of NC_041387.1, forward strand.
TGCAAAGTTGAGCGCAACACAGTCGCACCAAGACGATCTAGGGTATCCTGTGCTGCGCTGCCTGCAGAATCGTCCTGATGGCATGACCCTGGGTACGTGCACGTGTCGGCCGCGCCCTGTTCCCCCGGCGTCTCGCCGCTCATGGATAGACACATAGACCGGCCCTGCATGCACAAGAAGACCAAGGATTCGATTCCCAGCAATATGCATGCATGCACATGCGCCCAACCGCTGGGCGGCCGTGCCGCATCGACATCGCCTGTTGGGCAGATGATGTGCTTGTGGCTTCAAATCGCTGGTGTGCTGCTGCTTTACCATCCCTACTTGCTCTTTTAAAACTAGACGTGACATGACACACTTGCGTGGATTGAGATGTCCACCAGTCCGTTGGCGTTCACTTGCCAATAATTACTCCTATCGTTGCTATAGCCCACCATGTTCGACTTTTAGAAGAAGATGCACCCGCCGGGTTAAGGTGGTGTCTAGGTTGGCGTAATTGGGTTCTCAGAATATGTATCTCCATTTCCATTGGCTCTTTAGCTCATGCTTTCTATGGATGAGAGGAGGGAAAGATTATGGTACCTAACAGTTGAGCTACCTCTAATTCTATCACTTCTATAAACGGACCAGGCTCCCCTCAGGTTCCTCTCAAGTACTAGAACCGATCAGGCATTAGGAGGGGAGCTGTTTCATTACTTATCAGAGCATGAAAGCATTTGTTTTGCTTTCATTGTTGTTAGTAAGATACAAAAATCAAATCAATGTTTCCACTTCAAAAACCAATACCTCGCTCTATGTATTTGTTATACAATATAGTTAGGAAAAAAGAATATGAGATCTGTGGCCACTAACACCCAGGGCATATTTTTTATAGAAGGAGCCCACCCAGGTGAGGCGTCAGAAATCTGCTCCCGACGGGAGTCGAACCCTGGCTAGGCTGCTGTCTAGATCTCATAGTTAGGGGAAAAAACAGAGCACGAATGTTTAGACACAAGTCTATGGCGCGAATGAATGTTGTGGCCAGTGGATGATCAGGAAAGGAAGAGGGCATGACATGAGAGAAAGGTTGTTAGCCGTCCCGAGCTCACTAAACCGGCATCTAGTTTTTACTGCACTATGCACCATTATGTTGGTGTCTACCTTGCCCTAGCCCTCGCCTACAGCTCGCCGGAGCTCTCTCTTCCTCTGTACTCTAGTTCAAACGATCAAGGAAAGAAGGAGAAAGGTGGACACAGGAGGTTTCCGGCGCTCATACACCACCGCACGTACGGCCTTGTATTTTCTCCTCGAGCAAACAACTCGAGCAGCGCACCTGTTACAACGTCACAGTGCGGATTTATACCCAGGGCCAGCGACCGGGCACGCACCCATGCTCCTGCTCCCTCGCGCCCACGATCCGCCCGCCTCTCTCGCGGCAGCGACGTGCTCCAACGCGCAGCTCACGGCGGGCCTCAACAGATCATGCACGAGCTCTCCGCACGGCTCGCCAACAGACCAGGCCTACTACGACGCTACGACGCGTCCTGTGTACATGCACACGCGCGCCCAAAACTTTACCCACGCACACATGCAACCTGTACACTAGTCGGACTACACCCGGACTATGACCAGACCATACACAAGTCAGACTATAGTCAGACTATATCCAGACATTCACACACACGCACCCGCCACGGACCTGGCGCGGCTCCGACCACGCCCGACGTGTCCTGTGCGCGCGCCCGACTCGACCGGCTCGCCACCGCGGCTTATTTGCCCAACATATACCAACGTCCCAACTAGTCCAAGCCTAACTAGAGAGGAACACAGAGTCATTAGAGATCGTGGATCCTCTCCTGTGAGTTTGCTTTTATAAGAATCACTCTTTTTTTTCTTGAATATATGCATGAGTGTGTGTATCATATGTTATATATAGAAGGAAGGGAAGACTCCCTCAACAGCGCAAGGTTAAAGTTGATTACATGCTACAACGAGGCCACATCCACCATATCATCTACTCCCTCCGTTCCTAAATATAAGTCTTTGTAGAGATTTCACTAGATGGACTACATACGAAGCAAAATGAATGAATCTAAACTTAAAATGCATCTATATACATCCGTATGCAGTTTATAATGGAATCTCTACAAAGACTTACATTTAGAAACGAAGGGAGTACTTTGCATGCAATCACTCGCTAAGTGCCCACGTTGCAATGGCCGCAAAAAAACCCTTCGAGCTCCCCCGTAGTAGTCCTGCTTGCCGCCAGACTCTGCCCTCGCTGTGATCCATTGTAGTACTTGATGTGTATATGGTGTCACTCCGTTGAAGACCACGACATTGCGGTGCTTCCAAAGCTCCCACATGACCAATAAACAGATGGCCCTAACTACTCTACGATGCTACCCTTATAATTGCCTCCTCCCATGGTCATGTAATACCAAACCTAACAACCCCCCTCCTCACCCCTCACCCCAAACCAGGGAAAATAACCAAGAGCCCAATGAGATGTATTATAATCTTGTGCTCTTATCTCATTTTTTACGCGATCACGACCCCCACTGAACCATTTTTCTAACCCCCATTGCACCATAGGACCATCTCACTATTGTCTTGTCTCATCTAGGTCATTGTGCCATGCTCTATCCAGGCACTATATAGTTACAATCTTCTTGATTGAAGCATATTTGGATTAATGGTTTCACTATTCTTTGGCCTTGGCTATAGGATCGTTTAATATTTTAGTTGTGGTTATCATACTTCATCAATGGAGGCATCAAACCACACAGATTTTAGGATCACAAAGATCCCAGTTGCTACATCCATGAAGGATCAAGTCCAGAAAGGACTACTCCCGTTAAGGGTAGTCCTTTGAAGCACAAGATTAAAGGCCCACAAAGGAGCAATAAGTTATGTCATTGTGGCTTACAACCAGGAATGTCTAGCATTACTTGGGGTTGATCTTCATGAAGTAGCTAGGTGATCTTCGGACCCATACAAACTTCTTGGTTTCTTCACACCTTTAAGGCTCCCAAGCACACTTAGCTGGTTTAGGGCGCGCGTCATAGAAAAAACAAGACTGAGGTTGCTTGGTGATGAATCCATTGCTCTTGTGCTTCAAAAGATAATCTTCTCCACATTCAAAATTGTCTCAAGATGGGTCTTTGTATAGGAGATATTGGAGTGGAAATAAGGAGGAAGATTAGAGATCAAAGGAGTGGCTTGGAAGTTGGAGAACAAAGCCCTTTACTCAACACAAGGAGTGATATTTGTATCTCAAAAAATGGGATTCAAATAGAGTTTCTTTAAGTGAACCAATAGGATATGTGGGGTATATATATATATATATATATATATATATATATATATATATATATATATATATATATATATATATATATATATGGCGGGTCTATTATGATAACACCCCTTAAGACCTTATTCTGCACACCACCAATAGATCACGTTGCCGCCCCTCCCCTCGCGGCCTTCTACCGCGGCAGCGGCCTGGGCGTGCCGCCGCCCCTCCCCTCCCGGCCTTCTACCGCGGCAGCGGCCTGGGCGCGCCGCCGCCCCTCCCCTCCCGGCCTTCTTCCGCGGCAGCGGCCTGGTAGCAATGTCACCCTCCCCTCCCTGCTTTCTCCCGCGGCGGCGGCCTGGGAGCGACGCCGTCCCTCCCCTCCCGGCCTTCTTCCGTGGCAGCGGCCGGCAGCGACGCCGCCCCTCCCCTCCCGGCCTTCTTCCGCGGCGGCGGCCAGGCAGCGACGCCGCCCGTCGCCTCTCGGCCTTCTTTCGCGGCAGGCACCGAGCAACACCAGCCTATCGGCCTTCTTCCACGGCAGCAGCTCGGTAGCACTGCCACCGAACTCCTCCGGGCCTGCAATTAGCTGTACTTCATCAGATGTGGATTGGTGCTGCCTCGACATCAAACCAATTCGAGCAAGGAGGAGTGTGCGCAAGGTTGCTTCATCCACGGTAGCATCGACCTTCAGAGCAAATCCTCCTTCCCCGTTCACCTTGAGCAACGTCCAGACCGCCCATGAACTTCTGAAGGCAAGTGGACTGCACGGGCGAACATGAAAGTTGTGCAGGCGGATGAGAAGGGAACTTCCTCCTGTAAACGCAAGAAATCACTGCATCACGAGGTAAGCAGTACACTTCCTCAACCATCTCAGTGTAGTTATCATAGACAAAGCAGTACAGCGCGCGACTATGCAGTACAAACCCTATGCAGTGCGGTTGCTTCAGTTCGTTGTGGGGGGAAATGCAGTATGCTTCTATAGGTTCATTACGGATAACGATGCAGTGCGGTTGCTTCAGTTCACCTTGTGGGGTGATGCAGTCACCCTGCAATGCTTCGGCAGTACAATTTTAAACATATTGCAGTTCGCATGATTCAGTTCATTTAACCTGACAATGCAGCTCGGTCATTTTGTGTGCAGGAGATGACGTTCAGCAGATACAAAATGCCGCGCATAATTGACAGCACTGAGAACAACAACTTTCAGAAGAGTGGATATTCTTCTGAAAGAGATACTGGCTGGGTTACCCCTGAGATTCCTCGTGGATTCTTCACGACGACAAACAGGGTGCAATACTCTCCACAAGAAGATTTTTCCCAGGAAGAAGATGTAGTTAAAGGTGACGATGATGTCACATTCGTCTGGGAAGGCACTCACCAACGCGATGATGAAGACGATGACGATGAAGATGAGCCGATAACAGTTCTCAGCCCAGAGTATAAGCACGAGTTTACTACGTTTGGACAGCATGTCCGAACAGACAATGATGACGCAGATGAACACGATGTTGAAGCAGATGATGATTATGTCTATGATGATGTGCCACTGCTCCAAAATTTTCAAACCAATCCACCGAGACATCGTCCAACACTGGATTACCACCACATCCACCTGCCGCACCCCAAAACAGAGCTCAGCATCCACCTGCTGTACCGAAAACAGAGCTCCAACCAGACCTGCTGCATGAACTTCGACGCTGCGACCACCAACGGTGCCTCGCTCAAAAGTAAACAGCAGGTACAAATCCTCCTCACTATTGCCGCCGCGAGACCCTCAACTACACAGATCTTCTATAACCCCGCCATGTCCAATACAATCTGGCGAGCTGCAAACACCATCGGGCGAACGACTCTACACACATGTAAGTTTATGGTCTGAAAAAAAATAGTTGCAGTCCATTCAGATAACATTGCAGTGCACACTGATATTTCTTGTGAGGTTTGGCTAGGAACATTGCAAAATTCTTTATTAAACTCGTATGCACTCCTCATATTTAAAAAACAGAACAAAACAAATTATCTCATAGAGCATTGCAATTAATGCAGGATAAAAACATGCCGCTGAACCTTATACCTTCTGCTGGAATGAAGTTCACCACGTACGACAAGGCATGGGACTTTTACAACAATTATGCAAGATGTGCAGGGTTTGGTATACGCAAGAGGGCAAAACACAGGACAAATGCCTACATTGTCTACTCAAGAGAAGGGGTGCACAAGCAAGCTGTGTCAGATTATCACCGGGTACGTCAGAAGACATCAAAAAGGATTGGCTGCAATGCAAAGATTAGAGTAAAAAAAAGGAAGGATGGCAAATTTGTGATAGGAATGGTTCAACTCAACCACAATCACAAGATGCTGGAAAGCCCCGGGATGCTTTTGCACATGCGATCGCACAAAAAAGACAATCCTTTGATAGACTAATTAGTGAAAGACATGCAACTGGACAACCACACACATGCTCAGATGATGTCGACGTTGTCGCGTATGTCCGGTGGTCTGCAGTACATGGGACATACTAGCCGCGACTGGGTAAACAAGTAAGCACGTAACAGAGCATATCTCTTGAGCATTCTGTCTGTAATTATTCTCTGTTCGATGAGATAACTTTGCATTGTCTCTGAAAATGCAGGAAACAGAAGTTTGCCAGAGAAGAGTCTGAAGATGATGTGAAGAAACTTCTGGATTTCTTCAAGAAAATGCAAAAGATAAACCCAGAGTTCTTCTATGATTATGACGTTGATGCAGATAACCGTGTAAGAAACGTCTTTTGGGCGAACGCAAGTTGCAGAGGATCGTATGAAGATTTTGGAGACTGCGTTACATTTGACATGACGTATAAAACTAACAAATTCCACATGCCGCTGGGAGTGTTTGTGGGGGTGAACCATCATCAACAGAGCACCATATTTGCTGTTACACTCGTGCGGGATGAAACAATACCATCATTTGAGTGGGTTTTCAAAACCTTTCTAAGGTGTATGAACAACAAGCCGCCAATCTGCATGCTCACAGGTACAAAAAATAAAAAACACCTGCATACTTACGTTTTGTTTTGTGCACTTATATTTCTTCCATCTATCTTGCACACACGCAAACAACTTAATAAAAAACACTGCTTGTCTCTTCTCAGACCAGTGTTCTTCGATGAAGGCAGCATTAAAAACTATCCTCCCACAAACTCTGCATAAGCTGTGTCGGTGGCATATCATGAAGAAGTACAAGGACCACCTCGCCTTGCTGTATAAGGCGCACGAGAAGCTCAAGGACGAACTCAATGCAGTGCTGAACCACCCACTAATGCCGTTAGAATTTGAACGAGCATGGAAGAACCTCATTCAGAGGTACAACTTGCAAGACGACGAAGTGATGAATTCGCTGTGGGATGACAGGCACGAGTGGATCTCAGCTTACTACAAGGAAATTTTCTGTGCTCGGATGACTTCCACACAGAGAAGCGAGAGCATGAACCGCATACTGAAGAAAATTTTTGTCAGGGAAAAGCATGATCTCCATCTGTTTGCTCAGCAGGTGGACAAGTGCATTCAGACCAGGAAGGCCGTCAAGCACGTAGAGACAGTAGCACATGAGGTGAACAAAATGTCAATCAAAAACTGCTAAAAAATTATGACTACAAAAACAAACAATTTTTTCATTTCTCTGGTTCGTAACAGTGCATTTGTGATCATGCAGTCAGAGGTAAAAACAACAACAAAGTTTGGCTTCGAAGTTCAGCTATCCAAAGTGTATACAAGGGCAGTGTTTGCAGATTTCAAAGGAACACTCTACCGTAGCACTGCATTCAGAGCAGAACGGTGCCCTGAGAACCCGGCAAAGTATCTCGTACACCACTACAACAGATCGGATGCATTTGACTGGGCAAGGCATAGTTTCCAAGTGGTCGCCGATGAACAAAAAGGTGTCTACGAATGTGAGTGCAAACTCTGGACACACACAGGTGAGACTCCTAGCAAAAAAATTTCTAGATTCTCATAGTCATGCACGAAAGCTCACTTAATGAACTTTAAAAGTACACATGCATGAGTAATTCACAAAACCAAATGAAGTTCACTTCTTTAAAAAATGAACAAATAACGAAAAAAATTATATGTTTACTAATTTCATGCAGTTCAATTACAGAACAAAAAAAATCATGTGTTTGTCTGCAGGCCTCTTTTGCATCCATGTCTTATGCATGCTTTCTCATTTGAGAGTACTCAACATTCCTGAGGTGTACATCAAGAAAAGATACACCCGTAATGCAAGATCAGATGCAACGTTTGATAGAAGAGACTACGAACAAACAACACCAGATGGAACCTCGCTTTTTTGCCGTAGAAAATTGCTGACAGAAACAGCAATGGACCTTGCAAACATAGCGACAAGGTCCGACGCTGGGTGCCACAGAGCGTTGTCTGGTATGAGGGCACTGATAGAGGAAGTTGACATGCTCAACGAAGAAGAAGAAGAAGCAGCAAAACTAAAGCAAGCAGAGAAATACCAACATGACAATAATGCCGAGCAAGTAGAAAATACTGAACACATCGGAACTGGTGCTATCAAAAAGGAAACAATTCTTCCACCTCCTGTTTCAAACACAAGAGGAAGAAAGAAAGGGGGAGACGCAACCCAGAAAAAGGTGGCATGCAAGGAGAAAAATGATGACAAAAACAATAAGCCACAGCCTGAGCTGGACGGTGATGGTCACCCACTGGGAGTAAGAAGGTGCAAAACATGTAATGCAATCAGCGGCCATAATTGCAGGACGTGTACGAAAAGAAATGAACAAGAAAAACGAGGACATGGAGATGCACAACAAAACAGAAATTCCACTCACAACACTAAGAAATGGACGAAACCGAGACGTTGTAGCATCTGCAAAAAGAGGAAGAGACACAATTCAAGAACCTGCCCCAAAAGAAAAAGATCAGAAAATGAGGAAGGCGAAGAAGGTGAGATCAAAGAAGAAGATGGTGACACAACTGAAGAAGAAATGGCTTATGAAGAAGCAGATGGAGAAGAGGAGGAAGAAGAAGAGAGTGAAGAGGACGAAGAACGTGAAGAAACTGAAGAAGCAGTGGCTTATGAAGAAATAAATGATGAAGATGATGAAGAGGAAGAAGAGAGTGAAGAGACTGAAGAGAGTGAAGAGGATGAAGAACATGAAGAAACAATATCAACAAGACCACCACAAGGAAATGTTGATGTACAGGAAAAAACGAGAACAACACCACTTTCAAAAAACAAGGTAGGAGCAAAGAAGGATGCAGTTCACAGCACTAGAAAACGAAAACCACCATCAACCAGCACGCGGGGATCAAAGAAGGATGCAGTTCTCAGCACTGGAAAACGAAAGCAGCCAACAACCAGCACGCGGGGAGCAAAGAAGGATGCAGTTCATAGCACTGGAAAACCAAAGCAGCCATCAACCAGCACACGGGGAGCAAAGAAGGATGCAGTCCACATCACTGAAAAACCAAAGCAGCCATCAACTAGTAAGCGCAGAACAAAGAAGGATGCAGTTCACAGCGCTGAAAAACGAAAGCAGCCATCAACCAGCACGCGAGGGGCTACAAACACAAAGGTGCAGAAACAAGAACCAGCAACACCGCCATGGAAAACAAAAGAAAGTGCGATGTTAGACACGCTCCAGTCACCGTGCAGAAGCAGTAGGTTAATGACCAAATAGATGAACAAACAATAAATTAATCGTATGCATAGCAATTTGCTTATCTCTATGACTTATGTATGAGTTTAAATTTTGTGTAAACCATGCAAGGAGAAAATGGTATATAGAGTATACCATATATATATAGCAGTCTTGAGTAAAACATTGACAAATTTTGATTCAAAAACCTTGTAAAAAATGCTGTTAAATCGCTGCAATCCAACAAGTAGTACATATAAAACGCATTTTAGTATGCAGTATGGAACTTGCAAATATGCAATACGCTTCGAACTATCATGCAGTACTATAGACTAACTACATGTAGTACACACCATGCAAATTGGGAAAAAATCTGGAAACATGTAGTGCTCAGCTGACATATAAGCAGTTCATATATTGTAACCATGCAAACACAAATTTCCCGTTGAATAATAATTGAAGCGGTTCAGATCACAAAAGTGCTTATTACAAAACACATCAAAAAGATGAAGCGTTCAACACGCAAAAGTAGTTATTACAAATCAACCTCATAACCTTAGTCAATCACGTCAAACGTGATTCTAACAGTACCATCCTCGAGTTCAAAGAAGTTGAGGACAACAACTTGCTCAGACTTCAGGCCACTATCAATGACAAATTCCTTCCACCCTTTGTGCAGACACAGCCACCCGTCAACGCCTATGCTGTACTTGGCTGGTTGAAGGTATCCATTACCAAGAACAACTTGAAAGAATTCCTTTCTTCTTGAGCCGCACATACGTAACAGCTCGTTGAGGAATTTTCTGTAAAAAAATAATAAAACTGTTTGAGAACGAAACTAGCAGTACAATTCTCATATTGTGAACAGAGATAGATGAAGTGCACAACAGTCCAATAAGCAGTACATATAAAACGTTTCAATCTGTAGTATGGAACTTGCAAATATGCAGTTCACTTAGAACTATAATGCAGTACTGTAGTCTAGCTACATGTAGTACACACCATACAAATTTGAAAAGATGTAGAAATATAAAGTGCTCAGCTAATATATAAGCAGTTCACATATTCTAACCTGTAAACTAAAACATAAGCTACATGCACACAAGCAAAAAAAACAAGAAAATAAGAACACATTGCAGTACACTTCAAAAAAGAAAGAAAAAAGTGCGTTCCTAAATTACTACAAGTTCAGAATACAATGGAATTATACAAAAAAACACAAAGAAAAAAACATATCTAACGAAACATACCATCTTGTAGTGAGTCTCCACATCTGTTGGCGTAAGCTGGTGGACAAAAGGACTCATGCAGCCAAGGCCACGACGAAGCAGCGCAGAATAGAACGCAGATACGTTGATCTGGCCCATATCCAATCCTTCCGTGAATACTGTACCATATGCAAGCTGCTCGGCTCACCCAGTTCGGCATAATACCTTCCCACCACGACGAGCACGACGGGCCTGCGAGCAAGCTGAACAATTGCAGTGCGTCGGCACACCACAACCATGGCCGCAGCAGAAGAGATAAGCACAGGGGCCTGGAGCCATCGCAACAAAAACCTAGAAAAGCAAACAAAAATAGGCCGAAGAAAGGAGAGAACTTGCGGCTAGAGGAGAAAATGAAATGCAAAGGAAGGGTATAAGTTAGCCTTCATTTATATAAGAGGAATGCAAAAAGGTCAAAACTGAAAATTAAAGGGGACTTAATGGAAAATATGTTCCCAAGAATAAAGGACAATCAATAAAGGATTATGTTACCAAAGAAAGAGGAATGAAAAAAACAAGGTGTACTTTGACTGCAGCAATTCCCATGAACAAAACCACAGATCATTAAAAAATAATACTCTAAAAAATTATAATCCACAGACCATTTTATGTGTGCTGTTCTCCAAATTCGTACCAGGAAGTTCACTATATGTGTGCATGAAGTGCAGTACATGCTTTTTGGCACAAAGAAGGATGCACACAGTGCAAAATGTGTACACCTGCAGCACAGAACTATGACGAATGCAGTGCGCATAGGGGCACAAAAACAGTGCACACCCGTACACTAAGAAAAAAGGATACGAAAGAGGAAAAACAATAAAGAAAAATGATACTAATGCAGTGCACAAAAATGTAGCGCAGAAAATGGGCAGTACGGTATGCGTGCACATGCAGTGCTGAAACTAAATCAATGCAGTGCACGCATGATTTACTAAAAAACAGTGCACGCCCCAATGTTGAAAAAGTTACAAAGGAAAAAAAAGTTGACCACCCACGTGCTACCGGCCCCAGCCAGTCTCGTAATAGGTCTGCACCCACAGAAGGGGAGTCGTTCTGAGTCACAGTGCATGGGGCCGATTGCACATGAGCCCACAGGTCATAGGGCATATAGCTGCGAGCGCCGTGTATAAGCGCCCAGATAAGTATACGGAGGAGTTCGACCAGTATGCCTCGCCAGCACTTATAAACAGGTCGGGCGCGCCTTCCGCGGGCGAGGTGGGACTAAACATTAGGACGCACACACAGCGAAATGGGAACCAAGCCGTGCTCACAGGCCGACTTGGGCCCAATTGCGTCTCTAAACTAGCTGAACACAGGCCCAACAAGGTCGACTAAGAAAAAACAATAAGTTAAAAAAAGGGGGGCCACCCCCCCTTTCCCTACCCCTCCCGTACCAGGGACTGCAATAAGTACAAGCAAAAACAAGATGCAGTACGTGGCTGTAAAAAATGCAGTGCATTACGTTACACGATGAGTGCGGTATGGCAATCCAGTTCCCGATTACCCTACACGAATAAATAAACTCAAAAAACAGTGAAGTAGGCACATGTATACACAAGTGCAGTACTGTATTCTAGCAGATGCAGTGCATGACTATATACGGATGGAGTTCATTATCGCACAGGATGCATGTATAAAACATGACAAAATGCCCGTTCGCATAGAAAAAAGTGGTGGTTAAAAAAATGTGCTCATCAAAAATAAAACAAACCCACCTTAAAAAAAACCACGTTCGCATACAACCACCCGATCGGAGTAGTTCCATCGCCACAAGCCCACGATCACAGATGCAAAAACAACCCACGATCTGCACAACCGCATCATCAACGCGATCGTGCAGTTCATCCGACGAGGCCATCCCACTCCGCGCCCTTCCCCTTAAATTCAGACACCTGCCAAAAGGCCTTCTCATCCACAACAACACAAGTGTCCATTGCACTCACACCAAATCGCCCCATATCAACGCAAAAGCACCAAGCCCTGCCACCAGCGATGACGTTCACCGACGAGTACAAGGGCAACAACGCCGTGGAGGCGCACGGCAACACCAAGTTGCACGTCATCCACACCAACGACAAGAAGCAGATGGCGATCACCCTCACGCAGTACGAGCGCCACCTCAGCCTCCAGCACCACAAGATCGCCGGAATTGATCTCGAGTACGACAACGACCCTGAAGTGACACAGAAACCCGCCCTCTGCCAGCTCTCCATCGGCAAGAATCACCCGGTGCTGCTCTTTCAAATGAGCGACACTGAAAGGTGCATTGTCTTCGACAACTTCCTCGCCGACCCTAGGTACACCTTTGCCGGCTTCTCCATGGACGACGACAAAACCAGGCTGGAGCGCGTCAAACTGGAGGGCGCCAACTTCGTCGACATCCAGAAGGAGTGGAGGGTGCCCGAGGCAACCAAGCCGTTGGACTCCCTCGGAGACGTCTCCGGTGTGATCATCGACGACTACTACAACAACATGAAGAAGAAGATCACCGACGACGAGCACCAGCGCTGGGCCACCCTACCTCTGTCCAGGAGGCACATCGAGTACGCGGCAAAGGACGCCTATGCAGCGTACGAGATATGGAACCGCATCACCCTCACCTAGGACGGCCTTCGCCGTGCAAAGATGGAGAAGGAGGAGCCCCAACAAGAAGCGCGCGAGGAGCAGCTGGGGATGGGGAGAGCCTGACTGGTGAAGAAGAAGATGATGCCGGCCAGGAGCCAACAATTCCACCGTTCTTTTAGAATTATCATCAAATTTGCTTTGTGTTGTTTGCTTATGTATCGTTAGTTTGCTTGTGTGCTGAACCTAGTTTGCTTGCCATGCACAATCGCCTGTAATGATGAACTCTGATTATGTTAGTTTGCTTTCTGTTCAACTTAGTTTGCTAGTGATGAAAATGTCGTACAGAATGCAAACAGGACGCATGCAGTGCAAGTTGTGCACGAATGCAGTATAGAATTTGTCGAATGAAGTCTTAACATACCCAACAAAGCAGTACAGGAACATAAATTTGAAAAAAGAATACATAAGAGCAAAACCAGAAAAAGAAAGACGCAAACACGTAAATAATCAATGAAGTACAGAAATATATGAACGTGCAGTACAGAACCATAATCAGCGCATTATGCGTATGATTTACTAAGCAGTGCACTACAATACATTGGGAAAAAAGACTATATAATAGAAAAAACACGGGAATAAAAAAATGAGAATTGTACATGCAGTACGGAATTCGTATACATGCAGTACAGAACCCTGATCAATGCAGTGCACACCCCAACATTGAAAAAACACATAAGGCAAACACGTAAATAATCAATGGAGTACAGAAATATATGAACGTGCAGTACAGAACCATAATCAACGCATTATGCGTATGATTTACTAAGCAGTGCACTACAATACATTGGGAAAAAAAGACTATATAATAGAAAAAACACGGGAATAAAAAATGAGAATTGTTCATGCAGTACGGAATTCGTGCACATGCAGTACAGAACCCTGATCAATGCAGTGCACACCCCAACATTGAAAAAACACATAAGGCAGAAAAATAAAAAGAAAAAAAATTGACCACCCAGGTGCTACCGGCCCCAGCCAGTTTCGTAATAGATTTGCGCTCACAGAAGGCGAGTCGTTCTGAGTCACAGTGCATGGGGCCGACCACACATGGGCCCACAGGTCAGAGAGCATACAGCTGCGAGCGCCGTGTTCAAGCGCCCAAATAAGTAACAAGAGGAGTTCGACACAGAGGCCTCGCCACCGCTTATAAACATGTCGGGCGCGCCTTCTACGGGCGAGGTGGGACTAAACATTAGACCGCACACATCGCACCGGGAACCAGCCGTGCTCACAGGCCGACTTGGGCCCAATTGCGTCTTCACATCCAGAACACAGGGCCAACAAAGCCCACTAAGAAAAAACAATACGTTCAAAAATAAAACATCAAAAAGAAAAATGACAAACATTTTTTAAATGAATAACAACAAACAAAATAAAGTGTGCGTCGGCACTGTAAGAATATTAATAAATAAAACGCAGGAAGCCCGATGTCAACATACAGATGCAGTCAGCGACGTATAACAATGCAGTTCTCCACGTGGAAGCACAAAGTATTTTTTTTCTTTCTGAATTGCAGTTATCTTCACTCTGCAATGCAGTATGGCTGAAATAAGAATGCAACCCTGTTACTTAACCAAAGCACTCCGACACCCCTAGCCAGACTACTCTCCATCAACAGAAACGCTGTATTACCACAAAAATCAAGAGAAGAAAAGAAAGAACACCATCAAGAGAAGAAAAAAAGTACATCTGTGTGAATCATACTGCAGTACACTACATAGACCTGAGCAGTTCGTTTCTGATAGAAAAGAAGTGCACTGACTTGGACAATTGACCGAAGACACAATCATCACATTTTCTGACAGTTGCGTGAATACAGTGATCTAATCACGAAAAAAGAGGCGACGATGTTCCGGATTTCCAATGCACTAACAAGAGCCTCCTCATAGCAGAACCTGTTGGCAGTTGCCACGTAACTTAAAACAGAGCCCCACCACGCTATCGCCCCGCTCCACCTCTCTCACGTCCTGTCAAGGAGAGCAGAGGAGAGCAGAGGAGAAAACACAACTGCTTCGTCCCCCCAAAAAACCCCATTGCATCTTCTTCTCCGCTCTTCCTTTCACTAACCTCTCTCTCTATAACAAATACCAGAGAGCAGAGGAGAATCATGGCGGATGCACCTCTGTACAAGCAGCACCGCAAGTACACCAGGGAGCTCCACAACGTCCACCTCCACGGCAATCACAAGCTCCACGTCCTTTGCACAAGCAAGGGCAAAGACGTGGACAAGATACTGTCCACGTTTAGGAGGAAGCTCGGCGGAATGCCCGTCAAACTAGTTAGCATTGATGTCGAGTACACACACTACGAGAAGCCACAACATGCAGCGGTGCTACAACTATGCGTACAAAAAGAATGCCTTGTCTACCACATATCTGCAGCTAAAGACAGGTAAGAATAACTATTGCTTGTCAATATTGATTTTAAATTTTCTTCACTGCAATTGCCATAATATTTAACCTTTGGTTCTCATTCTTGAAAAAGCATGACATATGAATTTATTGACAATTTTGATCTGGCTCCATGTATGTCACTCATGTGTTCAATTCTTGAATTATATTATCTAGCAATACACATAGTTTAATTATATTTTCTTCACTGCAACATTACCATACAAAACATGTATGAAATTAGGTTCAAGAATACAAGCATACACAAAACATGCATTGTTTATGCAATCTATTATCATATTTACTAGTTATGTTGAACAAACTATTAGCAACTGCTCAATGCAACAGATTCAGATATTCATATTGCAGTTCAGTTTCAGAAAAACACAAAAAAACATTGCTAGTTCTAAAGAAATAAACTATATTCACTCTATACAAATATATTGCAGGCCAATGGAACTAGACAAATTCCTGATGAATGATGAGTACACCTTCGTCGGATTCGCTATTGAAGGAGACAAAAGCAAGCTGAAGGTATCTGGTTTGGAGATCAACTCTGACAACTACATTGATATTCAGGTGGAATGGAGAGACCCATACAATAAAAAGAAGTTTGACTCTTTGGCTGATGTTGCTGGCAGGATGATAGACATTCACTACCATGACATGAAGAAAAAAATTAACCGCAAGGAGGACCATACTCTGTGGGGATTTTGCCCGCTACCACAAAAGCTTATCAAGTATGCAGCAATAGATGCATTCGCAACATATGAGTCATGGAGAATCATCTACGATGTCATAATGGGACTGGACAGGGCAAAAACAGACAAAGAAGAAAAGAAGAAGAAGAACAAGGCTGTAGTCCAATACAGCAACTAGAAAAAATCAGGGCTATGTTTAGTTTCACTTTACTTTAGGCGTTGTGTTGTTCTTTGTTTCATGTATGCAAGATTTTGGTAATGTCCGTTGCTTCATATCGAACATTTCTTTTATAAAAACAATGTTAGTTTGCTTGTGATCAATTGCTTTCGCAGAAATTAGTTTGCATTAGAACAAGTATCTACACAACTTTGAAAAATTTAATGAGTGACACCAAAACATACTATTCACATACAAAACATATTCAAAACCAACATTAAACAAAAAAAATTAGGTAATCTCACTACAAACTCGGACATAAAAAAGAAAAAGATTAATGTAGTTCACAATCGTAAAAATTAATATTGATATATCTAAAAAAATATAATCTGTATACCTTTCTAAACAAACGTGAATACAGTTCATAGAACGAACATAAGGCAGTTCAACAAGTGTATGCATGAAGTGTAGTACATGCATAAATGAAGAACGACAAGGGCCCCAACACACACACTTGCTACACGAAGTGCAGTACTCAACGCTGGTGCAAGCAGTACAAATGACATCATTTTTGTTTTTCCATCAAAGGGGACGCGCGCAAAACCCCCGGAGCCACACCCCTAAGATAGACAGGGGGGCGACGGGGTATGACGGACTCGCCTACGCATGCGGCGCCGCGGCAAGCCGCGTTGCCGCCTGCTCCGGCTCGTTCCAGGCTCGGCCTCGTAGGGGGATGTGGAGGGGGGTCACGACCCCCCTCCCCACCCCCTGCTCGGCCTCGTGCTAACGCATGCAATGCGCTTGGTTGACAGGTGCAGTGCGGACATTCTGTTTTTCTATCAAACGGGACGCGCGCAAAACCCCCGGAGCCACACCCCTAAGATAGACAAGGGGCGACGGGGTATGATGGACTCGCCTACGCATGCGGCGCCGCGACAAGCCGCCTCGCCGCGTGCTCCGGCTCGTTCCAGGCTCGGCCTCGCAGGGGGATGTGGAGGGGGG
>NC_041387.1:438581409-438635370 GCF_002162155.2 Triticum dicoccoides
CTAAGATAGACAGGGGCGACGGGGTATGACGGACTCACCTACGCATGCGGCGCCGCGGCAAGCCGCGTCGCCGCCTGCTCCGGCTCGTTCTAGGCTCGGCCTCGTACTGCTCGGCCTCGCGCTAACGCATGCAGTGCGTACAAGAACAATACAAAAATATATAGACACCTAAAAAAATTGGGGGGGGGGGAGCCCAACCCCCCCATGTACCTTAACGTACAAACAATAAAAAAAACCAACTACAAAACGCAACTACACGCAAAAAGCAATGCGTTTTTTGTTTTGGCAAAAAAACGCAGTTCGGTATCATAAAGCAATGCAGCTTCGGCATGCACACACGTGCAGCACTTTGCTTGAAAGACAAAAAAATGCAGTACTCTTATATTAGACAAAGAAGTTCGGCATCAAATGCGATACAGTTTATCGAATACATATCATACATATAAGCGTGACAAAATGCCAGTTCGCATAGACCGTGGTCGTCAACAAAAAATAAAATTATACACTTATATATACTGTATGAGTTATTGATATAAAATACACATACATATACAAATTCATTCACAGTGGCTATGAAGTGGGTGGTGGGTGGGCTTCGAATTTCTTCGTCGTCCGCATCCCAACCGTGTTGGCCGTAGTTCGGCCAAGGCTCTCCTGACAAAGAGAGAGACTTTAATGAATTCAGGATATTGCCGAAAGGCGAGTGCTGAAAGACGTCCGCGGTGGTGAACTCCATGACCGGAGCCCAATCGGGCTTAATCGGAAGAGGTGCGGGATTTATGGAGTCCGGATCGGAGTCCGGCACCTTGGAGTCACGGGCCTTGCGAGGGACTAGGCTGGTATCTGGTTCTATCGCCATAGAGGTTGCAGCTTCCGAGGCGGCGTCCAACCGTCCGTCCCCGACTGGCGCGATGGGCTCCGAGCTAATGGTCGGAGCAGACACCTGAGCGACGCTCTGGGTGTTGTCCGATGGCAGAGCTAAATCATGCCCATCGTGATAGTGCGGCGCGCCCGGTCGTGGCTCGAATCCGTCGAAGATCAAGTCCCCGCGGATGTCGGCCGTGTAGTTTAAGCTTCCAAACCTGACCTGATGGCCAGGGGTGTAGCTTTCGATCTGCTCCAGATGGTCGAACGAGTCGGCCCGCAGTGCGAAGCCGCCGAATACGAAGATTTGTCTGGGGAGAAAATTCTCATCCCGGACCGCGTCGTGATTGACGAGCGAAGAATCCATTGGGCCTAAAGGCGACGCCACAGAGGAACTCTCAATGAAAGCACTAATGTCGGTGTCAAAACCGGCGGATCTCGGGTAGGGGGTCCCGGACTGTGCGTCTAGGCGGATGGTAACAGGAGACAAGGGACACGATGTTTTTACCCAGGTTTGGGCCCTCTCAATGGAGGTAAAGCCCTACTCCTGCTTGATTAATATTGATGATATGGGTAGTACAAGAGTAGATCTACCACGAGATCGGAGTGGCTAAACCCTAGAATCTAGCCTATGGTATGATTGTTGTTTGTCCTACGGACTAAAACTCTCCGGTTTATATAGACACCGGAGAGGGCTAGGGTTACACAGAGTCGGTTACAATGGGAGGAGATCTTCATATCGTATCGCCAAGCTTGCCTTCCACGCCAAGGAAAGTCCCATCCAGACACGGAACGGAGTCTTCAATCTTGTATCTTCATAGTCCGGGAGTCCGGCCAAAGGTCTTAGTCCGGCCATCCGGACATAGTTATGAAGGCAGAGTACATGTTCCAGCTGCTGTTCAATCCTTTGAACATGTTATGTTCTGAACATGTTCAAAGGATTGAACAGCAGCTGGAACATCTACTCCGCCTTCTAATCTTCAGCAGCAGGCTGAAAAAAAGAAAACAAATGCAGACAAGTGATTAAAAAAAGGTCGTCATAAAGAACAAAAAAGTGAAAGGAAAACAGAGAAGTTGTTACGTCGGATTTCAAAATTTTCTCAACTAGACGTTGGCCGTCATACAACTGCATCATCCTCAGAACATAGATTCCGCACTCATTTGCTCCCTGCGCTGGCACGACTGGGTAAGATGGCTTCTCTGCCAATTTAACCCAGTCAGGGTGGTTCCTCGATTTATACATTTTTTCACCATAAATCGCCTTCAGCACCTGAGTCATCCTTCCCATCTGCCAAAAAAAGCACAAGGTAAGAATAACACACATCACGGATCAAAAGTTGATATTCAAACGTACAAAAAAAGTTGTTCTCAAACGTCTAAACAATCCCTTTTTTAAGTGCATGTGAGAAAAATGCAGTTTTGTCGTGCATATGTTGAAGTGCACTACATAAACAATTGCAGTTTATAAAAAAATGCAGTAGGAGAAACATAAAAAAGCTTTACGCTTGGCAAAGAAAAAATAACATACCACTTCAGTGCAATCTACGTGGTAGTCAGTCCTGCGCCACCTTGTCGTGACATTAGGATGGCCAGTGTACTTCCTACTGTCATGGATATCAAGGGTCTGGCGATGCTGGTTCATCGTGTATAAGGAATAATGACCATCCTTGAATCGCGGCATCATAATTTGTTCGCATAAAAAAATGAAATGAAAAGTTCTTTCGACACGTACCACCAGGACCACTGTTCCAAAAATAACTATAAAAACAAATGCAACAAACCAGGAAAAATAAATGACAAAAAACAATGAACTTACCAGTTTTGCATCCAACAGGTTTGCGCCGTCGCTCACAAAAAATTTGAACTGCTTAACTGCATCTTTTAAACAAACGAGCTATGCACAACTGGCAACACAGGATTTCCATCATTATCTCTCGCCACAGAGGTTTCCATTTGAAGAACGTACTGCACACAAAAAGAACAAAAAAAAGGACATGAAAAAAAAGAATAAACAATGCAAGCAGGCATGGACATGAAAAAGCCAGTGCAGTAGGAAAGACTGACAGCAAACGTTTACCGTGATAAATAAAGGTGAAAGTAGCACACGTTCACCGGATTGATAAGCTAAACCCAATTCAGGGTCTTGCTTCCAGTACTTGATGACAAAATCCATGATATATGAATCCATTAAAGCTCCTTTGCCAAATGTATCATAGATATAGTCGATATTGTAAGTATCGACATCACCAAAAGGACCATGCACCATAAAGAACGCGTTCCTGCAGTAAACATACACAGATGGGATCAATAAAATTAGAATTAAAATCAAAACACACAGAAAGCATGAAAGGGCACACACATCACATAAAACTTACTCGCGGTATTTGGTTACAAAATCTTTGCTGAGAACAAGATCCTTTATTTTAATCGCCTCATCAATATATCTGAACCTCGGAGGCTTCAATTTCTCTATAGAGCATCTCAACTTAAAAGCCCTCTCACCTGCCCTCTTGTTCGAAAATACTTCAACCTCATCCAAAGGAGGACGATTAATTGCTGCACTCCTAGTCCTAGTGACACGTGCACACGGTGTAACAAAATCATCATCATCAACATCATATACATCATGTGGAGAGCTAGGTCGAGAGACACTTCCACCATCAGGTCCAAACGCCACATTTGTGTTCAAACCAGAATTATCTGGAGAGATTTCAATGACACAATCCTCCATAACAACATCAGAACCCTGGGACTCAAACAGTGACGTACAGCCTTCATGAAGCCCCCAATCAAAACCTAAAAATGTGCAGAAAAAACATGGAAGCACTTAGTACAAAACACAAAAACCAAAAAACATGTATAGAGAAAAAATAGAATGCAACCCACTCTTGTATACATCAATGCAGCCCACTTCTCTACTGCAATGCAGCCCACACTTGTATACATCAATGCAACCCACATATAAAGAACAATGCAACCCACTTCTATGCATCAATGCAGCCCACACTTGTATACAGCAATGTAGCCCACATATAAAGAACAATGCAACCCACTTCTCTACAGCAATGCAGCCCACACTTGTATACAGCAATGCATCCCACATATAAAGAACAATGCAGCCCACTTCTATGCATCAATGCAGCCCACACTTGTATACAGCAATGCATCCCACATATAAAGAAAAAGGGATAATTAGATTTATGCCCCTAGTTGTGTCCCACTCGTCTGTTTTACCCCTAATTCCCAAAAGTCACTGGTTCTGTCCAAGTCAGTTTGCTCCTCTTATGCTTTTGCCCTTTGACCGTTTGACCGTCAGTTTGAAAACTTCATAACTAATTCATACTAAATCAAAAAAATGCAAATAAGATACCAAAATGTTCAGAAAAACATCACCTATATGTCAGTGTCATTTGCATTCATGAAAAAAGTGTTGGAAAGTGCACATCCGAGTTTTAGCTCTTTTGATACCACCATGAATAGTGAACTCTAAAAAAGTTCAATAATTTTTTTAAAAAATTTGGTGGCAAAGAATGACAAATGTTTTAAGTGCATGCCAAGTTTCATCAGGGAATAACATTCGTGGGTGCCGCAGCGAAAAAACAATCAGCACTGCAAATTAGATAATTTTTTTGCCACGACTTCCATGAATGTTGTTCCCTAATGAAACTTGGCAAGCACTTAGAACATTTGTTGTTCTTTGCAACCATATTTTTTTTGAATTTTTTTAAATTTTTTTAGAGTTCACTATTCATGATGGTATCAAAAGAGCTAAAACTCGGATGTGCACTTTCCAACACTTTTTTCATGAATGCAAATGACACTAACATATAGGTGATGTTTTTTTGAACATTTTGGTATCTTATATGCATTTTTTTGATTTAGTATGAATTAGTTATGAAGTTTTCAAACTGACAGTAAAACGGTCAAAGGGCAAAAGCATAAGAGGAGCAAAGTGACTTGGACAAAACCGGTGACTTTTGGGAATTAGGGGTAAAAAGACGAGTGGGACACAACTAGGGGCATAAATCTAATTATCCCAAAGAAAAATGCAGCCCACTTCTATGCATCAATGCAGCCCACACTTGTATACAGCAATGCAGCCCACATATAAAGAAAAATGCAGCCCACTTCTATGCATCAATGCAGCCCACACTTATATACAACAATGCAGCTCACATATAAATAAAAATGCAGCCCACTTCTATGCATCAATGCAGCCAACATATAAAGAACAATGCAGCCCACTTCTCTACATCAATGCAGCCCACACTTGTATACAGCAATGCAGCCCATATATAAAGAACAATGCAGCCCACTTGCCCATAAAGAAGCGGAACCAAGCAGCAGACAAAAATAAAATAAAGCAAGGATAAAGAAGTTCAATAAAACAACCTTTATCTGCAAAAATTAGAAGTGATGTTAAATCAAGGCAACACTTCCTTGATATTAGCCAGCTATAGAGCATGGCCTTTCTGATGTAGCCAATGTGCTCCACCCCAAACTTAGCAACTCGAACACCATCCCTTGTCTGCAAGAATTGAAACATATAGAATCCACAATCATGCATGCAATAAAAAGAATAAAAACATCAGTTTCACAAAAATGAAGTGAAAAAAAACTTGAACGGTATGACACAAAAGGGCTGTAAAGAACGCACCCATTTGGCTGCAATGGGACAATGACATGTTTCAACACAAATCCATCAAGTGTGGGAGGATTTAGCGGCTCATCCGAACTGAAGCTACCTTCTTTCCATGCATGCTTGATATTTTTAACCATTCTCCTAAAAACCCCGACCGTATCAGGGCTGCCAGGTTTGTTGAGCGAGTCAAGAAATTCAAACCACCTTTCTTTCACATTTAACGCAACTACACAATAATGACCAACACCATCCCTCGTATCTGGCGGATCAAAAGTTGCAAAAAGGACCTGTTGGAAGCATGAAAAAATAAATAATATTATTATAAGAAGAAAAAACAGAACGCTATAAAAAAACACAGGCAAAATACACATAAAAACGTCTCTCACCATATCCTTTTTATCAACATGCTCCTCGGGTTTTGAAGAGAACATCATTTTAACACTCCTGTCTACAGTACCACCATTCCAAATATTTGACTGCCGAAACAAAACCAAAAATCAAATAACCAAAACAGGTCGTCGCACGAAATCAGAAAAGAAAATCAAAAAATAAAACAAAAATTTCCGCGTTCTTACACAAATATGGTACGGGTCAAACCATTGTCGAAGATCCCTTAAACTTATCTACCAGCAAAGAAACCCCAAGATCTACAAGCCTTGTAGTGAGCATCCCGTCGGTGTCAAAACCGGCGGATCTCGGGTAGGGGGTCCCGAACTGTGCGTCTAGGTGGATGGTAACAGGAGACAAGGGACACGATGTTTTTACCCAGGTTCGAGCCCTCTCGATGGAGGTAAAACCCTACTCCTGCTTGATTAATATTGATGATATGGGTAGTACAAGAGTAGATTTACCACGAGATCGAAGTGGCTAAACCCTAAAAGCTAGCCTATGGTATGATTGTTGTTCGTCCTATGGACTAAGACTCTCCGGTTTATATAGACACCGGAGAGGGCTAGGGTTACACAGAGTCGGTTACAATGGGAGGAGATCTTCATATCGTATCGCCAGGCTTGCCTTCCACGCCTAGGAAAGTCCCATCCGGACATAGGACGGAGTCTTCAATCTTGTATCTTCATAGTCCAGGAGTCCGGCCAAAGGTCTTAGTCCGGCCATCCGGACACCCCCTAATCCAGGACTCCCTCACATCCCTTTATCCCAAAAGGATTGACCAACTTCGCCAATGCTAATATCACCCATCTCAGTTTTAAAAGCAATCATGTCCCTGAATTTTTTCATGAAAAACTCAAACATAAGATACTAAAAAAATAACAACAAATAAAAAGGGGTAAATACAAAAATTAGATAATACATATGAACAAAACAATTTCTAAAAAACCATACCTCTTCTTCTTGTCCTTCCGAGCCCTTGTAACAGCAGCGTACAACTCATTGTATCTTTTCAGAAGAGCTGGATCAATGCTCGACCGTGTCACAACAGGAAGTTCATCATCTGTAATAAAAAAGATGAAGTTCACTTATCTAAACAATGAAGTTTAAATATTAAGATAAGGGAATTCTGCTAGCTATTTTAAAAATCATAGACAAAAGATCAAAGTTTCACTTATCATTAAACATCTAATACAGATACCACAGTAATTAAACAACATGAATGAGAAAAACATCAGACTGCACTATTAAAAAAATCTCTTGCCTTCAGTGTCAGAGTCTTCAGGCTGATGTTCTTCAGAATTGAGCAAAATATTTTCTTGCATAGGTTGCGACGAATCCACCACAACCTCACTGGACTTTCCTTCTGTAGCAACATCAGCATTCTCTCGATTTACAACAGTCTGGTCAACAGCAGCGTCCTTAGATACTTCAACTACATGAGGCTCCACTATCGATACTTCCGGAACATCATTGGACACCAGACAGACAGGGGAAGCAACAACACTAGCAGCAGGGGCAACATTCTCCAGTGGCTTTTCAATGCCAACATCAGAATCTTCATGCCGACTGGTGGGAACAGCATCATGGGATCCTTGAGCTACAGAAGGATCTACACACTCAACGGCAACCGATACAGAAGCATCAACACTGCCACGGCCATCAACAGCACAACTGCCCTGATTCAGATCAACGTGGACTTCAACGTATTGTTCTCCAACCTGTGAAAGTTTAAAAAACACACCGTAACACAAAAATAAGCATGGGGATCACTAACACAACAACACACAGCACACTTATGTCAAAAGACTGCTGGCAACATACACATAACAACTACAGTCCACATATGCAAAACAACACCAACACACGTGTGTCAAACACAACTACAACTGCAACCCACATATACATAAAAAAAGAACCGCAGTTCGCTTTGACAAGCGCTGCAGTTCAATTATGTTAAATACTGAAGCTCACGTATGTAAATCAGTATGGATCGCGCATGCCAAAAGAACTGTAGTTCACTTCTGTCAAACAGTGAAGATCACACATGTAAAACTATTGCGGCTAACATACGCAAATGAAAATGCATATGGATGAACATAACAGCGTAAATCAAGTTTATAAGAGACAACCAAAAATTAGATTACAACCCACTAACAGAACAAGTAATACAACTATACCGTATCAGCTACAACATCCAGAGGGGATGCTGCATCAGCCAAGACCTCATCCTTCCCAGAGCCATCGTAGGTCTCTTTGTGCACATCACAAGCAGCAACGCCAGTCTACGGGCATAGAACAAACCAAAAACGAGAAATAAGATGGTACCGACCGAAAAAGAAAAAACTTC
The DNA here is from genome assembly GCF_002162155.2 of Triticum dicoccoides. NCBI lineage: Eukaryota > Viridiplantae > Streptophyta > Magnoliopsida > Poales > Poaceae > Triticum > Triticum dicoccoides. The sequence goes on from NC_041387.1 coordinate 438,589,653, forward strand.
AACTATGCACAAGCAGTACACACTTCACAACAGAGAAGTACACAAATAAAAATATGGGAAGCAAACAAAATGCAAGTTCAAAGAAAAAAGGGAAGCATGGCAGAACAGACATGGCAGGAGTATTTATACCTGACCAACTCCATCATCTCTAGTTCCATCGACACCAGAAGATTCCACTCCAGCCTATAACAAAAAAAAATAGTGAGGAGCAGTCAACATAATACACAAAAAAAGAGGTTCAAAGCCACAAAAAACCTAGAACATACATTATCAGCGCCAACGCCAGTGTCCTGATGGATCATTTCGTCCACAATATGCCCAACATCCTTCTCATACCGACCGGATTTTTCTTCTTGTGAATGTCTCAATCGAGCATATGAAGAATGAACATTTGTCACTGCAATCTTTAGGCTTTCAATCACACCACAATCAAAATTGTGAGCAGCAACAATATCTTCATCTCGTGGGCCATGGCCAACAGGAAAAAAACTAGCAACTGTCCACAACCTGTCACCAGAGGTTGGCAAATCCTCAGTCAGCTTCAAAACCTTCAGAAGAAGCTCATCAATCTCCTCATGTTTTTTGCCGCCAACAAATGTCTGTTTATAAGAGCTTGTATTATCAAACATCTATCGAGGCATGAAACCACGAGTATGCGGCACCTCATCATCACAGGCAGGAAGCTGACTACAGATAGGCTCATAAAACCTAGCATGAGTGCTAGGCCCCGCATTAGAGCTGCCATGTACAACCGCAACAGAACGGTTGTACACAATATCACCTGACGCCTTCCATTGCAAAAAAAGACAACACGCAAAGAGAAGTACACATGTGAGTACTAGAAAAGTTCACATTTATAATGGCTGCACATTTTTTTAAATCTGATATTAAAAAATCAGGTGCACTAACCGGCAGCTTCCCAAATTTGTAACTTTCCAAGTAAATCTTTCCCTTCACAAGCACATCCTCATTGTACAACTTCATCAGATCCTTGGTCATCAGGTATGACGCGCATGGCGTTAACGTGTGCATGACTGAAAATTTGCGAAGCTTCAAGCAGTCAAGATACATAATCAGGGGGACAATGGCACAACCCTCTGCACAATTCTGCTTGCTGCCTTCTGATTGCCACCTAACCACAGCTGCCTGCAACTCATCAACAACAAGCTGACAAAATTCCATCTGAGCCATAGCCGCATAATCCATGTTCTCTACCATCGCAGCAACTCTACCCAAACGAACACAGGCCCCGGGCACAGCAAATTCTAGTAAAGTATCAGGAAGAACACCTTCACAGCAAGGTCAACACTCACATAATCATCTTCCTCCACCAACACCTTCAACTTCTCAAGCAAGTCCTTGACACCTATACTTTTTGAACGGTCAAAGCCAAGCTCATCCTTGAGGGCAGTCAACGATTCATCATGACTGCTGGAAGCAGGCATGGGTGCAGTGTGACGTCCCATAGGTAAATCAAAAATGTGATGAACTGCATCACGATTGATTCGAAGAACCCTGCCATTCCCAAAGTCCATTAACATGGTGGCAGGGTCAATCACTCCCATCAGATAGCACATAAGAATGCGCGACACATTTTTCTTTACTGACAGATCAAAGACAACACCAAATCCAGCATCCCTAACATGGCTGCAATGCGCCTCTTTCAACAAAGAAGCAGCCTTGCAAACAGTGGGAAGCAACAAACGCACGGTCTTGTTAAATCGAGAATCATCTCCCTCACCATCATCTTCAGTTGCATTGCTCTTACTAGACTTCTTCCTCTATGTAAAGGGAAATCCAGTCCACATTAGAAGATTAGGCATAAAAAAAGAGACATGAAAAATACAGAAAGAATAACAAATGAAGGAAACAAATGCAGTGCACTTCAACAAACCTTTGGAGCAGCATCCACCTCCTCGCCAGAATCACCACCAGCATCTTCGTCGACATCATCATGGGCACGCTTGGGTACACTCTTAGATGAACCACAGTCTTTGCGTCTAGAAGGATGAACACCCTTCACATAATCAGCAAGCACAAAGTCGTCATCATCAGAATTGGGACCTTCAGTGACATGTAGTCGTTTGCGCTGAGAATCATCACTTCCACCAGCTTCAGCGGTTCTCTTGCCAAGATTCTTCTTCATTCCAGCAACACGTGGACTCCGCCGAGGTGTACCACCTTCCTCAGCAACAGTACTCAACCTCTTCTTCACCTTGCCAAATTTACCACCATTGCCACCATCTCCAGATCTCCTCTGCTTCTCCTTCTCAGCAAACTCTTTTGACTCAATTTCAAACCTCAACTTCTTCTTGCTTTGCTTCAACTCATATTGACGAACCTATTCCGGGACCATCCAATCCTGTGTAACTTCCTCTGTACCATCAACAGACTGCGACTGTGTTTTAGACAAGACATGGCGTCTCTGATCAAAGCTCACACCAACATTACCCTCTGCAAAATAATGGTCAATCAATTGAGTAACCTCCTCAAACCCAGGCACCCCAGCATGGAAAACAGACACTGCGTCAAAGTAAAGTTTGACTATGCTCGTTAAAAATTGCACAAAAAGAACAAATGGAGTACAATTATACATATAAACGCAGTGCTCCAACCATAAACTCAAAATAAAAAATAATGCATTGTACAAAAAACTTGAATAAAACAACAATGCAGTTCACACATACATACAGTGGAATTCACATACAAAAATAAATGCAGTGCTGCATATACTAAATCCACGGTTGTTCGCAACAAAAATGTCGAACTAGATAAAACAAAGCACACACAAAAATAAACAAATTAATCACATACCAGAAGGAGCGACCACACTTATAGGAGAAGATTCAATCGGCGGATTCACTTCATGTCCTCCCTTGTCACCATGATCCTTACCACCAGGAAAAGGAGAGATAATTGGTGTATCATTATGAGCACTACAATCACCTGCTGGATTCAAGAAAAAATAAGAAAAAAGAAATTACAAAAACATCACATGACAAAATAATGCAAACGAACGCTGACAACTAACAGAGCATAACCCAATATGCAGGATGAATTAGGAAACTAGATAAACATCAAACAAAATAAACAAAGCCTAAGGAATAAGCACTCCACATACCCTCAACTCCTTCTCCCGGCCTGCTCGACGAAGACATAGCGTTTCCCTGCAACACAAAGGACGAAGTGACAGACATAAGCAATAAAATCAGCGAAAATCTCACGAAACCCTAGATCCACATTGCTACACACAACTATCGACTTCAAAACGAGATAAAATCGACTGCCTACGGAAAAATTACATAAGTAAAAAGAGCTACAACAACTACAAGAATCACAAAAACAAGATGAGGGGACAATCAACACCGAGCCAAGCGGAACGTACCGAAGAAAAGTGTGCAGTGACGGCGGCGGGAAGGGGGGCAGCGACGGGAGCGTAGCGGCAAGGGCTCATGGAGCGGACAACAACGCGGAATGCAGGAATAAGGACCTCTTGAGGGCGGCGGTTCTCCGGGCGATGGCGGTTGCTGCGTGCGACGGCGGTTTTGCCCGAGGGAGAGATGCCTCGGGAGAAACTTCAAGAGAGGAGAGGGGATTGTTCTCGGTCTCTTTCTCTGACAGCGGAGCGGTGGAATAACCTAGAAGTGATACGTAGGAGGCCCGCGTGTCGCAAAAAGGGTCACAAAAAACGGGCCAGCCCAAAAACAGCCCAGACAAAATAAGCCAGTCTACATCAAAACAGACATATTACTAAAAAACAAAAAAAACGCACATGATGCAGTTCTCTGTGAAGAATCATGAAGTTCAAACGGTAAAACAACAATTAAAATACATACAATTCATAAAAAAAGTGAAAATAAAAAACAAAAGGCATGTTAAGAAAACACATCCGAAAAAAAGTCTACCTTCAAATAAGTGCCACACAAAAAAATGTGCCCCCGACTCCGCTCTCCCCTTAAACCTCCCGTACAGTGCAGTAAGCAAAGGCAAAAAACAAATGCAGTACGCACTACTGGAAAAATGCAGTGCATTTCTTTACGGGATGCAGTACGACATTATGCATTTCTTTACGGGATGAAGAAAAACGCGTACATGGAAAAAGTAAACGTAGTGCGGAAGTACACAAACATGCAGTACAGTATCATAACCAATGCAGTACAGTTGTAATTTGCTAAGCAGTGCAGTCCCATACATTCAAAAAAAAAAGATTACAAAAAAAGTAAAAACACGGGAACAAAAATGAGAACTGTACATGCAGTAAGGAATGAAGTTCACATCTAATGCATAACCAAGATCAATGCAGTGCACCGATGATTTACCAAAAAGCAGTGCACTCCACGACATTAAAAAGCATACAAAGAATAAAAATTGATCACCCAAATGATACAGGCCCCAGCCACAAAAAAATTGACCACGTACATGCGTCTCTGAACTACCCGAACACAGGCCCAACAAAACCGACTAAGAAAAAACAATAAGTTCAAAAAAAAGTGGGGGCCCCCCACCCCCCCTTTCCCTACCCCTCCCGTACCAGGGACTGCAGTAAGTACAAGCAAAAACAAGATGCAGTACGGGGCGGTAGAAGTATGCAGTGCATTTCATTGGGCAATGCAGATCGCCGAAGCATATAGCAAAGACACGCAAAAAACGATGAAGTAATACACTGTTGCAGTTCTGATTTGTACGCGACGCAGTGCGGAAGTGTAAGCAATGCAGTTATGTTGTCACGTAGTATACATGTATAAAACATGACAAAATGCCCGTTCGCATAGAAAAAAGTGGTGGTTAAAAAAAATGTGCTGATAAAAAATAAAACAAACCCACCTTAAAAAACCACGTTCGCATACAACCACCCAACCGGAGCAGTTCCATCGCCACAAGCCCACGATCACATATGCAAAAACAACCCATGATCTGCACAACCGCATCATCAGCGCGATCGTGCAGTTCATCCGACGAGGCCATCCCACCCCGCGCCCTTCCCCTTAAATTCAGACCCCTGCCAAAGGCCTTCTCATCCACAACAACACAAGTGTCCATTGCGCTCACACCAAATCGCCCCATATCAACGCAAAAGCACCAAGCCCTGCCACCAGCGATGACGTTCACCGACGAGTACAAGGGCAACAACTCCATGGAGGCGCACGACAACACCAAGTTGCACATCATCCACACCAACGACAAGAAGCAGATGGCGATCACCCTCGCGCAGTATGAGCGCCACCTCAGCCTCCAGCGCCACAAGATCGTCGGCATTGATCTCGAGTATGATAACGACCCTGAAGCGACGCAGAAACCCGCCCTCTGCCAGCTCTCCATCGGCAAGAATCACCCAGTGCTGCTCTTCCAAATGAGCGACACTGAAAGGTGCACCGTCTTCGACAACTTCCTCGCCGACCCCAGTACACCTTTGCAGGCTTCTCCATCGACGACGACAAAACCAGGCTGGAGCGCGTCAAACTGGAGGTCGCCAACTTCATCGACATCCAGAAGGAGTGGAGGGTGCCCGAGGCAACCAAGCCGTGGACTCCCTCGGAGACATCTCCGGCGTGATCATCGACGACTACTACAACAACATGAAGAAGAAGATCACCAACGACGAGCACCAGCGCTGGGCCACCCTGCCTCTGTCCAGGAGGCACGTCGAGTACGCGGCACAGGACGCCTACGCAGCGTACGAGATATGGAACCGCATCACCCTCACCGAGGACAACCTTCGTCGTGCAAAGCAGGAGAAGGAGGAGCCCCCCAAGAAGCGCGCCAGGAGCAGCTGGGCATGGGGAGAGCCTGACTGGTGAAGAAGATGGTGCCGGCCAGGAGCCAACAATGCCAGCGTTCTTTTAGAATTATCGTCAAATTTGCTTTGTGTTGTTTGCTTATGTATCGTTAGTTTGCTTGTGTGCTGAACCTAGTTTGCTTGCCATGCAGAATTGCTTTGTAATGATGAACTCTGATTATGTTAGTTTGCTTTCTGTTCAACTTAGTTTGCTGGTGATGAAATTGTCGTACAGAATATCTGTGATAATTTGTTTTCTGTTGTCTGCTAATGTATCATTAGATTCGAGTAGTGCAGAAAACGAAAAATGAGTTGCAATGTGCAAACAGAAAGCATGCAGTGCAAGTTGTGTACGAATGCAATACAGAATCTATCGAATGAAGTCTTAACATACCCAACAAAGCGATGCACGAACCTAAATTTGAAAAAAGAATACATAAGAGCAAAACCAGAAAAAGAAAAACGCAAACACGTAAATAATCAATGAAGTACAGAAATATATGAACGTGCAGTACAGAACCATAATCAACGCATTACGCGTATGATTTACTAAGCAGTGCACTCCCATACATTGGGAAAAAAGATTACATAACAACAAAAAGACGGAAACAAAAAATGGCAACTGTTCATGCAGTACGCAATGCGTACACATGCAGTACAGAACCCTGATCAATGCAGTGCACACCCCCAACATTGAAAAAAACACCTAAACAAAAAAAAATTGGCCACCCAGGTGCTACCGGCCCCAGCCAGTCTCGTAATAGATCTGCGCCCATAGAAGGCGAGTCGTTCTGAGTCACAGTCCATGGGGCCGGCCACACATGGGCCCATAGGTCAGAGAGCATACAGCTGCGACCGCCGTGTTCAAGCGCCCAAATAAGTAACAAAAGGAGTTCGACACAGAGGCCTCGCCACCGATTATAAACATGTCGGGCGCGCCTTCCGCGGGCGAGGTGGGACTAAAAATTAGACCGCACACAGCGCACCAGGAACCAGCCGTGCTCACAGGCCGACTTGGGCCCAATTGCGTATTCACAACCAGAACACAGGGCCAACAAAAAAAAAAGAGGCCACTAAAAATAAAAAAATGCTACATACCATACACAAACACAGGCCCAACCACGAGTTCGCAATTCGTCGTGACATGACAATGCAGTTCGCTATTTTCAACTAAGCAGTCATGTTGCTTCTTAAATGCATTCGTGTTCACTGAATTAGACCCAATCAACCACCTAATGCCAACCACAACATTTATTACTTCCATTGCTCGATTGGTTGCATAAAAACTTATCCATTCGTGCTACAGACTAACACAACTCCTCCCCCCGTTCCTCATTTTCCTCAAAACATAGATCTAGGATTCATCCCATCCACAGCTCTTCTCTGGAATTCCACTGAACCCACCATGGACTGTAAGTGCGGCTGCTTGGCAAGGATGGCGCCGGTAGCGGACACATGCGTCTACGCAGAAGGTCTAGAGCTCACCAACACCGAGTGGCGCAGCATGCTCGGCTGCCTGATGATACCCAACAGGGGGTTTCGTGCGCCATTTCTTCATCGCCTCATAACCGCAGATCTACAGGAAAGTTGGGTATGTTTTTCCCCTCACAATTTTGGACATAATCTAGACTGCAAATACACATCCGAATATATAGTTCAATCAATTTGTTCAGTAATATCAACAAAAATACAAAACAGAATTTGTATTATTGTTCAGATCTGTTAGCTATTAAGACTAGATGCTTCCACCTATCTTTCTTCAGTACCACACCATGTATCGACACTAGCTAGATCAGAATCCCAACACATGAACAAAAAAAGGGTCAGTAGATAAGCGTTGCAGTTATCTTAACATGCTGGAGAAGTACACTGTTACTGACATTGCAGTGCACGCATGTTGCAGTATAATATATATCCCAGTAAAACTAGGAGTCAATTGCGTATATAAGTTTGTTCATACATTGCAACTTCTTTACAAAATACAGTCATATGTATGTAACTATTTAAGTAAACATAAACAAATCATACTAAGTATAAAACAAAAACATTTGCTGTTTACTTATAAATTCTTTTTCCACCCATTCCAATATGCAGAAACTGCCATCCACAATAAAATTTCATGCTCCGAGTTCAGAGAAGCTTACTTTGGAGACAGAACACAAGAATGGCTATGGAGACATGCAAGCTGACTACCACATCGACTCTGAAGACTGCATCAACATAACTACTGGTTGGAAAGATTTTGTCTCCCAGAATGGCTTTGATGTCGGAGAAGTGGCCATGGTCTTTTTCTACAAAGAAGAAGACTCCATCAAGTTTACAATATTTGCACTCTAGGCTGTCTAATATGAAGTAACCAATATTTCTAATGCTTTGCTTATGCTATATGATTTTAAAATTATGTCAATCAAACAATTTGAATGATGCCTATTTAAAGTATGCAACCTCAACTGCGTCATTTTATCATCCTTTTTAGACAAAGTTGCTGTTGGCAGTAATGCAGTTCTCTCGAACGCATAGTGTGGTACTAATAATAACAAAAGGCAGCCCTCTGAACAGTAACAAGGAAATGCAAATGGTCGAAACTTTGCAGTTAACATATGATGTTCAAAAACAATTCTCATAGTATGCAGTTCAAAAAAATTCTTATAATAACTATTCAGCTAACACAAGCGTATCATGGACCATCCATTCTAATAGCAGAATAGAACATTAACAACACTGCTAATGTAGTACAGAAATGCATATTATGCAGTCATCTAGAACACAAAATGTAGTTTAAGAAAAGGAGAAATCTCATAAGCAGCCATAACCACTGTAATGCAGCTACAACGAAGTACACTACCAAAGAAAATGCAGTGCACTACAACGTATGCCACGACTACAACAAATAAAATTAAAGCAGTAAAGCTACATACATGTGATAGACTGATAGAGGTGTCAATTTCACTCGCACTCCCATAACTCGCCTAAAAATTGTACAGCCACTAAACTATCAAAAATACACCCGCAAAAATTTACATGGAAGACATGGCAACTTGACAAACAGCATTAGCTTTAATTTAAAAAACGCGATTCAAAAAATGACAATTATACCCGCAATACAATGAATTCAAATGTACATCAACAGTAATTACAATATTCAAACACGCGTGGATGGGAAAAATAAAAAAAATCAACAAGAACAGAGGAGCGGACGAAGCTCACCCGCCCGCACAATCAAAATAACAAGAAATTGAAAACTAACTCCTAAAAATTAACAAATTATAGAGTGAACGGACTGATTAAAACAAACACAATCAAAGAATTCCTACTAAATAACAACATCTGAGCACAAAAAAAATCGCATCTGACGCGAACACGAACGAACAGAGAAAGCTCGTCCGCCAAATCCCTCGATTTGCAAGCACTCTAGTATATTTTCCTGTAAATTAGAAAGAATAAAGCTAAAATGAGATGCAGACACAAACTAAATCATCCCGCGACACCCGATTCCACATAGAAAACGCGAGCGGAGCACCGGAAAATGAAGCAGTTCTCCCGTGAAGCATTGCAGTGCCCAACGTAAAGGAGATGCAATGCACTTTCGTTCAGCGTGCAGTGCGGAAGCGGTGTGCAGAATAGTTATTATCCTAATATTAGCAGAATAGACCGTCTGTATATATATATATATATAGACACACACACACATCTAGGCTATTCTGCTACGTGTAACAGAATATTATTCTGTTACCCTACTTGAACTGACAGTTTCAGGCGGTTGTACTGATAATTTCGAAGCGGTTGAACTGATGCTTTCAGTTTTGTTTAACAGATCATCTTTTTTAGTTCAAAAAATGTTTGCAATTTTTTGTCGGAACGGGGCGTGTAACATATCGTTGGAAAGCTCTTGACAACTATATTTCAAGTATATTGAATGCTTTTGCAAAATCATTATGGTTTAGGAGCAGTTTTGAAAAATCCGTTTTTTTCAAAACCAAAAACGTGAATCGTATTTTGGACTCAATTTTCAAACGGTTTGTCAGAATTGAGCATATAAGATGGTGTTGGAAAGCTAGTGAAAATCCTCATCTTTCATATATCTATTGCTTTTTCTAATTCTATACGATTTAAAAGTAATTTGAAAAACGGTAAAATTCTGGGTGAAACGTATTTTTGCAATTTTTTGCAAACGGTTTGTCGGATTGATGCAAATGATACGGCGTTGGAAAGCTATGGAAAATGCGCAAATTTTTCTTATTGAAATGTTTTCTAATTCCTTATGGTTTGAAAACAAATTTGAATACGGTCAAATTTGATTTCGAATGTTATTTTTTTTAAAAGTTTGTCGAAATGAGGCAAATAATATACCGTTGGAACGACCAAAAATACAAAACTTAATCATGTTGAACGTTTTCTCAAATTCGCAACCGTTGAAGAGTAATTTGGATTACGATGAGACCCATCGTGCTGTTTTCCCGTCAGAAAAAACAGAGTACTTGTACTGATCTATGTGTGTATTTGTACTGATGTATTCTTTAGAGACTAATTTTGAAAGGTTCCGAAAAAGAGTACTTGAACTGATGTCCATATGGTTTTTGTACTGAGCGTGTTTTAACATACTAGACTTTACTCTGTTTTGGGTAATATTTTTGCTTGTAAGTTTTCAATGGTTTTATTGTATAGTCGCCTCTGTACTTGCATGGTTTATATCATTGAACTGGATGATATTTTTTTCAGAAAAAAATGTTTTTTATTCTTTTTTTTGAACTAAACATTTTTTTACAATGGTGTTCTGGACTTCTCTTTTTTTACGACTTGTACTTTTCCCATTTGAATTTCATGGGGTTTCTTTTTGCTTGAACTTTTACAATTTGAATTTCTGCTATTTCCTTTATTTCGAACAGACCACCGTTTTTAACTCGTGCTAATCAATATTTTTAATTAAACCATTTTTCCTTTCCTTTGACAGAAATTTTTTCCATACATAATACATGTACATGAATCATATTACCCATAGGACCGTCCTCAATACAAAATTCATCGCCCTATTCTTGTACAGAACTTTGTAGATGTTTCTTTATACACATATTGAGTACTGATGCTATGTTTTTCTTTGAACTGGTATCAAATTTCTCTATACACATATTGAACTTTGTACGTGTTTTTTTATGCATTGATGATATAATAGATGTTGAACTGCTACACCATAGCTAAAAAATCTATCCATGTGAACAATTATTTTACATTGAACTTTCATCAATGAACATACATCATTTTCCTTTCTGTTCACACACTTAGAACAAACATTAGATAACACATGCACAGCTCCACGATCATACACACTTCTCTCCTGTAGCTTCTCCTCGCTACCTTAACAAACAATCAATTGGAGAGAAAATCACAAATGATTTTAGATACAAAAATCACCTCCACATGCTACCTTTAACAAACAATCAATTGGAGAGAAAAGCGCATGTGATTTTACATACATAAATCACCTCCACATCCACCAGCTAGACTTGATGTTTGTTTTCTTCTACTTCCATGGTCATGCATAAGTTCATACAATTGTTGAGCAAAAGCTCTTTCCCATGAATTTAAAAACAAGCAAGAAAAGCTACACATCACAGGTTTCTTTTTTTGAACTTTTTTCCTTCTCTAACTTTTTTTCAGGCTATAAAGGCGAACTTTTACGTGTATCTATGAACATCAAACAACATTAAACAAAAGAAGATCCATGTGGCTGCGGACAAGATCGCTACAGCATTACCACATCTATGCTTTTGAACTGATGTAACAAGATGACTAGAAGTTCGATACAAGCCCAAAGGACGACCAAATGGTACAATCTCAAAAGGCATAATTATTGGAGTCAAGCAACTAGGGAAAGATCCAAAGCCTCCACAACTTCGACACCTGATTTGAGTACTGCTACGCCAGTTAAGCTAGGCCTTTCTTCTTCAGAAAAAGCCGCATAAGCACTTGCCTTTCTCACAGTCGCCAGGACCTGGAAAGATCATGCATTCATCATTGCACAGGCTATCTGTGCAAGGCTTACCGAGTTCAATGACCGTTGTTGCACAGAACTCAAGGGACACCCTGTTGCCCGTTGATGGTTCCTTGGCCAAAACGAGTGCAGGTCCTAAACGGAAAGAAGATGCATCACAAAATTGACATTACTGAGTACTGACTTAGGTTCCATGTGCTCTATTTGATGAAACGCACGAGAAAGTATACTGTGTCCAAGAATCAGCAGCAGAGCAGTAAGAGAAACACATGATACAATGTGCAACTAGGTAGCACTCCTCCAAACCATGTCGAGTGAGAGTAATAGCTAATCTGCAACTACATGGTACTCCTACACACGCAAGCAACCGTCTCACCGTCAGTGACGACCGCGGCGGCCGTGCATGCAATTAACATGTCTTTTTTTGATAGATGTAAGTTCAAGCATATGAGACACATCAGCAGACACTAATTTCAAAAATCTACGTGTATATAGTAAAGTGGGAATATCTTTACAAGGTTCTACTAGTAAACCAATTCATCAACACACGTGCATAGATGTATGCATCTTACGTAAGTATGTAGATCAGGAATGGCCATCAAGCAAACATTGATGTTTTTTGTACGTACTGCTAATCATCATGACCACCCGGCCGTGTAGGAGCATGGTGGCAGGGGCTGACCCCAATTCAGACATCGTGATTTAAATGAACTCACTAGCAGTAATTTTTGTACTTCTCATGTAGTAATACATGGACTTGCTGTTCAGCATTAGTACAAGAACATCTAGTACATATTGAATCAAAGTTCATTTAGTAGTGAAGTACCCCCAGCCCCTGCAAAGTTTCAAATTTACTTCATCTCCACATTTTTTTGTACTGAACGTGCCACAATTTTTGACCTATCCAGGTGTTGCAAGCAAATTTCCTGGAAAGTAAACTTTAGATTTGTCATCTCCCCGTTTCGAAAAAAGATTTATCATCTCCACACTTTTTTTTGAACTATACTAGCCACATAATTTACATAAACTTTTTTCACATGCGAATATGAACAACAAAAAAAATCATTTGAGCAACTCACAAGCACAAAATACAATGCAATTCTTTCCACACATTTGAGACGATGTCTTCATTTTTAGCAGATGAGATAGTAGTACAGGTGTTTAGGTTCAGTTTAAAAAAGAAGAGAAAGATGGAAACATAGTAGTTATAATTCTTGTAGGCATTTCAACAAACAGTGGAGGGTCACCCAGGGGAAGAAGGAATGGGGATCATGCATCAACCTGGACTGTTGTGTGTGCTGAACTTGGACGGCTGTGCAGCACGTGGTAAAGATGGTGGCCACGATTCCACTTGGACTATTGTCCGCGCCCCACTTCGACGGCTGCCAGTAACCATGGTGGATGAGCTCGTGGTTAAGGGCGGCCAAGGCGACCACCGAGGACTGTAGGTGGTCAAGCTTGTTCTTGACAGCGAACTCACAACGAGGCAACGGTGAATGGCCTCGGTCGGCGGTGTTGGACCATGGACGCAGCGGTGCCAGACCACTCACCGGGACGAGGCGGAGTGGTGGCGGGAAGCATCGCTGAGGGCAGCCAGAAGGTTGCACCTTTATTCATGTTTTCAGTTCAAAGTTTTTTTAAGAAATAACTGAACCAAATGATCTTGAGCTGATGAAAAGGATGCATCTTGACCTGATGTAAATTAGCACCATATAATATAACATTATTTTTTTCATATGAGGCAAGACAACTAAGATTGAAAGAATACACTGAGCATCATGTTTAATTCTCAGGTCAGTAGTCAAATACTTATGGCAAGTATATTTGAACTGATGTATCCTTTTTCTAGTTACCGAATTGCTAACCACCCCAAATAAACTCCTAACTACTTATGGCAAGTATTTTTTGAACTAATGTATATTATTTCAAGTTAATAAGTTGCTATACCACAGGACCACATCCTTGGAAGTGAAACGCCAACATCATTGGTTGTGTAAAAACACTCAAAAGAATTGCTTGTTGTACTGTATTTTATAGTACAAATTGTACTGAACTTCACTAATTTTGCACTGGAATTTAATACATCATACATACACGTTAAGTAATGCAAACATAGCAAACTCAATTTCTGTAGTCTCTAAAATATAGGAAACCCAAAATTTTCTAACGAGTGCACTTGCCTGGAGTTACCCACTAAACTTCTTGACTGACATTGGTTCTCCGGTTTTCTTTACACAACCAACTTCCTATTTTTTAATAAGTGAACTGATGGAAAACTTGATGGTGCACTTATGTATTTTGTTCAAGGTGAACTCATGCACTTGCAAAGTTAACTTATTATGTTCCTTTTCATACTAAATTGATGTCTTTTCAGAAATAGGGAGATGGATTTAACTGATTTTCTAGGTACAGTGTAACTGAAGGAAAAGATTTTCAGAAAGGGGAGGTGGATTGAACTAAAGGCGTCGGTGAGGGCGTTCGAGGACGGGTGGCCGTGGTGGGGGCATAGGCCACCATGGATGACGGTGCACGTCACCAGGCGCACCGCGACGACGGAGGCCATGTGGCGGCAGGACGATGCAGTGGCATCTTTTAATTTGAAGTTATCATTTCTTTTATTTCATACTAATCATTTCTTTTATTTCAAACTGATCATTGTTTTTAATTCGTACTAGTCATTGCTTTTAATTAAAACCATTTTTCCTTCGAACCAGTATGTGTGCATGTGTTGGAAAAGTGAGGTACCAGTCATTCAGTCATGTTCATGAACGGAGGGATCCTCGCCATGTCCTGTGCGCTAGGTCTACTCATTTTACAAAATGCCTTTTTGACTGAACTTAGTTGTACAGAGAGTGCATGCGGTTTTATAGAATCATGAGAATGAATAAATTTTACACACCAAACTGACAACAGAATACACACCAAACTAATACTGAGTTTAGTACAGAAATTCTCTTTTCATGCACTGACGATATTTTCTTCTCTGTGTACCGGAGAACAAAGAACAAAAATACACACTGAACTGGCGATAGAATACACATTGAATAAAAAGGAATTTCTTCTCTTTGAACTGATGATTGAATACATAACGAACAGACAAGAGAACAATGTCTATTTGTGTTTTTGCTTTTTTCATGAATTGACGTTTTTTACAAAAAAATCATGTATTGACAACACTTCTTCATCTTAGTGCACAATGTTCAGTATTCTTTTGTAAGGTTATTTCATGGAAGGCAGTACAAGAAATCAATGGCAGTAATCAGAGTTCATTTTCAGTGGCAATAGGTGTAGTAAGTGAAGTTGAACTGACCTCGTCCATGGCGGAGGTGAACGGCCTCAGGTATTGGGATCGGACTTAAGGCTTTCATCAAGCATCACTAATTCAGTTTAATTTCACCTTGGGTATTTTTGTTTGAGTTGATCTCTTGTAGGTCGACTAGTCCAGCAAGGAGAAGCAATGGGAGGAGTGCCGCAGCTAAGCCATGACCTGCGCCGAAAAGTAAGCTCAACAGTCACTACGATGGCCCAAATCCAACAGCAAAGCTGAATATATGTAATACTCCAATACACACAAAATGCACACACTTAAGTTCAGAGAACCAACCCGTTTATGTTCAGGGAATAAATGCATTTAAGCTCAAAGAACAAATGCTTCAGTTTAGAACATAGTTCCTGAACTTACTAATTAGTATAACATGTTCTGACGCCGGCGCACAATGTGTACGGAGTAGCTCTATTCTTTCTGTGTGAATGTTTAAGAGGAAATCAACCTTGAATTGCAGGAGAGAAGAGAAGTCTATGGCCGTGGGGATGCCCCTTCGGCACCGACATCCAGCAGGGGAGCCTCCCACGGCAGTAACACACATTGATCTTTTTTCTGTGATTAATCATGAACTGATGATAAAATCCGTAGTGAACTGTGACACCTAGTATATGTTTCCTTTTTTGTACAGGGCATGATTGGAACTAGTACTAAGTAAGCAGTGTAGGGATTAGGAGAGAAGTGTATGTTAATCTCAATGCTCTTGAACTTGTCATGTTGCTTACCTCTGCATATTTCAATAAATCCAAAAAACATATGTCGCAAAGGAGAGTCGTTGAACGGCCATGAGTGTTGATGGTGAACGGCATGTGGTGCCAGTGGTGAATGACTTGTGCGCCACGCTGACGGCTGGAGACGAAGGCCTGCCGAAGGACAGGGGACTACCAGCTCGGGGACAGGAGGCCTGGCTGTTCGAAGGACGATGCATGTCAGTTCAAGTTAGCGCCGGAGGAGAACCTGGTGGAGCATCTCGAAGGCGGTGCTGCACCTCCACCATGATGGTGTGCAGCGACGATGAAGTGGGGATAGGACGACAGCAGTACTGGTGGTAGATGAGGCGCTCGGTGGTGTGCTGAGGGAGGGTGCGGGGCGGTGGCGCGCTGGGAGAGTTGGCCGACGATGGCGCGCTGGAGGGAGGGCCGGCCGACGTCGCACTGGGAGAAGGTCGGACGGCGGCGTGCTCGGAAGAAGGTCAGACGGAGGCGTGCTTGAGGCGAGGCCAGCCGGAGGCGCGCTGGGAGGAGGCCGGCTTGTGGCGCGCTGGGAGGGAGGCCGGCCAGCGGCGTGCTGGGGAGGAGGCCGGCGTTGGGGAGGGAGGCGGCCGGAGCTGGGGAGGGAGGCGGCCTGAGCGGGTGAGGGAGGTGGCCTGAGCGGGGGAAGGCGGCCGTCGGAGCTGGGGAGGGAGGCGGCCTGAGCGGGGGAAGGAGGTCGCCGGAACTAGGAAGGGTTGCGGGGGACGGCGCCCGGCGGTAGAATGTGGAGGTGAATAGGGAGGCTGCAGGGTGGGGAGTGGATAAGAGTTTTTTTTTCTAATCGAGGGCGCTGTATATAGGGGCGAGGGGTAACAGAATAATATTCTATTACCGGTAACATAATAGTCCAGCACTATTCTGATCACGGGATGAGATTAATATTCTGATCACATCCTGACCTGCCCCGCTAGTAGTACGTTGAACTTCCCCGTGAACTAGGTTGAACTTCCGCCAACATTGCCCAAATGGGGCTTGCGATATACCGTTGGAAAGCTATGGACACCAGTATTATGACCCAACTTAAATTTTTGGCAAAATGTAAGCGATTTAAGAGCAGTTTTGAAAACGGTTTTTTCTTCACACAAAAAACGTGAATCGTATTTTTGATCGCATTTCTAAACCGTTTATCAGAATGAGGCATATAATATGGCGTTGGAAAACTGCTGCAAAATCGCTACTTTCACATGTTGAAAGTTTTCTCTAATTCTCTATGGTTAAAGAGTAATTTGAAAAAACGTAAAATTTCGCAAACCGAACAACCGAGTTCGTATTTTCGACGTCATTTATAAACGGCTAATCCAATTGAGGCATATGATACGGCATTGGAAAGCTTATGAAAATGCGCTACTCTTTAATTTTGAAAGTTTTTTTCTAATTTTGAATGGTGTAAGAGTAATTTAGAAAACGGTTCAAGTCCTACCGAGTTCGTATTTTTGAGCCAATTTTTTAACCGTGCATCCGAATGCAGCAAATGATATGCCGTTGGAAAGCTTTAATAAATGCGAAACTTTTTGGTATGTATTCCTTATCCCAATTCTTTACGGTTTTAAGTCAGTTTCGAAAATGGAAAAAATGTTTTTTTGCTGTATTTTGTACAAACTTTCTCGGAATGGTGCAAATAATATACCGTTGAAAAGCTACAGAAAATGCGAAACTTTTTTGTGTTGACAGTTTTCTCTAATTCCCAACCATTTTCAATTAATTTCAAAAACAGCGAGATTATTCGTTCTGCCATTATCGCGAAACAGATTCGTCAAAAATGCATCGCGTGAAGTACCTGAACTTCTCGGTATGAAACCTTGAACTTCACTCTGTTTTTCACGTGCTTTTTTTCCCGTGGCTCTCCATCCACACACCGGAACACTAATCGAAATTGAGCAAGTGATATACCGATGGAAAGCTGATGTAGACACGCAACTTTCCCGTGTTGATCACTTTTTCATACTCGCAGCGGTTTTAAAAGTTTTTCATGTGAAATTCATTCAGTGTAGTAGTTGAACTTGCTGTTGTTTTTAGTTGAACTTCTGTGATGTATTTTCGCTTGTAATTTTTTCATTCATTCGTTAGTGTCACACAAATGATATTGCTTTTGTACAAATCTCTCTCACAATAATTTTTTGAACTTTCTCCGACGAAGGACTTGAACTTACACAAATGATTTCCTACTGTTTTGAAGTAAATTAGAAAATGATGAGATCATGATTTCTGCCTTCATCGTGAATGGAAATACACTGCGTGAAGTAGTTGAACTTCTCGTGCATGTCTGTTCGAACTTCACACTGTTTTTAACGTGTTGTTTTTTGCACTGCATGAAGTAGTTGAACTTCTAGGACGTGTCTGTTCGAACTTCACTCTGTTTTTGACGTGCTGATTTCTTACATGGTGTTTTTTGCACTACGTGAAGTAGTTGAACTTCTGGGGCATCTCTGTTTGAACTTCACCCTGTTTCACTTTTTTTGTATTTTTTCTTATATGAAATACACACCATGTAGTACGTGAACTTTCGGTTGTTATCGCTTTGAACTTCTCTCTGGTTTGAGAGAATTATTTTAAAACACAAAAAATAACATATTTTTTATGTATTTTGGACATCTAAATACACGGTGAACCTCATTCAGAAGAATTTTTCAACTTTTCCTCGCCGAGCACTTGAACTTCTAGCAACCATTTTTTCGTTTATGAGTTGTTTTTAAAAGTGCAAAAAATGGTGTTGTGTTTTTTATTTTTTGAATACGTAAATCCTAGGTTTTAATAAACTCCGTACTTCTCTGTTATTTCAATTTGAACTTCACCTTTTTATATTTTTGAGTAAAGAATTGTATTCGATTTTTATATGGAAAAAATCGAACATGGAAATACAAGGTGAACCTCTCTCGCAAGAATTTTGAACTTCTTCGGACAGAGCACTTGAACTTCTTTCAACAAAACTTCGAATCTTTTATTTTTCTATACTTTTATTGTCACCTGAAATACATTTCTTGCAGTACTTGAACTTCTTGTTGTTTTCACTATGAACTTCTGGTACATTTTTGTGTATACATCGAAGGCACGGGGTGCACGTGAAACAATTGAAGGTCGAACACCATTTTTTGTCATTTTAAAACATGTAATTGGAGGTTGAACGTCCTGCAATATAAATTCTGAACCGTGCAAGGGGGTGCACATGAACTTCTTGCAACAAATCTGAGTTTTCATATTCTTCGAACTTCTATGTTATTTCAAATTGAACTTCACATTTTTATTTTTGAGTAAAGAATTGTTTTTGATTTTTAGATATACATCAAATCTGACTTTTTAATCCAATTTTGAACTTCGTGGTTGATAATTTAATAATAACAGATATTTGAATTTCTTAAAAAGGTAAAATCATAGATTTTTTTCATAAACATCAAACCACTTTGTTATTTTAGTTTGAATTTCCAGTTTATTAATAAACAAGAAATTTATATTTAAAAAATTTTAGTTGCTCCTTTTATTTTAATTTGAACTTCTTCATTTTATTCTTTAGGAACGACAAAAATCTGAGTTTTTAATTTTTTGATTCATCACATTTTTCTTATTTTTTAGTTTACACTAATTTTACTCATTTTGCTATATCCGAACTATGTTCTTTTTAATACTTGGACTTATCATTTATTTACATGACCTTCTTCCTTCATCTATTCACGAGAGTAGAGGCACCAGGCATGGATCGTTGTCCCTCCCGGTCTGCACGCATAGACCTGCCTCTGTGGTGAACTTTTTCATAACAGTAGCTAAATCGAAGCAACTTTATGATGACTTGAACTTCTGAAGAATACACAAAAAATGCAGAAGATTCAGTGGGGCGAGGTGATGCATATAACATACTTGACCTTCTTGAACACAACATTTTGCATATTTAAATTATTTGAACTTGCTGAGATGCACATAACACACTTGACCTTCTCGAACACAACATTTTGACCTTCACAAAAAAGCAATTTTTTAGCATAGTAGTACAAGCACAACAGAGCATTCATCAAATATCTATAGTTGTCATCTTCCCCACAAGACAAAACTGTAGGTGCAATCAATACTACGAACCAGGGGGAGGAATGATCTGGGCCTCATCGCAGCTAGCAGGTAGCAATGGCTAACAGCAGAAGCTAGCTGTGGCCGGCAACAACAATCGGGATCTCAAAAAGGGAGGTGGGGATCTTCTAAATAGAGAAGCGAAGAAGATTTTTGGGGGCGAAGAAGATGTCGGCTTGGATAGGGTGAACCTGCATCCTTTTCCATAGTGGACTTGCTGCTCGGGGAGAAACTGAACTTCTGGCTACCGGGAACGAGGACAGGACGAGGCGAGGTGAGTGGCCATGGCGACCTGTTGCTGCATGTGTTGGCCTCCTACATCGGCGTCGCGTGGGGACGCATGCCTTTTGGTGGCGCACAGGATGAACCAGCCGACCACAAGGGCGGCACATCGGAGGAGCCAGCCGTCAAGGCGGCTGGATGCGCAGACGACGGTGGAGCAGCGGCCGGATCACTGGGTGGGTGCGGTGCGGCAACAAGATCCCTAGGCGGGGGCGGCGCGGCTGCCGGTTCTTGGGGCGGGGGTGGCGCGGCGGCCGGAGCTCCTGCCGGATGTGGAAGGTTGCGGGGGAGTCGGGGGTAGAGGTTAAAGGTGCAGGTGGAGGCAGGGAGCGGCGGCGCCAGGGGGGAGGCAGGGCGCGGTGGAGGGTGGAGGCTGGGCGTGGCGGCGGCGGTTAGGAGGCTGGCCACGGCGGCAGGAGGAAGGCCGGTCATGGTCGCGTTTTCTGTTTTGGTCGAGGCAGGGAGAGAAGGTCGTGGATTTTGTAATGGGCTGTTCGGGAGGTGCATAGTGGGCAAGTTCCGGAGGACCTCCTCGGCCCTATATAGTGCGCCATGATCCAAATAACTATTCTAATCCTGGGATTAGAATAGTGTAGTCCTATATATATATAGATATGTTGGACCCAAAATATGACTATTTCACACCTTTTTGTACTGTCCGCAGACTCCGGGTGATCAACTTGGAATGTCCGACCAAAACTAATAGAGATAACTTCCGAAAATCTCGAAGGGGGTGACTAAAAACTGCTTGGAGGCACTGACAGGGCAAAAACTCAGCTATGCATGCTTCTAGAACCGTTCGTCTTGGACCAGATGTAGTTCGGAAATTCTGAGCCATATATAAAGGAGTGCATAGGTGCTTCAGTGGCTTCGAATGGAGATCTCCTAGAGGTTCCGATTGATTTGGGGTTTTCCAATGGCTATCTTAAGAGTGGTTCAGACGCTTTGAGCAGTGAAAATGCACAAAGATGGTCACAAAACTAACCGTTTTGAGTGGTTTTGGAGTTTGATCTTTAAGAATACTTGAGAAACAAAATCAACTTGTCAATCTAGACCCCCCCCCTTTTGATAGTATCAACATACCTATGGACTCAACTATTGGAAATATGCCCTAGAGGTAATAATATTTGTATTATTGCATTTCCATATTCATAATTAAAGAGTTTATATTATATGCTATAACTGCTATGATCTTGGAATATGTGATTCGGTAGAAAACTCATGTGCGCGTGTGGAGTGATAAAGATTAAATAAAAGGTTTCTAGTCTTGCCTCTAGGACTAGCTCAAGTGTTGTTGGTGATCATGTTTTCCGGATCTTAGGATATCGATAAGTGTAACGATAGTCCTAAAACAACATTGAAATTATGACATTGGAATAACGATCATATTGAGTCAACCCAGACTTGTCTATTATCAATTGAGTTAATAACATCTGCATTCAATTGTAATAACATGGAGTGTTAATGTGTGATTTTGCTCCTTATACCATGAGAGTATCGTAGTCACTTCTTACCGTGCGGTGGAATTTGGGGTTGCTTAAACATCACCTGTAACATGGTGATCATAACGACAAATTACAGGCTCATCGGAAAGTTTGACAAGGGCCTAGATAGCTCAGGAGTGGGATTTGCTCCTCCGACGATGGAGAGATATTCTTATGGCCCTCTTGGTGTGACAACATCCATCATCATCTATCCAGACATAGGTGACTACATCACGGGGATGCCGGAACATGACAACGACAAAGAAGAACAAGACTGATAACGAGGATATCGGTATAGTGAGCATGTGATGACTCAGGAGGATCCGATGCATCCCAGATTTTGTGAAGTATCGCGAAGCAAAGGGAACATCACATGATAACCAAAGGTTCACTTTAATATCATTCATGTGCTCATAGAGATTGATATGGACGTCCACGGTTCCGCTATCGGTCATTGAACAAAAGGGTTTTGTTCATGTCTATGAGTTACCCAACCTACGAGGTCACAAGCTTAAGGCAATCACGATCTAATGAGTGTTAGTAGGATGGTAGGGATGAGAATATATTTGTGCAATTGTTTCACTAATATACGGAATTGTTTCATTAATATTCAGAATTGTTTCGAGAGGATCCAGAAGCGTTTCGGGGTCACCAGAAGGGTTTTAGAGAGTATCGGGTAATACCGGGTATTACTGATAATTAATATATAGGTGGAAAACGTTTTGGGGATGTTAAATTATATATAAAAGGGTCTGAAAATATTTAGAACACTTTTATATTTAATTTAATATCAAAGGTCCTAAAAAGGCCAAGTGGTGGAAGGCAACTTGTGCCACCAAGGCCCAAGTGAGGGAGGCACTCCCTTTGCTGTGGAAGGAGGCCGAATTGGAGAGGGGGAGGACTCCTCTCCTCCCTTGGCTGGCGCCCCAAGGAGGGACTTTCCCTCCTTGGTGGCTTCCCACTCCCTCCCCTCCAACATATACATACTATGGTTTTTAGCTCTATTCGACACACGAGTTTTGGAGCCTCCTCTAGTTCATCTATCCCTAGTTCTAGTTGGTCCTAGTTGACTAGTAAGAGCTTGTTCTAGTTCCACTAATACTCATAATTAGAAGCCCAATGTGGTTCTAATCTCCTCCCTCTAATTCTACATCGACGGTTAGCTCTGGACGGCAAAACGCTGCTAGATCGTGAAGGTTGCACGCTTGCAACCAAGTAGAGAGTTCGTGCTTTCGGTCTTCACTTCAAGGACAGTTCATGGGCGGTTCATGGGATTGTTCATCAATAGTTCGAGGGACTCCAAGTATGATCTACACAAGCACGTTCTTCTTTCGCTGCAACTCGGTGACGGTAACAATCGTGATCACAACCCGTTATGCATCTTCATATTGATCTTGGGTGTGCGTTGGTGCAATTATTTTGTTTTCTAATACGTTTACCAACATCAACATGATCTTCGATCACTAAAATATAAATGTTAAGTCCTCTAAACTCTTGGTTCGACGTCACGTCTAACTCATAACAGTAAAATGTCCAACAATCATGTATGAGAACATATACAATTAATTTGACCATTTTTAGGTCAACTGCATAATGTTCATAACATGTTCAGATAGGTAGTAGCATGTGAAAGTGCAATTGTACTTAATCCATTGTTTGGTGTTGGTGATGACAAATTAGTGGAACTAACTATGGTCGCTTAGTGTTTACACATGTGTAAGTATTAAAAATAGAATTTCGGACGATATCTAGTGTAGATCTTTTATTTTGTGAGTAACAGGGATACCACACTATTAAGAGTAAATCATTGGGTCACTAGGAACAGGCTCAAGTCATGATAATATTCTCTACACTAACCCTAAACAATTCTCAGTCCAAAGGCATAAAGCCAAAATCCTATGTGACATGCATAGGAAAGCTGGTATTGCCAGGATTTCGGTTATGCTAGGTATTTTGCCCCGGTATAACCGGCACTCTGATGGTCCCATGCAGCACTGTGCGCTAGATACCATTGCAATGGATATCTGATGATACGCATAGGGTCTCGCCGATATAACCGGGGTAACCACCAGGCCTCCTCTGCCTAGTTGGCAATTCTATAGGACCTAGTTATATCAGCCCCTTCGGCTAGTATAGCCAGGCCCTTGAGCTGGTTCTTCCTAGTATGTGTTGAGGTTGCAGTACAATTAGTACCTAGTTATATTTGGTAAATTTGCCCAATATAACCGGGCACTTATTTCTGCCGCCCAACAATGCTTTTTCTACCCACACTATATAAGCCACCTACCAGTCCGGTAGGTGGCTTCCATAGTTCAGGTATTTTTGAAAAATATCCATTTGAAGCCCTCTTTCTTTTCCCCCACACAAAATTGAAGACTTCGTGAGGGTTTCCTGGGAGTTTATGAGAGTGATTCCACACAAGCATAGAGTTATTCATCCTCTCTCTTTTGACCTAAGCATTTATTAATTTGAGCATCTTCCAAGTTTTCCCCTTCAATCTTGTTACTCCTCGGGGTTGGAGGCCCCTTGGTGGTAGAAGTTCTTTGGTGAGGAATCAACTTGTGATTTACCCACAGAAAGTTTGTGAAGGCTTGGAGGCCGCCTCAAGGTCTACCACTAGTGGTTGAGAAACACCTTTGTCTTGATGTCTTAAGGAGAATAGGGTGAGCCTTCGTGGTGTTGATGTGCCTTTGTGGTAACACCCATCCATTCAGTGATGACTAGCTTTCCTCCAAGGAAGTGAACACGGGATGGATCCTCGTCTCAATTGTCAATTATCCCTAACCCTAGCTCCCTACTTGTGATTTACTTTAGTCCGTTCTCCTCGCATTACTATACCTTCTTGAAGACACTATATTACATTACTTATATCATTGCAGGAATTGTTTAGGCTCGCAATTATAGTACATATTACCTAGACTTGCTAAAAATCAATTAAAATATGTAATTGTGCCTATTTACCCCTCTATAGGCTCGTCTCAATCCTTTCAGTATGTCTTTCTAAATTATTGGTTTGACGTCATCTCTAACCCATATATATCTGTACCAATATAAAAGACCCAAAAGGTAGATGCAATTAATCTCAGACATCGAACCATGTCAACCCAATGGCCTAGATTGCTCCAATGGTGAGCATTCAACTTGTTTAGCGTTCAATTAATATTATATCCTCTGATAAAAAATAAGTGTGACGGTTTTGAACCAAAGTTAGTTCAAAACTATGATACTTATTATGGATCAAAGGTAGTACCAAATATCAACTTATGTGCTAATCACATAATGTGTTATTGATATCCTATCCAATATCAACGTGACCTACTATCAACATGCATTGCACGTATGCATTTATCGGTGAAGATAGATTATTCCATCAATTAACAAAGTGTCAATGGTAACTGCGCCAATTTCAACATTTTGCTCTGGTCCTTACTAGTCTATGCATGTGTGCCCTATTTTGTCGGTCTCATGAAGACCGGGCTCCCATGGGTTTATCTCACGTGGGTCGCGGCAACCCGAAAATGGGTGTGCACGGGCTAGATGCCCCTTGATTGAACTGCAAATCCATGCCCCTCCCGAGGTGGCATGCAGATCTTTGTCAAGAATTAGTGTTGGGGAAGCCTATCCTCAGTACTAGCATGGCCGTCTCACTGCCAAGGTTGTTCGAGGATGCCCATCACAGCAAAAAACAACGTCCAGAAGCTATCCATACAACCACTCTGCCTCCTGGCGGCGAGGTGGTATGCAGATCTTTGTGAAGACACTCACTGGCAAGACCATCACACTTGATGGAAATCTCTTCAACACTATCGACAATGTCAAGGCCAAGAAATCCAGGGAATGGGTTTCTTCTCGGGAACCTCATTCTCCGTGGTTTGCCTCCTGCGGAAGATCCAGGCCCGTGGCGACAGGACAGGTCAAAGGCTACAATGGTCTAGGCCTGCAGTGAGCAGACGTAGCACGAGGAGAGTTGGCGAGCATGCACTGTCTCTCTTGGAGGGTAAGTCACACTCGGGCCCTGCGCTTTCTAGTTCATGTGTGTCGCTTGTTGATGACCCACAAGTATAGGGGATCAATCGTAGTCCTTTTGATAAGTAAGAGTGTCGAACCCAGTGAGGAGCAGAAGGAAATGACAAGTGGTTTTCAGCAAGCTAATGTCTGCAAGCACTGAAATTATAAGTAACGAGTAGTTTGATAGCAAGATAATTTGTAACGAGCAAGAAACAATAATAGTAACAAAAGTGCAGCAAGGTAGCCCAATCCTTTTGAGGCAAAGGATAGGCCAAAATGGTCTCTTATAATAAGCAAAGTGTTCTTGAGGGTACACGGGAATTTCATCTAGTCACTTTCAACATGTTGGTTCGATTTGTGTTCGCTACTTTGATAATTTGATATGTGGGTGGATCGGTGCTTAGGTGATGTTCTTATTTGAACAAACCTCCTACTTATGATTAACCCCCTCACAAGCATCCGCAACTACGAGAAAAGTATTAAGAATAAATACTAACCATAGTATTAAACTTTTGGATCCAAATCGGTCCCTTACATAGCGCATAAACTAGGGTTTAAACTTCTGTCACTCTCGCAAACCATCATCTAATAACTACTCCACAATGCATTCCCTTAGGCCGAAATACGGTGAAGTGTCATGTAGTCAACGTTCACATGACACCACTAAGGGAATCATGACATACATATTATCAAAATATTGAACACATATAAAATTCACATGATTACGTGCCACAAGATTTCTCCCGTGACCTCAAGAAAAAAAGTAACCACTCACAAATGATAATCATGCTCAAGATCAGAGGGGTATTAATTAACATATTGGATCTGAAAATATAATCTTCCACCAAATAAACCATATAGTAATCAACAACAAGATATAATCAACACTACTAGTCACCCACAAGTACCAATCTATAGTCCGGTACAAAGATTGAACACAAGAGATGAACCAGGGTTTGAGAGGATATGGTTTTGTTGAAGATGTTGATGGAGATTTCCCTCCCCAACATGGGAGAGTTGTTGGTGATGATGATGACGATGATTTCCCCCTCCGAGAGGGAAGTTCCCCCGACGGAATCGCTCCATCGGAGGGCAAAAGTGCTGCTATCCAAGTTCCGCCTCGAGACGGCGGCGCTTCATCCTGAAAGTCCTCTCCTTATTTTTTTTCTAGGTCAAATGACTTATATACCAAAAGATGAGCACTGGAGGTGGGCTGGGCTGAGCACAACCCACCAGGGCATGCCTGGGGGGCCTGGCGCGCCCTGGTGTCTTGTGCTCACCAGGTGGCCCCCCTTCGATAGTTATTTGCTCCAGTATTTCTCATTTATTCCATAAAATTCCTCGTGAAGTTTCAGCTTATTTGGAGTTGTGCAGAATAGGTAGCCTCACGTAGCTTTTTCAGGTCCAGATTTCCAGCTGTCAGAATTCTCCCTCTTTGTGTGAACCTTGCATATTATGAGAGAAAAGGCATTAGAATTATTCAAAAAAGCATTATTATACATAAAAACAATATAAAAACAGTAGGTAAACATGATGCAAAATGGACGTATCAACTCCCCCAAGCTTAGACCTCGCTTGTCCTCAAGCGAAAACCAAAATCGAAAAACATGTCCACATGCCTAGAGAGAGAGGTGTCGATAAAAACAAAATATGGACATAGAAGAATCATGTAAATTATTATAATAGCAACAAACTTAAACATAAAACTTTTATCATAGAACTTTTATCATAGACTTCCCATGAATAAGTAACAATTCATCACAACATCAAAGTATAAAGCATAAACTCTATTGGAAACCAACAAACTATGTTCTCAGTCAACTTTGCAACTACAATTCATCATCTTTTCAGGAAGGGTCACGTATTGGAGCCTTTAGGCAAGTCCACATACTCAACCATCATATGGTCTTCTATGATTTCTAACACTCACCGCATACACATGAGCAAAATGTTTCAACTAGGCACATAGAAAGATAGGAGCTTATAATTTCACCTCCCAACGTATTCACCTCAAGGGTGATGTCAACAATAATGACTCTGCTACCCATATCCAACTAGATATATGTTCCTAGATCTTTCCTCACCACATGATGCTTGGCAAAAAAGAAAAAGAAAAAGGAATAGAGAGAAAACTTTGACTCTTGCATGAAAGTAAATACATAAAAATAAAAGATAGGCCCTTCGAAGAGGGAAGCAATGGTTTGCATGCACTTTTTGTTTGTATGCTCGGTCCCTTAGTGCAAAAGAACATTGTGTTATATTGCCCCTTATGATAGCAACCTTTATTATGCAGCCTGTCGCTTTTATTCTTTCCCATCATAAGTTTGTACAACGCTCAATTTTCTTTTACACTAAATGATCTAACACATTTAGAAGCAATTTTTATTGCCTTATTGCACCGATGACAACTTACTTGAAGTATCTTACTCAATCCTTAGGTAGGTATGGTGGACTCTTGAAAATAAGGTTTGGGTTTAAGGGTTTTTTGGATGCAGAAGTAGTATCTCTACTTGGTGCAGAATTTTTGGCTAGCAAAGATGGGGGGCAAGCACCACGTGTTGAAGGATCTATGACAATATAACGTCTATGTGAATATGAACAAATATAAATCATTATGTTGTCTTCCTTGTCCAACTCAACAATTTTGGCATATAAAATTTTGATGGGGGCTCACAATCACAAAAAAATTCCAAGATAGTGTATTTGCATGTGAAT
This sequence comes from Triticum dicoccoides, assembly GCF_002162155.2. Classification (NCBI taxonomy): domain Eukaryota; kingdom Viridiplantae; phylum Streptophyta; class Magnoliopsida; order Poales; family Poaceae; genus Triticum; species Triticum dicoccoides. The sequence goes on from NC_041387.1 coordinate 438,618,034, forward strand.
CTTCTCTTCCCTTATTAATTCTTTCATGAATTGCATCATTGACCAATGCTATGTTTGTCAATCTTCAATAAAATTTTCTACTTATACTTTTCCTTATGTGATGTCATTACTTACCATAAGATTAGCATATGATCTTTTTCATTTATTTCCTTTCTTTTTATTGCAACATGAAAGTAAAGAAAGCAAAACTCAAACTAAAATTTATTATATATCTCGCACACGATTACAAGGATAGATCACTAAGCAAACTCTCAAAAAGAAAGGATCGAACTAAACTGTTATTCATCTAAAGCAAAATTTAACTATGGATCAAACTAAGATAAGTAAAGGCAAAAGATAGTGGAGGTGATATGATACCGGGGCACCTCCCCCAAGCTTGGCATAAGACAAGGGGAGTGCCCATACCCGATACTCAATTTTCCTTTGGTGATGAAGAAGGAGGTGGTGGTGATGAAGTGGTAGCGATCTTGTCCTTCTTTTCCTCCAACTTACACCGGAGGATAAAGTTATCTATCCTCAACTCATCATTCTCCATCTCGAGCTTTGTTATCTTCTTGCATAATGCCTCCATGCTCTCGTTTTTGAAACGAGGAGGAACTGGTTTGTCTTCATCCTCTTCGGAAGTCCAGCTATAGTGCTCCATATCCCCATAAACCTTAGGCTTTGCCATAAAATCAGCAACATAGCTCTCACCCTCTGAGTCTTGGGATGAAATATTTTAGATCTGTCAGGAAAACAGCAAGAAAAGAAAACAGGATATTTCTTCGGTATACGGTGGTCAATAGGTTCTGGGGTATATAAAGATTTTTTTTATCTTGGGAAACAAGCAAACGAAGGAAAACGGAGTCTGGAAGGTACCCGAGGTAGGCACGACCCACCTGGGTGCACCTAGCAAGCCAGGCGCGCCCTGGTGTCTTGTGCCAACCAGGGGTGTCTTCTTGGTTATTTCTTATTTTCCTAATTTTTGTTATATTCCAAAACGGACAGAAAATATTTTTGCAGATTTTTTGGAGTCCGTTTACTTACCGTATCACGTACCTCCTCTTTTTCATGATTCTGGAGTGTTCTGGAAGGTTTATTTTATGTGTTCTTCCGGTGTCATAGTTTGGATAATATTGCTTTCAACATTAATGGGTGTACTTGAGATATAATGTTTTATTCGTTGCCCATTAACAACCTTCGGGTTACTGCCTTTGGCATTATTTATTTTGATAGCCCTAGATCGATAAACCTCCTCGATAACATAGGGTCCTTCCCATTTGGAGAGGAGTTTTCCTGCAAAGAATATAAAATGAGAGTTATACAAAAGAACATATTCCCCAACTTTGAATTCACGCTTTTGGATTCTTTTATCATGCCATCTTTTAACCTTTTCTTTAAGCAACTTGGCTTTTTCATAAGCTTGGTTCTCCATTCATCTAATGAGCTAATAGCAAATAACCTCTTTTCACTAGCAAGTTTGAAATCATAGTTGAGTTCTTTAATTGCCCAATAAGCTTTATGTTCTAACTCAAGAGGCAAATGACAAGCTTTTCCATAAACCATTTTATAAGGAGACATACCCATAGAATTTTTATATGTTGTTCTATAATCCCAAAGTGCATCATCTAATTTCTTAGACCAATTCTTCCATGACCTACTGACAGTCTTTTGTGAAATTAATTTTATTTCTCTATTGCTAAGTTCAACTTGACCACTAGACTGAGGATGGTAGGGTGATGCAATTCTATGGTTAACATCATACTTGGCAAGCATTTTATGGAAAGCACCATGAATAAAGTGTGAACCACCATCAGTCATTAAATATCTAGGGACTACAAACCTTGGGAAAAATAACTTCCTTAAGCATTTTAATAGAGGTGTTGTGATCAGCACTACTAGTTGGAATAGCTTTTGCCCACTTAGTAACATAATCAACAACAACCAAAATATGAGTATACCCATTAGAGGAAGGAAAAGGTCCCATGTAATCAAATCCCCAAACATCAAATGGTTCAACAACAAGTGAATAATTCATAGGCATTTCTTGACGCTTACTGATATTACCTATTCTTTGGCATTCATCACAAGATAAGACAAACTTACGAGCATCCTTGAAGAGAGTAGGCCAATAAAGCCCAGATTGCAATACCTTGTAAGCAATTCTGTCTCCCGCATGATGTCCTCTATAAGCTTCGGAGTGACATTTCCGTAGGATTTGTCCCTGTTCATGCTCAGGTACACAACGTCTAATAATACCATCTACTCCTTCTTTATAAAGATGTGGGTCATCCCAAAAGTAATGTCTTAAATCATAGAATAATTTTTTTGTTTGTAGGTATGTGAAACTAGGTGGTAAATATTTAGCAACAATGTAATTAGCATAGTCAGCATACCAAGGTGTACTATTAGAAACATTTATTGCGGCTAGCTGCTCATCAGGAAAACTATCATCAATAGGTAGTGGGTCATCAAGAACATTTTCAATCCTAGACAAGTTATCAGCCACGGGGTTCTCCGCTCCTTTTCTAGCAGTGATGTGCAAATCAAGTTCTTGTAGCAAGAGAACCCATCAAGTAAGCCTAGGTTGGGCTTCTTTCTTTTCCATAAGATACTTTATTGCAGCATGATCAGTGTGAACAATTACTTTTGAATCTACAATATAGGATCTAAATTTATCACAAGCAAATACCACTGCTAGAAATTCCATTTCAGTAGTAGCATAATTTCTTTGTGCACTGTTTAGAGTTTTACTAGCATAATGAATAACATTCAGTTTCTTATCAACTCTTTATCCTAGAACAGCACAAACAACATAATCACTAGCATCACACATAATTTCAAAAGGCACGTTTCAATCAAGTGGTTGAATAATAGGTGCAGAAATTAAGGTTTTCTTGAGTGTTTCAAAGGCTTCTAAACAATCATCATCAAAAACAAAAGGAATATCCTTTTGCCAAAGATTTGTAAGAGGCCTAGAAATTTTAGAAAATTCTTTGATAAACCTCCTATAGGAACCAGCATGACCGAGGAAACTACGGATACCTTTGATATGTTTAGGACATGGCATTTTCTCAATTGCATCAACCTTAGCTTTGTCCACTTCAATACCTCTTTCAGAAATTTTATGGCCCAAAACAATACATTCGTTAACCATGAAGTGGCACTTCTCCCAATTCAAGACAAGATTTGTTTGCTCACATCTCTCCAAAACTCGATCAAGATTGCTTAAACAATCATCAAAAGACTTCCCATAAATAGAAGAGTCATCCATGAAAACCTCAACAATCTTTTCAGGAAAGTCAGAGAATATAGTAGTCATATATCTTTGAAAGCTAGCAGGTGCATTGCATAAACCAAAAGGCATACGTCTATAAGCATAAGTTTCAAAAGGACAAGTAAAAGGGGTTTTTTCTTGATCAGGTTGAGAAACAGGTATTTGTGAAAAACCAGAATATCCATCAAGGAAACAAAAATGTGTGTGCTTAGATAATCTTTCTAGCATTTGATCAATAAAAGGCAGAGGGTAATGATCTTTTCTAGTTGCTTTATTTAATTTCCTAAAAGTAATTACCACTCTATAGCCTGTAACAATTCTTTGTGGAATAAGTTCATTCTTATCATTAGGAACAATAGTAATACCTCCTTTCTTAGGGACACAATGAACATGACTTACCCATCTACTATCAGCTATAGGATAGATTATACCTGCTTCCAGAAGTTTTAATATTTCCGTTCTTACCACTTTTTTCATCTTCGGATTTAACCGATGTTGGTAATCAACGACAGTTTAGCATCAGGTTCCATATTAGTCTTGTGTTGACATAGAGTGGGACTAGTGCTCTTTAAATCATCAAGAGTAGATCCAATAGCATCTCAGTGCTTCCTAAACCTTTAATAATCTTTCTTCTTCATGTCCTGAAAGGTTAGCACTAATAATAACAGGGTATATCTTCTTCTCATCAAGATAAGCATATTTCAAAGTGCCTGGCAATTGTTTTAATTCAAACACAGGATCACCTTTAGGTGGAGGAGGACCTCCTAGAGTTTCAATAGGAAAACTGTGTTTAAGCAGAGGACGATGTTCAAAGAAAATCTTATCTATTTCATTTCTTTCATGCATATGTATATCATTCTCACGGTCTAGCAAATATTGTTCTAGTGGATCAGTAGGAGGCACAACAATAGAAGCAAGACCAATAATTTCATCCTTACAATTCTTTCTTATGACGCTTTCTTATTTTGGGACGGAGGGAGTACTAAACTTGGAAAAATTAAACTCATGAGACTCATCACCAAAAATAACACCGACAATTTGTTTCTCACAATCTATTTTAGCATTAACGGTGATAAAGAAAGGTCTACCAAAGATAATGGGACAAAAGTCATCTTGTGGGGAACCAAGAACAAGAAAATCTGTAGGATATTTTATTTTCCCACACAAGACTTCAACATCTCTAACAATCCCAAGAGGTGCGATGGTGTCTCTATTAGCAAGTTTAATAGTAACATCAATGTCTTCTATTTTAGCGGGTGCTATGCCATTCATAATTTCTTGATATAAGGTAAAAGGAATAGCACTCATGCTTGCACCTATGTCACATAATTTCTTGATACAAGGTAACTAATTGTGGTTTCGGTCGGGGTGAAGATACCCCGAACAAACGCCTCAAAGGATTGTTCTCCATAGTAACAAGTGACAATAAATTTAAGCACGTAGTAATAATTTTTCCTTACAAACTTCCACTTACCAAGAGCGCTTCACTCCCCGGCAACGGCGACAGAAAAGAGCCTTGATGACCCACAAGTATAGGGGATAAATCGTAGTCCTTTTGATAAGTAAGAATGTTGAACCCAACAAGGAGCAGAAGGAAATGACAAGTGGTTTTTAGCAAGGTAATGTCTGCAAGCACTGAAATTATAAGTAATGAGTAGTTTGATAGCAAGATAATTTGTAACAAGCAAGTAATGATAATAGTAACAAAAGCGCATCAAGGTAGCCCAATCCTTTTGAGGCAAAGGACAGGCCAAAACGGCCTCTTATAATAAGCAAAGCATTCTTGAGGGTACACGGGAATTTCATCTAGTCACTTTCACCATGTTGGTTTGATTTGTGTCGGCTACTTTGATAATTTGATATGTGGGTGGATAGGTGCTTAGGTGCTTTTCTTACTTGAACAAACTTCCTACTTATGATTAACCCCCTTGCAAGTATTCGCATCTACGAGAAAAGTATTAAGAATAAATTCTAACCATAGCATTAAACATTTGGATCCAAATCGGTCCCTTACGGAATAGCGCATAAACTAGGGTTTAAGCTTCTGTCACTCTCACTACCCATCATCTAATAACTACTCCACAGTGCATTCCCTTAGGCCCAAATATTGTGAAGTTTCATGTAGTCGACGTTCACATGACACCACTAAGGGAATCACAACATACATACTATCAAAATGTCAAACACATATAAAATTCACATGATTACTTGCAACAAGATTTGTCCCGTGACCTCAAGAACAAAAGTAACTACTCGCAAATGATAATCATGCTCAAGATCAGAGGGGTATTCACTACTAGGGAAAACCCTAGCAGTAGCGCGTGTTTAAGCCTATCAGTAGCGCGGGGTGCAACGCTACTAGTAAGGCGCTACAGCTAGAGGTTAGCAGTAGCGTGGGTTGGACCACGCTACTGCTATATCGACTTAGTAGCAGCGCTTTCTACTATGAGCGCTACTGGTAATTAGTAGTAGCGCTTCTCCTAGCACGCGCTACTACTATTATTCTGTATTTCTTTTTTATTTCATGTTGTATTCATACACATTTATACAAGTTTTCATATCGCAGCAATTTAGAGAATGATTTTACATCATAATGAGTTATTACATAATTGGGAGAAAGAACCGTGGACTAGTTTCAAGTGGATGGACATCCACTTGAAACTAATCTGTGGTTCTTTCACCCAATGATATAATAAATATCATCATCAGCAGCAGCAGCATATCATCAACAACTTATCATCATAATACATCATTGTCATATAACACCTCATCATGATCATCATTTTCATCAATGAGACATCACATACAAGTTGGTCACTAGACATAATCACAACTACTCATCATCATCAACTCTCATAAACATATTGTACCTCATAGGACCTACTACATTCTCTTAGGACCTACTATATTATCTTAGGAAAAATAACATAAAACAAGATAGCCCCTGACTCTCCATTACGGAGAATGGAGATTATCATGTCTCCAATTCTTGCCTTTCGCACAATGTTGCTTCCAAGAACCTCCTTACGACTATCCATACATTTTTTTCCATTCTTTGATTATCATGTGTTTACCGGTTTTAGAAATCCGGTATGGACAGGTGAGATTCGTAGGATGACCTGGCTGTATGTCCAAAACATCAAGGCAACCATTCTGATACATCAAATGAGGCACACAATCCATCGGGATTTTCTGTTGAAAACATAGTAATAACTTCGTACTTAGCAATGTAGTTCAGTTTTAGAAGTATGCAAAAGATGCACGGATGTCGTAATAGTAAAAAATCTGTTGGGGAACGTAGCAGAAATTCAAAATTTTCCTATGAGTCACCAAGATCTATCTATGGAGAGACTAGCAACGAGGGGAAGGAGAGTGCATCTACATACCCTTGTAGATCGCTAAGCGGAAGCGTTCAAGAGAACGGGGTTGAAGGAGTCGTACTCGTCGTGATCCAAATCACCGGAGATCCTAGTGCCGAACAGACGGCACCTCCGCGTTCAACACACGTGCAGCCCGGTGACGTCTCCCATGCCTTGATCCAGCAAGGAGAGAGGGAGAGGTTGGTGAAGACTCCGTCCAGCAGCAGCACGACGGCGTGGTGGTGGAGGAGGAGCGTGGCAGTCCTGCTGGGCTTCGCCAAGCACCGCGGGAGAGGAGGAGTACTTGGGAGAGGGGAGGGTTGCGCCAGAACTTGGGGTGCGGCTGCCCTCCCACCCCTCCACTATTTATAGGTGGGGAGAGAAGGGGGCGGCCCCCCTAGATCCCATCTAGGGTTGGGGGCGGCGGCCAAGGGGGGGAGGAGTGCCTCCCAAGTCAAGTGGAGGCCCTCCCCCTTAGGGTTTCCCCTCTCCCATGCGCATGGGCCTTGGGGGGCTGGTGCCCCTGGCCCATTAAGGCTAGGGCACCCCCTTACAGCCCATGCTATTGTATTGTACATGGTGGAACAATTTCCGGACCTCCGGACCCCTCCGGAATCCTCCGGAACCTTCTGGAAGCTTCCCGGTACAATACCAGAAAAACCCAAACTTTTCTCAGAACCCGAACAACAACTTTCCATATATAAATCTTTACCTCCGGACCATTCCGGAACTCCTCGTGACGTCCGGGATCTCATCCGGGACTCCGAACAACATTCGGTAACCACGTATATCTATTCCCTATAACCCTAGCGTCATCGGACCTTAAGTGTGTAGACCCTACGGGTTCGGGAACCATGCAGACATGACCGAGATGTTCTCCGGTCAATAACCAACAGCAGGATCTGGATACCCATGTTGGCTCCCACATGTTCCACGATGATCTCATTGGATGAACCACGATGTCAAGGACTCAATCGATCCTGTATACAATTCCCTTTGTCTAGCGGTATTATACTTGCCCGAGATTCGATCGTCGGTATGACGATACCTTGTTCTATCTCGTTACCGGCAAGTCTCTTTACTCGTTCCGTAACACATCATCCCGTGATCAACCCCTTGGTCACATTGTGCACATTATGATGATGTCCTACCGAGTGGGCCTAGAGATACCTCTCCGTCAACCGGAGTGACAAATCCCAGTCTCGATTCGTGCCAACCCAACAGACACTTTTGGAGATACCCGTAGTGCACCTTTATAGCCACCCAGTTACGTTGTGACGTTTGGTACACCCAAAGAATTCCTACGGTATCCGGGAGTTGCACAATCTCATGGTCTAAGGAAATGATACTTGACACTAGAAAAGCTTTAGCATACGAACTACACGATCTTTGTGCTAGGCTTAGGATTGGGTCTTGTCCATCACATCATTCTCCTAATGATGTGATCCCGTTATCAACGACATCCAATGTCCATGGTCGGGAAACTGTAACCATCTATTGATCAACGAGCTAGTCAATTAGAGGCTTACTAGGGACATGGTGTTGTCTATGTACCCACACATGTATCTGAGTTTCCTATCAATACAATTATAGCATGGATAATAAACGATTATCATGAACAAGGAAATATAATAATAATAACTAATTTATTATTGCCTCTAGGGCATATTTCCAATAGTCTCCCACTTGCACTAGAGTCAATAATCTAGTTCACATCGCCATGTGATTAACACTGATAGGTCACATCACCATGTGACGAACATCCAAAGAGTTTACGAGTGTCACTAAACTAGTTCACATCACCATGTGATTAAGACTCAATGTGTTCTGGGGTTTGATCATGTTTTGCTTGTGAGAGAGGTTTTAGTCAACGGGTCTGCAACATTCAGATCCGTATGTATTTCACAAATCTCTAGGTCATATTGTAAATACTGCTTCCACGCTCCACTTGGAGCTATTCCAAATGGTTGCTCCACTATACGTATCCGGTTTGCTACTCAGAGTCACTTGGATAGGTGTTAAAGCTTGCATCGACGTAACCCTTTACGCCGAACTCTTTATCACCTCCATAATCGAGAAACATGTCCTTATTTACTCCAAGGACAATTTTGACCGCTGTCCAATGATCCATTCCAGGATCATTCTTGTACCCCTTGACTGACTCATGGCAAGGCACACTTCCGGTGCGGTACACAGCATAGCATACTATAGAGCCTACGTCTGAAGCATAGGGGACGACCTTCGTCCTTTCTCTCTCTTCTGCCGTGGTCAAGCTTTAACTCTTAACTTCATACCTTACAACTCAGGCAAGAACTCCTTCTTTGACTGATCCATCTTGAACACCTTCAAGACCATGTCAAGGTATGTGCTCATTTGAAAGTACCATTTAGCATTTTTGATCTATCCTCATAGATCTTGATGCTCAATGTTCAAGTAGCTTAATCCAGGTTTTCCATTGAAAAACACCTTTCAAATAACCCTATATGCTTTCCAGAAATTCTACATCATTTCTGATCAACAATATGTCAACAACATATACTTATCAGAAATTTTATAGTGCTCCCACTCACTTCTTTGGAAATACAAGTTTCTCACAAACTTTGTGCTAACCCAAAATCTTTGATCATTCCATCAAAGCGTACATTCCAACTCCGAGATGCTTACTCCAGTCCTTAGAAGGATCGCTGGAGCTAGCATACCTTTTAGCATCCTTAGGATCGACAAACCTTTCTGATTGTATCACATACAACCTTTCCTTACGAAAACTGGTAAGGGAACTCGTTTTGACATCCAATTGGTTGATTTCATAAATGCAGCTAATGCTAACATGATTCCGACGGACTTAAGCATCGCTACGGATGAGAAATCTCATCGTAGTCAACTCCTTAAACTTGTGAAAAACTCTTCGCCACAAGTCGAGCTTCACAGACGGTGACATTACCGTTCACGTATGTCTTCTTCTTAAAGATCCATTTATCTCAATGGCTTGCCGATCAACAGGCAACTCCACCAAAGTCCATGCTTTGTTCTGATACATGGATCCTATCTCGGATTTCATGGCTTCTAACCATTTGTTGGAATATGGGCCCACCATTGCTTCTCCATAGCTCGTAGGTTCATTGTTGTCTAGCAACATGACCTTCAAGACAGGATTACTGTACCACTCTGAAGTAGTACGCATCCTCGTCACCCTACGAGGTACGGTAGTGACTTGATCCGAAGTTTCATGATCACTATCATAAGCTTCTACTTCAATTGGTGTAGGTGCCACAGGAACAACTTCCTGTGCCCTGCTACACACTAATTGTAGTGACGGTTCAATAACCATATCAAGTCTCCACCATCCTCCCACTCAATTTTTCGAGACAAACTTTTCCTTGAGAAAGGACCCGATTCAAGAAACAATCCCTATTGCTTTCGGATCTGAATTAGGAGGTATACCCAACTGTTTTGGGTGTCCTATGAAGATGCATTTTATCTTGCTTTGGGTTCGAGCTTATCAACCTGAAACCTTTTCACATAAGCGTCGCAGCCCCAAACTTTTAAGAAATGACAACTCAGGTTTCTCCAAACCATAGTTCAAACGGTGTCATCTCAACGGAATTACGTGGTGCCCTATTAAAGTGAGTGCGGTTGTCTCTAATGCCTAACCCATGAACGATAGTGGTAATTCGATAAGAGACATCATGGTACGCAACATATCCAATAGGGTGCAACTATGATGTTCGGACACACCAGCACAGTATGGTGTTCCAGGTGGTATTAATTGTGAAACAATTTCCATAGTGTCTTAATTGCGTGCCAAAGCTCGTAACTCAGATACTCATCTCTATGTTCATATCATAGACATTTTATCCTCTTGTCACGATGATCTTCAACTTCACTCTGAAATTACTTGAACCATTCAATAATTCAGACTTGTGTTTCATCAAGTAAATATACTCAACATCTACTCGAATCATCTGTGAAGTAAGAACATAACGATATTCACTGCATGCCTCAGCACTCATTGGACTGCACACATAAAAAATGTGTTACTTCCAACAAGTTGCTATCATGTTCCATCTTACTGAAAACGAGGCTTTTCAGTCATCTTGCCCATGTGGTATGATTTGCATATCTCAAGTGATTCAAAATCAAGTGAGTCCAAACGATCCATCTGCATGGAGTTTCATCATGCGTATACACCAATAGACATGGTTCTCATGTCTCAAACTTTTCAAAAACGAGTGAGTCCAAAGATCCATCAACATGGAGCTTCTTCATGTGTTTTATACCAATATGACTTACATGGTAGTGCCACAAGTAAGTGGTACTATCATTACTATCTTATATCTTTTGGCATGAAAATGTGTATTACTATGATCGAGATTTAATAAACCATTCCTTTTAGGTGCAAGACCATTGAAGGTATTATTCAAATAAACAGAGTAATCATTATTCTCCTTAAATGAATAACCGCATTGCGATAGACATAATCCAATCATGTCTATGCTCAACGCAAACACCAAATAACAATTATTTAGGTTTAACACCAATCTCGATGGTAGAGGGAGCGTGCGATGCTTGATCACATCAACCTCAGAAACACTTCCAACACATATCGTCATCTCACCTTTAGCTAGTCTCCTTTTAATCCATAGCCTTTTACTTCGAGTTACTAACACTTAGCAATCGAATCGGTATCTCAATACCCTGGTGCTACTAGGAACACTAGTAAAGTACACATTAATATAATGTATATCCAATATACTTCTGTCGACCTTGCCTGCCTTCTTATCTACCAAGTATCTAGGGTGGTTCTGCTTAAGTCTCCGTTCCTCTCATTACAGAAGCACTTAGTCTCGGGTTTGGGTTCAACCTTGGGTTTCTTCACTAGAGCAGCAACTGTTTTGCCGTTTCATGAAGTATCCCTTGTTACCCTTGCCCTTCTTGAAACTAGTGGTTTTACCAACCATCAACAATTGATGCTCCTACTTGACTTCTACTTTCGCGGTGTCAAACATCGCGAACACTTCAAGGATCATCATATCTATCCCTGATATGTTATAGTTCATCACGAAGCTCTAGCAGCTTGGTGGCAATGACTTTGGAGAAACATCATTGTCTCTTCTGGAAGATCAACTCCCACTCGATTCAAGTGATTGTTGTACTCAGACAATCTGAGCACAAGCTCAACGATTGAGCTTTTCTCCCTTAGTTTGCAGGCTAAGAAAATCGTCGGAGGTCTTATACCTCTTGACATGGGCACGAGCCTGAAATCCCAATTTCAGCCCTCGAAACATCTCATATGTTCCGCGACATTTCAAAAAATGTCTTCGGTGCCTCAACTCTAAACCATTTAACATTACCGAACTATCATGTAGTCATCAAAACGCGTATGTCAGATGTTCGCAACATCCACAGACCACGTTCGAGGTCCAGCACACCGAGCGGTGCATTAAGGACATAAGCCTTCTACTATCCGCATAATTGCTACTGTCAACTTTCAACTATATTTTCTCTAGGAACATATATAAAATAGTAGAACTAAGCGCGAGCTATGACATAATTTGCAAAGGGCTTTTGACTATGTTCAGGATAATTAAGTTCATCTAATGAACTCCCACTCAGATAGACATCCCTCTAGTTATCTAAGTGATTACATGATCCGAGTCAACTAGGCTGTGTCCGATCATCATGTGAGACGGTTGAACATCTTCATGTTGATCGTATCCACCATACGACTCATGCTCGACCTTTCGGTCTCTTGTGTTCCGAGGCCATGTCTGTACATGCTAGGCTCGTCAAGTTAACCTAAGTGTTTCGCGTGTGTAAATCTGGCTTACACCCGTTGTATGTGAACGTTAGAATCTATCACACCCGATCATCACGTGGTGCTTCAAAACGACGAACTTTCGCAACGGTGCACAGTTAGGGGGAACACTTTCTTGAAATTTTAATGAGGGATCATCTTATTTACTACCGTCGTTCTAAGCAAATAAGATGCATAAACATGATAAACATCACATGCAATCAAAAAGTGACATGATATGGCCAATATCATTTTGCTCCTTTTGATCTCCATCTTCGGGGCTCCATGATCATCATCGTCACCGGCATGACACCACGATCTCCATCATCATGAACTCCATCATCGTGTCTCCATGAAGTTGTCTCGCCAACTTATTACTTCTACTACTATGGCTACCAGTTAGCAATAAAGTAAAGTAATTACATGGCATTGTTCAATGACACGCAGGTCATACAATAAATAAAGACAACTCCTATGGTTCCTGCCGGTTGTCATAATCATCGACATGCAAGTTGTGATTCCTATTACAAGAACATGATCAATCTCATACTTCACATCTCATACATCACATTCTTCTTGGCCATATCACATCACATAGCATACCCTGCAAAAACAAGTCAGACGTCCTCTAATTGTTGTTTGCATGTTTTACGTGGCTGCTATGGGTTTCTAGCAAGAACGTTTCTTACCTACGCAAAAGCCACAACGTGATATGCCAATTGCTATTTACCCTTCATAAGGACCCTTTTCATCGAATCCGATTCGACTAAAGTGGGAGAGACTGGCACCCGCTAGCCACCTTATGCAACAAGTGCATGTCAGTCGGTGGAACCTATCTCACGTAAGAGTACGTGTAAGGTCGGTTCGGGCCGCTTCATCCCACAATGCCGCCGAATCAAGATTGGACTAGTAACGGTAAGCATATTGAACAAAATCAATGCCCACAACTACTTTGTGTTCTACTCATGCATAGAATCTACGCAATAGACCTAGCTCATGATGTCACTGTTGGGGAACGTAGCAGAAATTCAAAATTTTCCTACGAGTCACCAAGATCTATCTGTGGAGAGACTAGCAATGATGGGAAGGAGAGTGCATCTACATACCCTTGTAGATCGCTAAGCGGAAGCGTTCAAGAGAACAGGGTTGAAGGAGTCGTACTCGTCGTGATCCAAATCACCGGAGATCCTAGTGCCGAACGGACGGCACCTCCGCGTTCAACACACGTGCAGCCCGGTGACGTCTCCCATGCCTTGATCCAGCAAGGAGAGAGGGAGAGGTTGGGGAAGACTCCATCCAGCAGCAGCACGACGGTGTGGTGGTGGTGGAGGAGCGTGGCAATCCTGCAGGGCTTCGCCAAGCACCGCGGGAGAGGAGGAGTACTTGGGAGAGGGGAGGGCTGCGCCAGAACTTGGGGTAAGGCTGCCCTCCCACCCCTCCACTATTTATAGGTGGGGAGAGAAGGGGGCCGGCCCCCCTAGATCCCATCTAGGATTGGGGGCGGCGGCCAAGGGGGGGAGGAGTGCCTCCCAAGTCAAGTAGAGGCCCTCCCCCTTAGGGTTTCCCCTCTCCCATGCGCATGGGCCTTGGGGGGCTGGTGCCCCTGGCCCATTAAGGCTAGGGCACCCCCTTACAGGCCATGCTGCTGTATTGGACGTGGTGGAACAATTTCCGGACCTCCGGACCCCTCCGGAATCCTCCGGAACCTTCTGGAAGCTTCCCGGTACAATACCAGAAAAACCCGAACTTTTCCCGGAACCCGAACAACAACTTTCCATATATAAATCTTTACCTCCGGACCATTCCGGAACTCCTTGTGACATCCGGGATCTCATCCGGGACTCCGAACAACATTCGGTAACCACGTATATCTATTCCCTATAACCCTAGCGTCGTCGAACCTTAAGTGTGTAGACCCAACGGGTTCGGGAACCATGCAGACATGACCGAGACGTTCTCCGGTCAATAACCAACAGCGGGATCTGGATACCCATGTTGGCTCCCACATGTTCCACGATGATCTCATCGGATGAACCATGATGTCAAGGCCTCAATCGATCCCGTATACAATTCCCTTTGTCTAGCGGTATTATACTTGCCCGAGATTCGATCGTCGGTATGCCGATACCTTGTTCTATCTCGTTACCGGCAAGTCTCTTTACTCATTCCGTAACACATCATCCCGTGATCAATCCCTTGGTCACATTGTGCACATTATGATGATGTCCTACTGAATGGCCCCAGAGATACCTCTCCGTCAACCGGAGTGACAAATCCCAGTCTCGATTCGTGCCAACCCAACAGACACTTTTGGAGATACCCGTAGTGCACCTTTATAGCCACCCAGTTACGTTGTGAGGTTTGGTACACCCAAAGCATTCCTACGGTATCCGGGAGTTGCACAATCTCATGGTCTAAGGAAATGATACTTGACATTAGAAAAGCTTTAGCATACGAACTACATGATCTTTGTGCTAGGCTTAGGATTGGGTCTTGTCCAGCACATCATTCTCCTAATTATGTGATCCCGTTATCAACGACATCCAATGTCCATGGTCAGGAAACTGTAACCATCTATTGATCAACGAGCTAGTCAATTAGAGGCTTACTAGGGACATGGTGTTGTCTATGTACCCACACATGTATCTGAGTTTCCTATCAATACAATTATAGCATGGATAATAAACGATTATCATGAACAAGGAAATATAATAATAATAACTAATTTATTATTGCCTCTAGGGCATATTTCCAACAAAATCTTACCAGGATATGTCCATGGAAGTTATTGTGGTTCAACACATGCACTAGTGGCACGTATTGACCATAATTTGGAGGACTTCAATAAAAGGCATTGTAATTCTCAATTTAAGTACAATATGCGACCAGATGATTTTTCTCCTGATAAGTTAACTCAGAGCCATTGGTATAGTTGGTTATGTCTACCATCTTCCGCACATTCTTTGAAGAATGAAAGTAAGATATTAATGGAAATAAGTTGTCAACTATTTTGAAATAAACAATATAAATTACTTAATAACTATGTTTGAGGAACTCACATAGCGGTAGAATTGGAAGCGTATCAACAAGGACCCAAATGTCCAAATTGTCTTGATCGATGTCAGGATCACCAAGATCCATAGTGACAAACATACCCTCTTGAAAATCATACATCTTGCAAAGTGCTTCCCAACCCGGGCAACCAAAATGGGATACGCTCTCAGAATTGTATAGATTTACCTCAAAATCCATACCATGATGGGTCCTTAGGTTAATTTTCTTTGTTTCATTCCTCTCATGATCTTCAAAACCCATCCTCTCCAAGACATAGCGTCTTGCATGGCATGGGATAAGCTAGTCGAATTGTAAAAGACGAAAATTACACGTTGAAGTAGTAGAAGTCGAACTTAATTACGAAAAAACACTTTTCATCTTAGCTTACCATATCACAATCAAAGTCCTCCTCGAGCTTAATGCTGAAGCGCTGATCTTCGTCCAGGTGAGGCCTGTCGCAGAAACCCCGGTTGTCGCCGCACCAGGAGCACTCCCCGGGACCTTCTTCGTCCGACGACATTTCCTATATTCGTAATTCAAAGATTAAACTTGTACAATTAAATATATGTACTACAAAAACGAAATTAGATCAATATTATTCATCATGGGTTGATTATCGGTCTGTCGAGTCTTTTCTTGAAAACTCTCAGCTCACATGGTGTATATATTCGATCGTTGGTGATGGTATCTCCTCCTTTCATTCCCGAGTGCATTACACCAAATTGTCTAGCACACGGGAACGAAGGAGAAGCTACCCCCACGATAACAGTCGGGATTCTTCATCCTCTCATATATGGTGGAGACTCTCCCTCACTGATTCCTCTTTGGCATTTGCGACCATCGGTAATGGTCGTTACTCCTCCTTCCCCTAGTGCATAACAAAGGTCTAGCACCCGGAGAAGAAGGAGAAATGACCCCCACGACAATAGTCGGGATTCTTCGGCCTCGACAGAATTAAAGTCAACCCGAAATATCCTTTAATTATCTTTCTAGAAAATCTAGGCCACTCAATATTTCCTACATATTCTAGCACAAGTCATGCCAAAATTCACGGGAAATTCTGGCATGACCTTTGCTAAAACAGGACACATCGAGCGCCTGAAATTTGCCGGAACGGAAATTAATCAACACTCCAGCAAAACATAGGCCACTCAGAGGTGTAACCTGCAAACATGACCGGCCACTTGGGCAACCACATATCCTATTTGAGCAACACAAGATATATATACATGTTTTTATCAACATCATATCTTATAGGACTCATATTGACATGGAGATTTGGTTGGTATCACGTGGAGGTCGGAGGGGGTCAGTGACGGGGACGACGGCGGGGATGATGGAGGGGCTCCTTGATTTCTGCAAAAACAAAAACCCTATAAGTTATCACTAATACATCCCGAATAGTATCATACATATAACATCACTAATACAACTAAAACGGGGACGACGACGGGTATCGACGACGAGGATGCGGGATAGTCATGACGTCGATGCGGGAATAACTGCTTAAACTAAAACAATAACAACAAATGTGACATGTTCAACTAGTTCTATTAATTCAACTAGTTCTTACTAAAAATAAGCTTACTATAAATAGAAATAAACTAGTTCTTTCTAAAAGTAAACTAGTTCAACTAGTTATATTAATTTTCTTAGTTCTATTAATTCAACTAGTTCTTACTAAAACTAAACTAGTTCAACTAGTTTATTAATTTACTTACTAATTATTTTAAACACTTACTAAAACAGTAGAAAAACTACATTATACAATAGTAAAAAACTACAGTGAAAAACAGAAAAAAAAGATGGAGGGAGGAGAGGAAGGGAGGAGGAAGGAGAGAGGAGGAGGGGGAGGAGGCCGGTGAGATCAGAGG
>NC_041387.1:438635889-438666403 GCF_002162155.2 Triticum dicoccoides
GGTGGGAGGAGGGCGGCCGGAGGGTGGGGGGAGGAGGGAGGGGAGGAGGGAGGAGGGAGTACCTCGGTGGAGGAGCAGCGCGGCGGTGGCGGACGACGGGTTCGGCACGGGCGAGAGCGAGTGAGAGGGAGAGAGTGAGTGAGAGGCTCAATCGCTCCAGGATAAGGTAACTAAGTAGTAGCGCGTTTCAGAGATACGCGCTACTGCTATGGGACGTAGCAGTAGCGCTCGTCAAGGATATGCGCTACTGCTAAGTGGGGCTAGCCATCTGCGCCCAGTACAAATATAGCAGCAGCACGCTTTTGCAGAACGCGCTATTGCTAAAGTATTAGCAGTAGCGCGGTCTATTTAAAAACGCTACTACTAAGTAGAGCAGCGCCCTGTTTTGTCCAGTGCTACTGTTAAGATGTTGTCTATAAGGTTTTCTGTAGTAGTGATTAAATAGCATATTGGATCTAAACATATAAGCTTCCACCAAATAAACCATGTAGTAATCAACTACAAGATGTAATCAACACTACTAGTCACCCACAAGTACCAATCTATAGTTCCGGTACAAAGATTGAACACAAGAGATTGATACGTCTCCAATGTATCTATAATTTATGAAGTATCCATGCCATTATATTATCATTCTTGGATTTTTTACAATCATTTTATAGAAACTTTATATCACGTTTTGGGACTAACCTATTGACCCAGTGCCCAGTGTCAGTTGATGTTTTTTGCTTGTTTTTTACATCGCAGAAAATCAATATCAAACAAAGTCCAAACACCGCAAAACTTTTTGTGGACTTTTTATGGACCAAAACACTTCCAATGGGTCAGAGCAGCACATGGGGGTGTCCCGAGGGGGCACCACCCACCAGGACGCGCCTGGGGGCCCAGGCGCGCCCAGGTGGGTTGTGCCCACCTGGTGGCCTCCCGCACCCCCTCTTTGCCCTATAAAATCCCAAATATTCCAAAAACCCTCGGGGTAAACCTAGATCAGAAGTTCCGCCGCCGCAAGGCTCTATAGCCACCAAAAACCAATCTAGACCATGTTCCGTCACTCCGCCGGAGGGGGAGATCATTACCGGTGGCCATCTTCATCATCCCGGCGGCCACCATGATGAGGAGGGAGTAATCCACCCTCGGGGCTGAGGGTTTGTACCACTAGCTATGTGTTTAATCTCTCTCTCTCTCTCTCTCTCTCTCGTGTTCTTGAGATGTCATGATCTTGATGTATCATGGGCTTTGTTAATATAGTCGGATCATATGGTGTTTCCCCCTCTCTATCTTGTTGTGATGAATTGAGTTTTACCTGTGAGATTTTGTTTTATCGGATTGAATACTCTTATGGATTTGAGAACACTTGATGTATGTCTTGCTATGAGTACCCGTGGTGACAATGGGGTATCATAATTATTCACTTGATATATGTTTTGGCACTCAACTCGCGGATTCTCGAGGTGACATTGGGGTAATCTATGCATAGGTGTTGATGCACGTTCTTGTCTTTGTTTCTCTGGTAGAAATCTTGGGGCACTCTTTGAAGTTCTTTGTGTTGGATTGAGTATTACGAATCTGAAATTATTTGGTGTTATTTTAGTATGAACTCTTGGATAGATCGATCGGAAAGAATAGCTTCGAGGTGGTTTCATACCCTACAAACAATTTCTTCTTATGTTCTCCGCTAGATAGAACCTTTGGAGTGATTCTTCATCGCACGTTGAGGGATGGTTATATGATCCAATTATATTAGCATTGTTGAGAGATTACACTTGCAAAAGTACGGACCCTAGGCCTCATTTTCAAGCATTGCAATACCATTTGTGCTCCATTTTATCAATTGCTACCTTGCTGTTTTTTATTGTTCCTATTACAAAAATCAATATCTACTATCCATATTACACTTGTATCACCATCTCTTCGCCGAACTAGTGCACCTATCACTACAAAAAAAAAGACACATCCATGACATTTTGGGTCGAACAAAAAAATTTTGTCATACTTATGACACTTCTATGACGATAATTGTGACAAAACCCGGTATCATCATAGATGTGGTGGGCTCCTACTTCTATGACAAAAAATCATGACAGAAAATGGGCTTTTCGTCCTGGGCGGGCCGGAGACGCAGTTGCATGACATTCTTTGGGGCGTCCATGACGGAAAAAACCGTGGTAGAAGAGAGGGCGAGGAAATTTTCAGGGAGTTCCCAGTTACGGTGGGTGGTCGAGGGCCGAGCGATGTGCGTTTCTCTCAAACATGTACGCACGTGTGTGTGAGGCATTGGCTCTAACTGAACCCGAGCGAGGCGTTGGGCTCTAACTGAACCCGAGCGATTGCACTGTAGGCTACGCGTTACTGAACCCGAGCGATTCCTTCGCTACTACTGCTGACTGAAGCCGATCGATGCTGCCTCTGGATGAACAGTGAGCGTTGTGGGGGGGGGGGCTGGATGAACAGTGAGTTGTGGGGGTGGATGAATAGAACCCCGTGGTGTTGCCTCTGGATGAACAGGACCCCGATCGATCGAGCCGGTTGGGGCTAGATGAACAGGACCCTGTGGAGGGCTGGATGAACAGGATGACCCCATGGAGGGCTGGATGAACAGTACACGATGGAGGGGTGCCCGTGGAGGGGTGGTTGAACAGGAGCTCGTGGAGAGGGGCGGTTGAACAGTAGACGGTAGAGTAGCGCGCGGTGGAGGCTGGATGAACAGGAGCCCGTGGAGGCTGGAGGAGGTCCATGGTGGATGAACAGTAGCCCGTGAGGCTGGAGGAGGTCGACGATGGAGATGAACAATATCCCGTGGAGTCCCGTTTTGCGGTACGCCACACCCCTCCTGATGAACAGGACCCCCATTTCGACCGTAGTGCTCCAACACAAGTCTGTTTCATCCGTTTATAAACAGGACCCCCGTTTCGACCGTAGGAGGTCCGTTTCCTCCGTTTTGCGGTATGACATACCCCTCTCGATGAACAGGATCCTATTTTGAACGTGGCCCGTGATGAGCCACAAGTGTAGGGGATCTATCGTAGTACTTTCAATAAGTAAGAGTGTCGAACCCAACGAGGAGCAGAAGGAAATGATAAGCGGTTTTCAGTAAGGTTTCCTCTGCAAGCACTGAAATTGTAGGTAACAGATAGTTTTGTGATAAGATAAATTGTAACGAGTAACAAGCAATGAAAGTAAATAAAGTGCAGCAAGGTGGCCCAATCCTTTTTGTAGCAAAGGATAAGCCTGGACAATTTCTTATAATGAGAAAATAGCTCTCGAGGACACATGGGAATTATCGTCAAGCTAGTTTTCATCACGCTCATATGATTCGCGTTCGGTACTTTGATAATTTGATATGTGGGTGGACTGGTGCTTGGGTACTGCCCTTACTTGGACAAGCATCCCACTTATGAATAACCCCTATTGCAAGCATCCACAACTACAAAAGAAGTATTAAGGTAAACCTAACCACAACATTAGACATATGGATCCAAATCAGCCCCTAACGAAGCAACGCATAAACTAGGGTTTAAACTTCTGTCACTCTAGCAACCCATCATCTACTTATTACTTCCCAATGCCTTCCTCTAGGCCCAAGTAATGGTGAAGTTTCATGTAGTCGACGTTCACATAACACCACTACAGGAAAGACAACATACATCTCATCAAAATATCGAACGAATACAAAATTCACAGGACTACTAATAGCAAGACTTCAGCCATGTCCTCAGGAACAAACGTAACTACTCACACAGCATATTCATGTTCATAATCAGAGGAGTAATAATATGCATTAAGGATCTGAAGATATGATCTTCCACCAAGTAAACCAATTAGCATCAACTACAAGGAGTAATCAACACTACTAGCAACCCACGGGTACCAAATTGTGGTTTGGACACAAGATTGGATACAAGAGATGAACTAGGGTTTTGAGAGGAGATGGTGCTGGTGAAGATGTTGATGGAGATTGACCCTCTCCCGATGGGAGGATCATTGGTGATGACGATGGTGATGATTTCCCCCTCCCGGAGGGAAGTTTCCCCGGCAGAACAGCTCTACCGGAGCTCTAGATTGGCTCCGCCAGGGTTTCGCCTCGTGGCGGCGGAGTTTCGTCCCGTAAGCTTGCCCATGATTTTTTCCAGGGTAAAAGCCTTCATATAGCAGAAGATGGACACTTGAGGTCCAGCAGGGGGCCCAGGAGACAGGGGGCGCGCCCAGTAGGGGTGGGCACGCCCCCCACCCTCCTGGCCAAGGTGTGGGCCCCCTGAGGTGTTTCTTCCGCTCAATAATTCTTATTAATTCCAAAAATAAGTTTCGTGGAGTTTCAGGATTTTTGGAGCAGTGCAGAATAGGTTTCCAATGTTTGCTCCTTTTCCAGCCAGAATTCCAGCTGTCGGCATTCCCCCTCTTCATGGTAAACCTTATAGAAATAAGAGAGAATAGCCATAAGTATTGATATATAATGTGTAATAACTGCCCATAATGCAATAAATATTGATATAAAAGCATGATGCAAAATGGACGTATCAGCCCGTCGAACACAAGGTTTTTTCCTCCGTTTTGCGGTATGCTAGGCCTCGTTTCCATCGCATGTTCCATCCAAGCCCTCCCGATGAACATGGCGACGCATACCGTTCCGACCCAGCTGGTTGGCTCCCCATGAACACGACGACGACGTTGTTTCTCCGTTCCGACCCAGCCATGTACACGAGCCCTGGCCGTACGTATGCGCGAGTAGGCGTTCGAGACCCCGCCTGTATGTACACATACGTGTTCATATTTTCTTTCTTGTACATGCTACATGCACGCCTCTACTACGACACGTGTGTGCCTCTACATCCACCAGTATGTACATACACGTTCGCGACCAGAATGACAATGCTACGTACGCTTCGACCAGGTGGGTCCCGACTGTCAGGCACTTCCTTGCGTGCGAAGATGTACCTGGTGGGTCCCAGCAGTCAGGGGAAACGTTTTTTCGCGAAACACGGTGGCCCGTCCGATGGGTCCCTGCTGTCAGGTGGAGGAATAATATTTTGCGCGTAATAAGGAGGCACTTCCTTGCGGCCGCCGTGGACCCAGTTGTCAGCCTCTCTACGTACAGTACTCTTCCAATGGAAGTCGTTCCTTGACCACGTTGACCATGCTGCGCAGAGAGCACCATGGCGATGGACGATGGCGAGGCCTAGGAAGGGGACGACGCGGAGCCGGGGAAGACACGGCAGTAGAAGCCCGTGCGGAGAGGAGTACGAGGGTTCACTGGTTCGACTGCAGTGTGAGGCTGCCGTCGCCACAGGGCCTGGCCAGCGATGGGAATAGTAGGGGCGGTGAGGCCTCCGCGGCAGCACAGTCGGCCACAGGAGGCAGTAGCATGCGGCACGACTGGCGCTGCTTTGGGCGGCTGGAGCAAGAAGACCAGAGGTTGAAGAAGCACTACGGCCGTTGGATGGACATCGTACGGTCACTAGAGCTAGAATCATTCATATTGACTAAGTTGAAAAAGCCCTCCGTCCCCATCAATTTAGTAGGCCCACAATTCAGCCTCCCACCAAGGTGGGTCCCAGCTAGTAGGGGGAGTATTCATTTTTTTGTGCGTAATAAGGAGGCACTTCCGATGGGTCCGAGCTGACAGCGGGGGGGGACGTTTTTTCGCCAAATACGGTGGCCCGTCCGGTGGCTCCCAGCTGTCAGGGGGAAAACGTTTTTTCGCAAAATATTGGTGGCCCATCCGGTGGGTCCCTGCTGTCAGGTGGAGGAATAATTATTTTCCGCGTAATAAGGAGGCACTTCCTTGTGGCTGCCGTGGACCCAGCTGTCAGCCTCTCCACGTACAGTACTATGGTCATTGGATGGACATCATACGGTCACTGGAGTATTGACTAAGTTAACAAAGCCCTCCATCCCCGTCAACTTAGGAGGCCCACAAGTCAGCCCAACAATATGGTGGGTCCCGGCTAGCAGGGGGTATTCATTTTTTGGGCGTAATAAGGAGACTCTTCTTGCATGCGAAGATATAACTGGTGGGTCCGACCTGTCAGCGGGGGAACATTTTTTTCATGAAATACAGAGGCCCTTCCTGTGGGTCCTAGCTGTCAAGTGGAGGAATCATTATTTTGCACGTAATAAGGAGGCATTTCCTTGCATGCGGCCGTGGACCCAGCTGTCAGCCTCTCCACGTACAATCCACTTCCGATGGATGTCGTTCATTGACCACGTTGACCAGGCCGCGCCAAGAGCACCAGGGCGGTGGACGACGGCGAGGCCTAGGAAGGGAACAACACGAAGCCAAGGAATACTCGGGAGTTGTTTCCCACGCGGAGGAGTATGAGGGTTTACTGGTTCGTCTGCCGTCCTCGGAGAATAATAGCATGTGTGGGTGAGTAGAGGGATGGCTAGGCCAGCGATGGGAGTGCGGTGGGGCCATGAGGCATGCGGGGCAGCATAGCCGGCCGCGGGAGGAGGGAGCAGGCAGTCCCGCTGGTGCTTGTTTGAGCGGCTGGAGCATGAAGAGCAGAGATTGAAGAAGCACGACAATCGTGGGATGGACATCCAACAGTCACTGCTCTCGTGTGTTGACTAAGTTGACAGGGCGTTGCGTGTGCGTCAACCTTTTTTTAATGAAAGCATACGCGTCAACCTGTAGTAGGCGCACAAGTCAGCCTCAAATCTGTGGAAAACAGCATACAGCCCATCTGCCATTATTTCTAATAATGTACAGCCCATTTGCTAATTCTTAAGAATTTTTTGGAGCTCATCTTCTTTTTGTTAGCATTTTACACCCGCATATTGTGGCTACAGTTAAAAAGTATACGAAATTTTGCATATTTCGGTGCGGTCAACTATTTTTAATCCAGAAATATCGATTCACATTCAAACTATTTTGAAAAATAATTTATATAAATATAAAATCCAAATAATTGTCCACGCATAAAAATCAATGGAATTTAAAATCTTGTAATGAAAAAAAGTTGAAACTAATTCCTGGTTTGATGTGTTTTAAAAATGTACAGCCCATTTCTGGGCAAACCGAATGAAACTCTCCTTGTCTTGAAAGATTTGCAGCCCGGCAGGGCCGATAAAGCAAGTAGGCCTTCTTTTGGTATTTCTTTTAAAAAATAGAACTGGTCTAGCCATTTTCAGCAAGAAAAAAACACAAATGGGCTCATGATGTGGTAAACATAAATAAAACCCTAGACGGGCCACAGCCCCCGCATAGCCCCGTTGTTACCCTGATCCGTCGCTAAAACTAGTATAAATAACAACTGCTTGTTCCTAAAAAAACTACACGACCTACTAGGTCCCTGGTGTCAGCGAGCCGCTCGTAGTGTAATTCTCTCGTTTATTGACTACGTTGACAATGGCGTGAGCCCCAGATGTCCAACCATTAGGAGGAACCATGTTTTTGGGCTTGTAATATAGAGGCACTTGCTTGCGTACTGCCATGATGCTGGTGGGTCCCTACTGTCATCCTCTCCACGTGCATTCATCTCATTATTCCTTTCGGTTGTTGGCGATGTTGACAACGCAAGAGGGCGGCGCACCGTGCACGGCAAGCGAACCAAGGCCGCAAGGCGGAGGACGACGGCGAGGCCTCGGACGGGACAAACATGAGCCGTGGAAGATGCGTCGGTCCTATCGCAGGCGGAGGGGAGTACGAGGGTTGACTGGTTCGGGCGCGGGTGCGTGTTGGGGGTGACGTCGTCGGAGAATAACAGGACATGTGGGGGAATAGAGGGAGGGACTAGCCAATGTTGGAGGGTACGCACAGTAGGGCGGCAGAGCTGCAGCCAGCCATGGGAGGCGGGAGCAGGCGGAGCCGACGGGGTGGTTTGGTTTGGGCGGCTGGAGGAAGAAGAAGACAAGATAGAAGATACACGACAGATGTTGGATGTCAATCCAACAGCTGGTAGGCAGAATCGTTTGTTGACTGGCTAGTAAGTCGCCACCACCTTGGATAGGCTATTTCCTCGTGGGTCCCAAATGTCAGAATCCAAATCTGTCACAGTCATGCAGCCTTTCCTATGAAAATTTACAGCCCATTTGATGTGCTAGTTCGAAATAAGTTTGTGGGTGATGGTGGGGGCTAATCACTTGGCTTCTGTAATGCACAGTGAGCTCAAGCAGCCGGCGAGAGTAATGTTATTTCCCTTGGTTGGGATTTGTTACAATATTTCACTCTAAATTAAACGAATGGCAAGCCATTTGCCTTGTTTCAAAGAAAATATGACAGTCACGGCCGAGTTGAAAAGGGCAGGAACATCTAACTCCAGCTTACAAACTGTACAAAAGCACGAGGGTTAATTGTTCATCAGGTTTACAAAAAAACCCGGGTTGAAAAGGGCAACAACATCTAACTGCAACACTGTTTTCGGCAGTCACAGTCAAATGGATCGATCAGGTCCATACAATGAACATCCTGGGTCGTAAAATTTACTGGATTATGACCACAATATGTTGTAAATAGAAGCCCAGCATGTTCAGAAGATCTTTTGCCCACCTGAAACTCCTTTTTTTTGCTCTTCGACATACCCATCCGTCAAAACCATGCTGCTGATAAACTTAAGCCTGATGGACAATAGTAACCTCGCATTCAGCAGGAAGAATGTGACAAATCTAGTGTTTGCACGGTTGGCTACATATCGTTCTAGCGTTATTGTCTTCAATCAAATCTCATGGAGAAGTGAGAAAATCCCGATGCTTACGAATCCACCGATTGGTTATAACTTTCTTACCCCGTCCTGTTGCCTAAATAGACATGAAGATTGAAAACAGTTAAGGTCTAAAAAAAGAGTGTCGAAAGAGCAACAACTGAACAGTTAATTCTAGTACACTATATGCGGGCTTCCAATGTGCGTGAAATTAACACCTTTATATACAACTTCTCCAGACATGGAAAGCATTGCATCAAGCCAATAATCTTGTTTAGATTAAAACTATTCATTTGGATATATAAGATCCTGACAGAATCCAGCACCATTGATGGGCCATCCATGGAGAAACTCTTCATTGAGCATAGAACATAATATTAGTACAAAATGTGTACTCCAAGATGATATATAACTTATGCGCAGAAATTTAAAATGCAGCTTATGGTTACAAGTGTAGATGATAATATAAAGTACCTGAAGAACTATGGAGCCAAACACCAAATTGAAATGAGCAAAGAGATCATGTATTACACCCAAGGTCTCCAGTTTAGGCGCAGAGAGGACGGTTATTTGCAACGGTGAATAACTAGAATCAAGGGTCAACCTTTGAAGTGAAAGGGCATCTTGGATGATGAGCTGCCTTCCGTCAAAAGAAATTCCAATTCTTACAAGGTTAGGCGACTTTATTTGGAGACAACTGATTCTAACTGTGAAAACAAGCACCAAGCACTCCAAGGCAGGGCAACTGGAGTGGATGATGTTGTGCAATGAGGTCTCCGATATACGAACCCGCACAAGTGAAAGTTTCTTCAGAAATGGGAGTTGAAGGTTTAGTACCAGATTGTCTAGTAGGTAGCATAGCGCAAAGGTGGCGGTGTGGAGAGAGGAGGAAAACCGCGAGATGGACATCAGTGTCGAGGGCAAAATTTCATGGCGTTCGGTATGTGGTATGTGATTTCCAGGGGAATAGTAGAACTCAAGCAGCTGTAGTTCTGTGAATTCAGGGGATTTCAGCCAGGCGTCCACCATGCAGGGCATGGTATGCTTGCTCAGGTAGCATGACAGGATGCAGAGGCTTTGAACGGAGCGCTGGTGGGAGGAGATGATGGCTCTGGGGATTTCAAAATCATTGAAGAGAGATAGCTGACGACAGTCGAGATTAAGGGGCACGGCGCGCCATAGAGGGCGCCACCGAATTGAGAGGACTTGGGTGCGGCAGCAATCCTTGGTGGGGAGAAGCAAGATGATCTCCCCAAGGACGGCGTCCGGGAGATCGCTGATGCGGTCCACCCGAGATTCTACGGGTTCCTGGGATCCGGTGGGGGCGGGGTCGCCGCTTCTCCCTGCGCTACCTAGTGCGGGATCTACAACAGGTGTCGCCGCTGGCGGGAGCCTCATCTTCTTGGCGCTGGGCGCCGTGTCGCGCTCACAGATTTGAGAAGAGTAACGAAGGACGAGCCTAGTTGTAGTGCGAGTGAAGAAGAAGGGGAGCTAGGGGTTTTCTGTAGGAGTGAAGAAGAAGGGGAGCTGGGGTTTTCTGTAGGAGTGAGGTGAGGAATTTGGGGGTACGAGTGGAGCAAGCTGACATGAGGTTGGTGGGAGCGAGGAGTAAGAAGAGCACCCAGGTTTTTGGGGGGGGTGTGCTGGGTGTGGGTAGCGCCTCTCATTCAGTAAATATATGGGCTTTTGAATTGATTTTACTATTTACTAGTGTGGATGGGCTGTTTTGTCTTGGGCCCAGAGAAACATTTACTACTAGTACAGTGGAGACACTCTACAGCTACCTAGAAAAACAATTACTACTAGTACATTGGAGACACTCTACCGCTTCTGGCTCCTCCTAGATCATTGAAATGTCTCCCTCTACTGAATGCCATTATACTTTTGTTCACCGACATGCGGGCCATGCAGCGCGCGGGCCCAAATGCCATCCACCAAATTAGAAGGCAGTATGCAAGCGGACAGTCACCCTGGTCATAGCGCGGCAGTAACGAGTCATCGTCTCACAAAACCCCACCTTCCCGCAGTCTAAGTTTGATGGACGAAGCAACCATCATTTCACTCTTTGTTGAATCCCCTTCTCCCTCACCGTCTTCAAGAAAGGCAACACTCGCATCTGTCACTGTTCTTCTCTCCCAACGAAGGGAAGGTAAGCGGATCTGATGTTGGTATATTTTCGTTCAGAGAAAAAAAACTTTTGCAAAGCAGTAACCGATCCTCACTCTCTTTTTTGTTTCATTGTCCTTGCGATTGTGTTTTCCTTTCAGTGGTCTCCTAGTATTCGTCAGTTTAATGATGGACCAAGGAGAACTAGGCAAAGATCTGCCGATATTGGAGCAGACGCGGGAGGCTGATCCCCACAAGACAGAGAGCTCCAAGAAGATGGAGGCAGCCACTGAGCCGACCCCAGATACGCTCACGGCCACTACTGATATGGTCAACGCCCCGTTTGAGGTTACAGTCCCCATGGCACTGCAGGAGCAGTTTTCCCCCTTCGAGGATGTGTCCCCTCCCCCCCCCCCTGCTGAGCTGCCCAAGGTGATTTTCTTCTTTGCCGATCTCGATTGTGGTTTTTCATCTAAGTATGTGGTGATTAATAATGCAAAATTTTATTAGCTTCGATGCCATGCTATACATAGTGGTTTAAATAACTTGTGTTTCTTATATTGAAAAGTGATGTCTACTACACAACCTTCTTCTTGTAGACGTTGTTGGGCCTGCAAGTGCACAGGTTTGTAGGACAGTAGCAAATTTCGCTCAAGTGGATGACCTAAGGTTTATCAATCTGTAGGAGGCGTAGGATGAAGATGGTCTCTCTAAAGCAACCCTAAAACCAAATAACAAAGAGTCTCTTGTGTCCCCAACACACCCAATACAATGGTAAATTGTATAGGTGCATTAGTTCGGTGAAGAGATGGTGATACAAGTGCAATATGGATGATAGATAAAGGTATTTGTAATCTGAAATTATAAAAACAGCAAGGTAACAAGTGATAAAAGTGAGCGTAAACGGTATTGCAATGGTAGGAAACAAGGCCTAGGGTTCATACTTTCACTAGTGCAAGTTCTCTCAACAATAATAACATAGATAGATCATATGACAAGCCCTCAACATGCAACAAAGAGTCACTCCAAAGCCACTACTAGCGGAGAACAAACATAGAGATTATGGTAGGGTACGAAACCACCTCAAAGTTATTCTTTCAGATCGATCTATAAAAGAGTTCGTACTAGAATAACACCTTAAGACACAAATCAACCAAAACTCTAATGTCACCTAGATACTCCATTGTCACCTCAAGTATCTGTGGGCATGATTATACGATATGCATCACATAATCTCAGATTCATCCAACCAACACAAAGTACTTCAAAGATTGCCCCAAAGTTTCTACCGGAGAGTCAAGAACGTGTGCCAACCCCTATGCATAGGTTCATGGGCGGAACCCTCAAATTGGTCACCAAAACATACATCAAGAGGCACATGATATCCCATTGTCACCACAGATAAGCACGGCAAGACATACATCAAGTGTTCTCATAAAAGACTCAATCCGATAAGATAACTTCAAAGGGGAAACTCAATTCATCACAAGAGAGTAGAGGGGGAGAAACATCATAAGATCCAACTATAATAGCAAAGCTCGAGATACATCAAGATCGTGCCTTAGAGGGAACACGAAAGAGAGAGATCAAACACATAGCCACTGGTACATACCCTCAGCCTCGAGGGTGAACTACTCCATCCTCGTCATGGAGAGCGTCGGGATGATGAAGATGGCCACCAGTGATGGATCCCCCCTCTGGCAGGGTGCCGGGAAGGGCTCCCGAGAGGTTTTTGGTGGCTACAGAGGCTTGCGGTGGCGGAACTCCCGATATATCTTGATATTCGATGGTTTTAGGGTACGTAGGCATATATAGGCGAAAGAAGTCGGTTGGGGGTGCTCGAGGGGTCCACGAGACAGGGGGTCGCGCCCTGTAAGGGGGGCTCCCCCTATCTCCTGGGCTCCTCGAGGATCTTCTGACTTGATCTCCAAGCCTCCAGGATGATAATCTTCCAAAAAATCACGTCGCTGAAGGTTTCATTCCGTTTGGACTCCGTTTGATATTCCTTTTCCTCGAAATACTGAAACAGGCAATAAAACAGCAATATGGGTTGGGCCTCCGGTTAATAGGTTAGTCCCAAAAGTAATATAAAAGTGTATAATAAAGCCCATAATCATTCAAAACAGATAATAATATAGCATGAATGCTTCATAAATTATAGATACGTTGGAGACGTATCAGCATCCCCAAGCTTACGAGTAGGTAAATGATAAAGAAGAATTTATGAAGTGTGAATGCTAGAGGTGCACAAGTTTGATCAAGGATAATTTCAATCACCTTTACTAGCATCATGATATGTCATAACAGTAGTTCATCTCATAAAACTTCTCACGATAAAGTAACAAGCAATTCACATGTCAAAGCATGGACCATAAACATTCTTGAAAACTAGCAAACTTCATTCTTAGTCATCAAAACAATTGCAATTCATCTTACTTTCAGGAAGAGTCTATGTCAGAGCTTTGATTTAGCAAACTTCACATACTCAACTATCATATAGTCTTCTACAATTGCTAACACTCACACAATACTTGTGGTTATGAAGTTTTAATCAGACACAGCGAAAGATTGGGGCTTATAATGTTTCCTCCAAACGTATTCACATTTGGGTGATGTCAACAATAATAGTTCATGCTAACGTACATCCAATTGAATATAAGCCCCACCACAAAGTGCTTGCCAAAGGATAAAATGAAAAAGGGAAAGGTGAAGATCACCTTGACTCTTGCATAAAGTAAAAGACATAAAGTAAAAGATAGGCCCTTCGCAGAGGGAAGCAGAGGTTGTCATGCGCTTTTAGGGTTGGATACACAAAATCTTAATGCGAAAGAATGTCACTTTATATTGCCCCTTGTATATGGACCTTTATTATGCAGTCCGTCGCTTTTATTGCTTCCATAACAAGTTTGTACAAAGCTTATTTTCTCCACACTAATAACTTATGCATATTTAGAGAGCAATTTTTATTGCTTGCACCGATGACAACTTACTTGAAGGATCTTACTCAATCCATAGGTAGATATGGTGGACTATCATGGCAAAACTGAGTTTAAGGATATTTGGAAGCACAAGTAGTATATCTACTTGGTGCTAGGAATTTTTGGCTAGCATGAGGGGGAAAGGCAAGCTCAACATGTTTGAATGATCCATGACAATATACTTTAACTGAGATGTGGGAAATCATAACCCATTATGTTGTCTTCCTTGTCCAACATCAACTCTTTAGTATGTCATACATAATGAGTGCTCACAATTATAAAAGATGTCTATGATAATATATTTATATGTGAAATCTCTCTTCCTTCAATATTCTTTCATTCTTTCATGAATTGTTCAAATGACTAATACAATGCTTGCTAATCGTCAATAAATTTACAACCTCTACTTCTTAGATGTGAAGTCACTACTCCCCATGGGATAAGCAAATGAAAATATATAATTTCAGATTTATGACATTCAACTCATTCAACCATTTACTCATAGGATATAAGTGAAGCACAAGAGTAAATGAAAAACTACTACAAAAAAATATAAGTGAAGATCAATGAGTAGTAAAATAATTATGCAAATATATGAAGACTCTCTCTCATTAAAGAATTTCAGATCTTGGAATTGTATTCAAGCAGCAAGAAAAACAAAATAAAATGACATTGCAAGGATAGCACAACTCATGTGAAGAAGCAAAAACTCAGGCTCAACCGATACTAACCGATGATTGTTGAAGAAGAAAGGTGGGATGCCTACCGGGGCATCCCCAAGCTTAGATGCTTGAGACTTCTTGAAATATTATCTTGGGGTGCCTTGGGAATCCCCAAGCTTGAGCTTTTATGTCTCCTTAATTTATTTTATATCACGGTTTCTCTTTTTATCAAAAGCTTCATTCACAACAAACTCAACAAGAACTCGTGAGATACGTTAGTATAAATCAATGCAAAACCTTATCATTTTCTACTGTAATAAATCACTAAGATTATTATTCAACATTGAATACTAAATGTCTCTGCATATTTAATACTCCTATCCTCAAATAGAATCATTAAACAAGCAAACATATGCAAACAATGCAACCATAACAGCAATCTGCCAAAACAGTACAGTCTGTAAAGAATGCAAGAGTAAAAATACTTCCCTGACTCCAAAAATTATGAACTAAAATTCCCACCGTAATAAATTTATCAGATCTTAATATGCAAAAAGATTCAACGTTAGACCATTCTCTGACTTTTCTAGGTAATTTTTGCAACAGCGGTAAACTTTCTGTTTTCAAATAGCAACATGTATACTAGCAAAATAAGCATGGCAAAGGCTATCCTTGACATTTTTATTGAAAATAAATATGCAAAACATTATTCTAACTAACAGCAAGAAAAAACTAACAAAATAAAATGACGCTCCAAGCAAAACACATATCATGTGGCGAATAAAAATATAGCTCCAAGTAAAGTTACCGATGAACGAAGACGAAAGAGGGGATGCCTTCCGGGGCATCCCCAAGCTTAGGATCTTAGTTGTCCTTGAATATTACCTTGGGGTGCCTTGTGCATCCCCAAGCTTAGGCTCTTTCCACTCCTTATTCCATAGTCCATTGAATCTTTACCCAGAACTTGAAAACTTCAACCACACAAAACTCAAAACAAAACTCGTAAGCTCCGTTAGTATAAGAAAATAAAACCACCACTTAGGTACTGTAATGAACTCATTATAAATTCACATGGATGTAATATCTACTGTATTCTAACTTATCTATGGTTCATACCCTCCGATACTACTCATAGATTCATCAAAATAAGCAAACAACACAATGAAAACGGAATCTGTCAAAAACAGAACAGTCTGTAGTAATATGTATCAAACGTATACTTCTGGAACCCCAAAAATTATGAAATAAATTGCTGGACCTGACTAATTTGTCTATTAATAATATGAAAAAATAATCAACCTAAAATCACTCTCCAGTAAAAAATGGAAGCTAATCTCGTGATCGCTAAAGTTTCTGTTTTTCACAGCAAGATCACATAAACTTCACCCAAGTCTTCCCAAAGGTTCTACTTGGCACTTTATTGAAACAAAAGCTATAAAACATGATTACTATAGTAGCATAATCATGTCGACACACAAAAACAGTAAGGGTAAATATTGGGTTGTCTCCCAACAAGCGATTTTATTTAATGCCTTTCTAGCTAGGCATGATGATGGCAATGATGCTCACATAAAAGATAAGAATTGAAACATAAAGAGAGCATCATGAAGAATATAACTAGCACATTTAAGTCTAACCCACTTCCTATGCATAGGGATTTTATGAGCAAACAACTTATGGGAACAATAATCAACTAGCAAAGGAAGGTAAAACAAGCATAGCTTCAAAACTTTAAGCACATAGAGAGGAAACTTGACATTATTGCAATTCCTACAAGCATATATTCCTACCTCATAATAATTTTCAGTAGCATAATTAATGAATTCAACAATATAACCAGCACCTAAAGCATTCTTTTCATGATCTACAAGCATAGAAAATTTACTACTCTCCACATAAGAAAATTTATTCTCATCAATAGTAGTGGGAGCAAACTCAACAAAATAACTATCATGTGAGGCATAATCCAACTGAAAACTAAAATCATGATGACAAGTTTCATGGTTATCATTATTCTTTATAGCATACAAGTCATCACAATAATCATCATAGATAGCCACTTTGTTCTCATAATCAATTAGAACCTCTTCCGAAATAGTGGAATCATCACTAAATAAAGTTGACACTCTTCCAAATCCACTTTCGTATTCATCACAATAAAATTCAACATCCTCCAAAATAGTGGGATCACTACTTCCTAAAGTTGACACTCTTCCAAACCCACTTTCATCAATATAATCATCATAAATAGGAGGCATGCTTTCATCATAATAAATTTGCTCATCAAAACTTGGGGGACAAAATATATCATATTCATCAAACATAGCTTCCCCAAGCTTGTGGCTTTGCATATCATTAGCATCATGGATATTCAAGGAATTCATACTAACAACATTGCAATCATGCTCATCATACAAAGATATAGTACCAAACATTCTAATGCATTCTTCTTCTAGCACTTGAGCACAATTTTCCTTTCCATCATACTCACGAAAGATATTAAAAATATGAAGCGTATGAGACAAACTCAATTCCATTTTTTGTAGTTTTCTTTTATAAACTAAACTAGTGATAAAACAAGAAATAAAAAGATTCGATTTCAAGATCTAAAGATATACATTCAAGCACTCACCTCCCCGGCAACGGCACCAGAAAAGAGCTTGATGTCTACTACACAACCTTCTTCTTGTAGACGTTGTTGGGCCTGCAAGTGCACATGTTTGTAGGACAGTAGCAAATTTCCCTCAAGTGGATGACCTAAGGTTTATCAATCCGTAGGAGGCGTAGGATGAAGATGGTCTCTCTAAAGCAACCCTGCAACCAAATAACAAAGAGCCTCTTGTGTCCCCAACACACCCAATACAATGGTAAATTGTATAGGTGCACTAGTTCGGTGAAGAGATGGTGATACAAGTGCAATATGGATGATAGATAAAGGTATTTGTAATCTGAAATTATAAAAACATCAAGGTAACAAGTGATAAAAGTGAGCGTAAACGGTATTGCAATGGTAGGAAACAAGGCCTAGGGTTCATACTTTCACTAGTACAATAATAACATAGATAGATCATATGACAAGCCCTCAACATGCAACAAAGAGTCACTCCAAAGCTACTAATAGCAGAGAACAAACGTAGAGATTATGGTAGGGTACGAAACCACCTCAAAGTTATTCTTTCGGATCGATCTATAAAAGAGTTCATACTAGAATAACACCTTAAGACACAAATCAACCAAAACCCTAATGTCACCTAGATACTCCATTGTCACCTCAAGTATCCGTGGGCATGATTATACGATATGCATCACACAATCTCAAATTCATCCAACCAACACAAAGTACTTCAAAGAGTGCCCCAAAGTTTCTACCGGAGAGTCAAGAACGTGTGCCAACCCCTATGCATAGGTTCATGGGTGGAACCCGCAAGTTGGTCACCAAAACATACATCAAGAGGCACATGATATCCCATTGTCACCACAGATAAGCACGACAAGACATACATCAAGTGTTCTCATAAAAGACTCAATCCGATAAGATAACTTCAAAGGGGAAACTCAATTCATCACAAGAGAGTAGAGGGGGAGAAACATCATAAGATCCAACTATAATAGCAAAGCTCGGGATACATCAAGATCGTGCCTTAGAGGGAACACGAGAGAGAACACGGGAGATAGAGATCAACACACATAGCTACTGGTACATACCCTCAGCCTCTAGGGTGAACTACTCCCTCCTCGTCATGGAGAGCGCCGGGATGATGAAGATGGCCACCGGTGATGGATCCCCCCTCCGGCAGGGTGCCGAGAAGGGCTCCCGAGAGGTTTTTGGTGGCTACAGAGGCTTGCGGCGGCGGAACTCCAGATCTATCTTGATATTCCATGGTTTTAGGGTACGTATGCATATATAGGCGAAAGAAGTCAGACGGGGGGTGCTCGAGGGGTCCACGAGACAGGGGGTCGTGCCCTGTAAGGGGGGCGCGCCCCCTATCTCCTGGGCTCCTCGAGGATCTTCTGACTTGATCTCCAAGCCTCTAGGATGATAATCTTCCAAAAAATCACGTTGCCGAAGGTTTCATTACGTTTGGACTCCGTTTGATATTCCTTTTCTTCGAAATACTGAAATAGGCAATAAAACAGCAATATGGGCTGGGCCTCCGGTTAATAGGTCAGTCCCAAAAGTAATATAAAAGTGTATAATAAAGCCCATAATCCTTCAAAACAGATAAGAATATAGCATGAATGCTTCATAAATTATAGATACGTTGGAGACGTATCAAAAAGTAATTCAGAATTTGTTTCTGTTTCAATTAGAGCCCTGATGCAGACAAGGATTGTGTGGTTGTACATGTCACTCGCTATGAGGCGGATGACCTGAATATACGCACTGGGAAAACAGAGTTCTTAGGTTGTTGGATCCTGGAAGCCATTTGCAGTTATACCAATGAAGAGTTGTATTCAAGCCTCACTGTTGTCAGGCGTGTTGTCCAGGGTGTACTGAAGCACAAGAAGTTCAAAGCTACTCCTTCGCTTGTGAGGCATACTGTTCTTGTCAAGCTTACGCAGGAGGATGATATGGCATGCCTCCACAAACAAGTTTATCAGTGGCAAGACCACAAG
This sequence comes from Triticum dicoccoides, assembly GCF_002162155.2. Classification (NCBI taxonomy): domain Eukaryota; kingdom Viridiplantae; phylum Streptophyta; class Magnoliopsida; order Poales; family Poaceae; genus Triticum; species Triticum dicoccoides. Next base: position 438,654,889 of record NC_041387.1, read on the forward strand.
GTTGTCTTCATGAAGGTTCACAGGATTAAGCTGATGCGGGATGTCCTCGATGATGTTCATGGCAAGGTCCGTCTTGTGTCCAGCCCAAATTAGATCGAGGCATGAAATAGTTGCCCCAGCTAGTGTTTAATAATAGTTTGGATTGTGTCTAATTATCCGAACCTTGCCTGTTATCGACCCCTCTGGGGCTAGTACTCTGTTTGAATCCGTCTATGGGACCTGCTGCTACTTTTGTGTGCCCGTGAATCATGTGAGAACCATCATAATTGTTGCCAAAACAGATGCATCCTCGCTAGTTTTTTCATGAATATGGCATGGTAAGACATAAGTTGTCACGGTCTATCATAGGAGCAGTGTGTGTTTTGATGAAATAGAGCACTCGTTCGAGAATTGTGCACTGACGTATACATAAGTAATTGTAAACACTATTGGCGCTACCCCACTTGTAAGCAGTTGTGCAAAACACGGCACATTGGCTTAGCTCGCTTCAACACTAGGCTATCGACCAGCTAACAATCAAAAATCTGTTGTCTGACATATAAGCAACTATGTATCTTGTTACAGTGGTTCATGCAGTTAACTGAGGCCACAATGTAAATTCCAAACGTTCACACGCTAGTCCAGCGCTCATGTGGAACACTCACATTAAACTCGTCTTCATAACAAACTTGAAAAGCATAAGTTAAGCAATTTTATGCATCTCAATGATTCATAGAACATAACAAACATATACTAGTTCACAGCAAAAGACAAAGTTGTGAGAAGGTTTAAAAATCAGGAAAAAACAAGCAAGGCTTCTCTGAGCAAAGGACCTCCCGACAGGCTTAAATTTCCTGGAGTTCACTCTGGTTTTTTCTTGTTTCCACCATCCAGGGTTAGGTTCTCTCATTCCAGAATAACCAATTATAATTGTGGTCTCAGCTAGAATGCTGAACTTAACCATGCAGTGTACTGACCAGGTGAAATTCTTGTGCATTCCACTAAATTTAAGCACCGCTATTTGCAGAAATAAGCAGACCACAATGCCTCTTGTCCGCGCACCTGTCCAAAAAACCACCGTGCAGCCGTGCCAACTAGTCCTCGATCCATGGATAAACTAGTAGAAAGTGCATTCCGGACTAGGATGCAGTTGTTTTCGCTCGTCCCTGCACTGCAATCAGGAAGTAAAACGTACGAATCAGCTTCTTTTAGATTGCGTTGGTCATACTACCTTAGTTACTACAATGTAGGAATACCTTGAAGACTCGAGGTTAGACGACGGCAACGAGCGATAGCCATCTCATTTTGCACAGTTGTACTAAAACTGAGGTGTGTGCTTTTGATTGCGCGGATAGAAACGATACGGAGACAGACATCCCGAAACAATATGGAGACAGACAACCCTGTTTGCGCAAATACGAAATATGGTTATTTAAACAATGACAGATATTTGCAGTGGCATATGATTAACAGCAGCATCTATTGTGTTATAATTGGCACTAGATTGACAGTATGAAGAGTCCTTAAGTAAGTAGCATCACATCACATCAACAATGCCACTAGATTAACATGCAGAACAATAGCATTAGTATTATTGTCATGAGAGTAGCACATGGTCAGTAAATGTGCAATCAAATTTGTGCAGTTCCACTGGGATGAAGCAATGTTAGCGGTGTGAGATTTAAGTGTAACTGCAAAAACAAAATTCATGGGAAATAAAGCAAGACGGGAGCACTTCATAAAATGGTGGTGGCATTGCTTCAATTTATCGACAGCACTAGACCATTACTTATAGTGACATTAGGTGGCATTGCTTAATGCTTCATGTGATTTTACATTAACGGTAGTGATAACCCACAAGTGTAGGGGATCGCAACAGCTTTCGAGGGTAGAGTATTCAACCCAAATTTATTGATTCGACACAAGGGGAGCCAAAGAGTATTATTGAGTATTAGCAGTTGAGTTGTCAATTCAACCACACCTGGATAGCTTAATATCTGCAGCAAGGTATTTAGTAGCAAAGTAGTATGATAATAAAGGTAATAGTAGCAAAAGTAATATTTTTGGGTTTTGTAGTAATTGTAACAATAGCAACGGAAAAGTAAATAAGCGAAGCATAAGATGTGAAAAGCTCGTAGGCATTGGATCAGTGATGGATAATTATGTCGGATGCGATTCCTCGTGTAATAGCTATAACATAGGGTGACACAGAACTAGCTCCAATTCATCAATGTAATGTAGGCATGTATTCTGAATATAGTCATACATGCTTATGGAAAAGAACTTGCATGACATCTTTTGTCCTACCATCCCGTGGCAGCGGGGTCCTAGTGGAAACCAAGGGATATTAAGGCCTCCTTTTAATAGAGAACCGGAACAAAGCATTAGCACATAGTAAATACATGAACTCCTCAAACTATGGTCATCACCGAGAAGTATCCCGATTATTGTCACTTCGGGGTTGTCGGATCATAACACATAATAGGTGACTATAGACTTGCAAGATAGGATCAAGAACACACATATATTCATGAATACATAATAGGTTTAGATCTGAAATCATGGCACTCGAGCCCTAGTGATAAGCATTAAGCATAGCAAAGTCATAGCAATATCAATCTCAGAACATAGTGGGTACTAGGGATCAAACCCTAACAAAACTAACTTGATTACATGATAAATCTCATCCAACCCATCACCGTCCAGCAAGCCTACGATGGAATTACTCACGCACGGCGGTGAGCATCATGAAATTGGTGATGGAGGATGGTTGATGATGACAATGGCGACGAATCCCCCTCTCCAGAGCCCCGAACGGACTCCAGATCAGCCCTCCCAAGAGAGATTAGGGCTTGGCGGCGGCTCCGTATTGTAAAACGCGATGAAACTTCCTCTCTGATTTTTTTCTCCGCGAGACGGAATATATGGAGTTGGAGTTGAGGTCGGCGGAGCCTCAGGGGGCCCATGAGATAGGGGGGCAGGCGCGCCCCCCACCCTCATGGACAGGGTGTGGGCCCCCTGGTCTTGATTCTTTTGCCAGTATTTTTTATATTTTCCGAAACTTGCCTCCGAGGATTTTCAGGACATTCCAAGAACTTTTGTTTTCTACACATCAAACAATATCATGGCAGTTCTGCTGAAAACAGCGTCAGTCCGGGTTAGTTTCATTCAAATCATGCAAGTTAGAGTCCAAAACAAGGGCAAAAGTGTTTGGAAAAGTAGATACGTTGGAGACGTATCAACTCCCCCAAGCTTAAACCTTTGCTTGTCCTCAATCAATTCAGTTGATAAACTGAAGGTTATAAAGAAGAACTTTTACAAACTCTGTTTGCTCTTGTTGTTGTAAACATGCAAAGCCAGCATTCAAGTTTCAGCAAGTATTATGAACTAACCATACTCACAATAACACTTAGGTCTCACAATTACTCATATCAATGGCATAATCAGCTAGCGAGCCATAATAATAAAACTCGGATGACAACACTTTCTCAAAACAATCATAACATGATATAACAAAATGGTATCTCGCTAGCCTTTTCTGAGACCGCAAAACATAAATGCAGAGCACCTTTAAAGATCAAGGACTGACTAAACATTGTAATTCATGGTAAAAGAGATCCAGTCAAGTCATACCCAATATAAACCAATAGTAATGAATGCAAATGACAGTGTGCTCTCCAGCGGGTGCTTTTTAATAAGAAGGTGATGACTCAACATAAAAGTAAATAGATAGGCCCTTCGCAGAGGGAAGCAGGGATTTGTAGAGGTGCCAGAGCTCGATTTTAAAATAGAGATTGAATAACATTTTGAGCGGCATAACTTCATTGTCAATGCAACAACTATGAGATGACTGTATCTTCCATACTACATGCATTATAGGCAGTTCCCAAACAGAATGGTAAAAGTTTATACTCCCCCACCACCAACAAGAATCAATCCATGGCTTGCTGAAACAACGAGTGCCTCCAACTAAAAACAACCCTGGGGGAGTTTTTTTAATTATATTGATTTGCTTTGATCTTTTTGGATCATGGGACTGGGCATCCCGGTTACCGGCCCTTTCTCGTGAATGAGGAGCGGAGTCCAGTCCTCTTGAGAATAACCCACCTAGCATGGAAGATATAGGCAGCCCTAGCCGAAACATGAGCTGCTCAAGCATACAAAACATAATTTCATTTGAAGGTTTAGAGTTTGGCAGATACAAATTTACTTGGAACGGCAGGTAAATACCGCATATAGGAAGGTATCGTGGACTCATATGGAATAACTTTGGGGTTTAAGGAGTTTGGATGCACAAGCAGTATTCCCGCTTAGTACAGGTGAAGGCTAGCAAAAGACTAGGAAGCGACCAACTGAGAGAGCGGCAACAGTCATAAACATGCATTAAAATTAATTCACACCGAGTACAAACATGAGTAGGATAGAATCCACCATGAACATAAATATCGTGAAGGCTATGTTGATTTGTTTCAACTACATGCGTGAACATGTGCCAAGTCAAGTCACTCAATTTATTCAAAGGAGGATACCATCCCATTATACCACATCATAATCATTCTAATAGCATGTTGGCACGCAAGGTAAACCATTATAACGCATAGCTAATCAAGCATGGCACAAGCAACTATAATCTCTAAATGTCATTGCAAATATGTTTACTTCATAATAAGCTGAATCAGGAATGGTGAACTCATCATATTTACAAAAACAAGAGAGGTCGAGTTCATACCAGCTTTTCTCCATCTCAATCACTCCATCATATATCGTCATTATTGCCTTTCACTTGCACGACCGAACGGTGTGTATAATAATAATAGTGCACGTGCATTGGACTAAGCTGGAATCTGCAAGCATTCAACTCAAGAGAGAAGACAAAGTAATATGGGCTCTAAGTTAAATAAACAATCATGCATATGAGAGCCACTAAACATTTTCAATATGGTCTTCTACTCTTGACCCCCAAAGGAAAGGAAAGAAGATAAAACTATTTACACGGGAAAGCTCCCAACAAGTAAAAGAAGAGCGAGAAATCTTTTTGGGTTTTCATTTTAGTTCTACTACAAGCATGGAAATTAAACTAACTAATTTTTTTGGTTTTTCTTAAGATTTATCAAACACACAAGAAGAAAACTAGAAAAAGAAAATTAAACTAGCATGGATGATACAATGAAAGAGTATGAGCACCGACGACTAGAATAGTGTGTGAACATGAATGTAAAGTCGGTGAGAAATATGTACTCCCCCAAGCTTAGGATTTTGCCCTAAGTTGGTCTAATGCCACAGACCGTGGCTACTCTCCCCGATGTAATGAGGGGTGTAATCAGGATACCACTGGCTGGTCGTCTCCTCCGGATCCCACTGGTAAGATGATGCTCGATAAGGGTCCAGTGCAGGTTCCAGCTCAAGCTCAGGTTCTGGAGTGGATGCTTGGCCTCGATGAGCGTACACTGCTTCTGGTGTGACAAGAAAATTATCTCCAAAGATGGGCCCTTTCTTTACTGAGGAACCACCTTTGTACATTCTCCTAGACATAATTCTTTTTCTGAATTTTTTTTGAAATTTTAGTAACTTCAAAATAAAAGTGAATAAAACTAAACAAGATTGGTAGCAACTACTCCTACAAGTGCCTAGAGCCTACATCGTGCATTAGAATTACTTGGGACCTCATAAATTTAACATGCAAGCTCAAGAACATGGTCACCTATGCAGCAAAAATTTGCAATGAATAAAGCACTAGAACAAAAACTAATTTGACCAAAGGAGGAGTCACATACCAAGCAACAATCTCCCAAAGCAGTTTTGTGAATGGAGCTTTGAACAAGGAGATCGAAAATCACAGCAAAATGAGCTAGAACTCGTGCTTGAGCCGGATAGGGATTTTTTGGGAATAAGATGGACTGTGTGGGTGCTGGCTAAGTGGAGGGGGGCCACCAGGGGCCCACGAGACAGGGGGCGTGCCCAGGGGGGTGGGCGCGCCCTCCACTCTCGTGGCCTGGTGCTTGCCCCTCCTGCAGTGATTTCAGTGCCTAAAATCCTCAAATATTGCATAAAAAATCATACTAAATTTGCAGGGCATTTGGAGCACTTTTATTTTCGGGATATTTTTTATTGCACGGATAAATCAGAAAACAGACGGATAATACTATTTTTGCTTTACTTATTCTAAATAACAGAAAATAAAAAGAGGGTACAGAAGGTTGTGCCTTCTAGTTTCATCCATCTCATGATCATCAAAATGAATCCATTAACAAGGTTGATCAAGTCTGGTCAACAAACTCATTACGAATAACACGGAACCGGAGAAATTTCGAATAACACTAAGTTACCTCAATGGGGATATGAAAATCCCCAACAATAAGAATATCATACTTTTTCTTGACAGTAGGGAGAGGAAATTCAAAACCTCCAATAATGATAGTTGGAACTTTTCCAATAGAATTGATGCTATGAACTTGACATTGTTTCCTCAGAAAGTGTACCGTATGCTCATTACCATTAACATGAAAAGTGACATTGCCTTTGTTGCAATCAATAACAGCCCTTGCAGTATTCAAAAAGGGCCTACCAAGGATAATCGACATACTATCGTCCTCGGGAATATCAAGAATAACAAAGTCCGTTAAGATAGTGACATTTGCAACCACAACAGGCACATCCTCACAAATACCGACATGTATAGCAGTTGATTTATCATCCATTTGCAAAGATATTTCAGTAGGTGTCAACTTATTCAATTCAAGTCTACGATATAAAGAGAGAGGCATAACACTAACACCGGCTCCAAGATCACATAAAGCAGTTCTAACATAATTTCTGTTAATGGAGCATGGTATAGTTGGTACCCACGGATCTCCAAGTTTCTTTGGTATTCCACCCTTAAAAGTGTAATTAGCAAGCATGGTGGAAATTTCAGCTTCCGGTATCTTTCTTTTATTTGTAATGATATCCTTCATATATTTGGCATAAGGATTCACTTTAAGCATATCAGTTAAGCGCATACATAAGAAAATAGGTCTAATCATTTCAGCAAAGCGCTCAAAATCCTCATCATCTTTGTCTTGGATGATTTAGGAGGAAAGGGCATGGGTTTCTGAACCCATGGTTCTCTTTCTCTACCGTGCTTCCTAGCAAAAAAATCTCTCTTATCATAACGTTGATTCTTTGATTGTGGGTTATCAAGATCAACAGCAGGTTCAACTTCTACTTCATTATTTTTGCTAGGTTGAGCATCAACATGAACATTATCATTAACATTATCACTAGGTTCATGTTCATCACCTGATTGTGTTTTAGCATCAGACATAGAAATATCATTGGGATTCTCAGGTGTGTCTACAACGGGTTCACTAGAAGCATGCAAAGTCCGATCATTTTTCTTTTTCTTCTTTTTAGAAGAACTAGGTGCCTCTAAATTGTTTCTCTAAGAATCTTGCTCGATTCTCTTAGGGTGGCCTTCAGGATACAAAGGTTCCTGAGTCATTCTACCAGTTCTAGTAGCCACTCTAACAGCAAGATCAGGTTTATTATTTAATTCATCAAGCAAATCATTTTGAGCTTTAAGTACTTGCTCAGCTTGAGTAGCAACCATAGACGCATATTAGCTAACGAGTTTAAGTTCACCTTTAACTCTAGCCATATAATCACTCATGCGTCCTATCTCGAAAGCATTATTCTTTAATTCTCTACCAACATAAGCATTAAAACTTTCTTGTCTAGCCATAAAGTCATCAAATTCATCTAAGCATGGGCTATGAAATTTAGTAGAGGGAATTTCAACTTTATCATATCTATAGAGAGAATTTACCTTTACTACCTGTGTCGGGTTATCAAGACAATGTGGTTCTTCAACAGGCGGTACATTAAGACCATGTATTTCTTCAATAGGTGGTAAATTCTTAACGTCTTTAGCTTTTATACCTTTTTCTTTCATTGATTTCTTTGCCTCTTGCATATCTTCAGGACTGAGAAATAAAGCACCTCTCTTCTTCGGAGTGGGTTTAGGAATAGGCACAGGAGTTGGCTCAATTGGTTCAAGAATTGCCTCAGGATTGGCTCAGGAAGAGTCCAATTATTTTCATTAGTCAACATATTATTCAATAGTAATTCAGCTTCGTCAACTGTTCTTTCCCTAAAAACACAACCAGCACAACTATCCAAGTAGTCCTTGGAAGCATCGGTTAGTCGATTATAAAAGATATCAAGTATTTCATTTTTGTTAAGAGGATGATCAGGCAAAGCATTAAGTAACCGGAGAAGCCTCCCCCAAGCTTGTGGGAGACTCTCTTCTTCGATTTGCACAAAATTATATATTTCCCGCAAGGCAGCTTATTTCTTATGGGCAGGGAAATATTTAGTAGAGAAGTAATAAATCATATCCTGGGGACTACGCACACAACCAGGAGCAAGAGAATTAAACCAAGTCTTAGCATCACCCTTTAATGAGAACAGAAATATCTTAAGGATATAATAATAGCGAGATTTATCATCATTAGTAAATAGGGTGGCTATATCGTTCAACTTGGTAAGATGTGCCACAACAGTTTCAAATTCAAGGCCATAAAAAGGATCAGATTCAACCAAAGTAATAATCTCAGGGTCAACAGAGAATTCATAATCCTTATCAGTAACACAGATAGGTGAAGTAGCAAAAGCAGGGTCAGGTTTCATTCTAGCATTAAGAGACCGATGCTTCCATTGAGCTAATAATTTCTTAAGATCATATCTATCTTTAGAAGCAAAGATAGCTCTAGCAGCTTCCTCATTCATAACATAACCCTCAGGAACAACAGGTAATTCATAATCAGGGGGAGAACTTTCATCATCGCTATCATCAATAATAGCATCTTCAATAATTTCATTCTCTCTAACCCTAGCAAGTTGTTCATCAAGAAATTCACCTAATGGCAAAGTGATATCACGCACAGAAGTAGTTTCATCATAAGTATCATGCATAGCAGAAGTGACATCATCAATAACATGCGACATATCAGAATTCATAGCAGTAGCAGGTTTAGGTGCCGTAAACTTACTCATAACAGAAGGAGAATCTAGTGCAGAGCTAGATGGTAGTTCCTTACCCCCCCCCCCTCGTAGTTGAGGGAAGAATCTTAGTTTTTGCGTCTTTCAAGTTCTTCATAGTGATCAACAGATATAAATCCCAAGTGACTCAAAGAATAGAGCTATGCTCCCCGGCAACGGCGCCAGAAATTAGTCTTGATAACCCACAAGTGTAGGGGATCACAACAGCTTTCGAGGGTAGAGTATTCAACCCAAATTTATTGATTCGACACAAGGGGAGCCAAAGAATATTATTGAGTATTAGCAGTTGAGTTGTCAATTCAACCACACCTGGATAACTTAATATCTGTAGCAAGGTATTTAGTAGCAAAGTAGTATGATAATAAAGGTAACAGTAGCAAAAGTAATATTTTTGGGTTTTGTAGTAATTGTAACAATAACAACGGAAAAGTAAATAAGCGAAGCACAAGATGTGAAAAGCTCGTAGGCATTGGATCAGTGATGGATAATTATGTCGGATGTGATTCCTCATGTAATAGCTATAACATAGGGTGACACAGAACTAGCTCCAATTCATCAATGTAATGTAGGCATGTATTCCGAATATAGTCATACTTGCTTATGGAAAAGAACTTGCATAACATCTTTTGTCCTACCCTCCCGTGGCAGCGATGTCCTAGTGGAAACTAAGGGATATTAAGGCCTCCTTTTAATAGAGAACCTGTCACATCCCTAGCTTCTGGTGCTGCCTGGTGTGTGCATCATGTTTAAATTCAAATGAACTTTGAATTGAGGAATTTTCAAAAGCCTCAGGAAACCTCTAAAAATAACCAACAATTAAATCTTCTCAAATGTGTCCAAGAAAATGTTCCTGTTATTCCATGGAAATATTGGTAAGAGGTAAAATTTAAACCAATATTTTTGGAGTCACAGAGATAATTATTTTGGCCATTTGAATTAATCCAATAACTATTTGCTTTGGATTTATATTTAATATATATTAAATATGACTCCAATAATTCTGGAAGTTTGTGAGTGGCTTTGTATATATTTTAGCAAGCCACATAAAAATCTACAGAATTTATTTAAATGATTTAGTTGCTAAACTAAATCAAAACAAACTACAGAAAATAGAAAACAGAAGTAAAATAGAGAAAACCAGAGAGAGAAAGACCCGTACCTGGGCCACTTACCTGTAGCCGGCCCAGCTGCACCAGTCCAGCCCACCGGGGCAGAGCGGCTGTCTTCAACCTCTGCCAGTAGGCAGAGGCGAAGTAGCACGCACGCACGCGCGCACGCGGAGGCCTCCACCTCCTGCTTCGCCGTGCCAGCTGTGACGCCCCCGATTCAATCGTACACTAATCATGCACGCAAATGTGTACGATCAAGATCAGGGACTCACGGAAGATATTACAACACAACTCTACCAATAAAATAAGTCATACAAGCATCATAATACAAGCCAGGGGCCTCGAGGGCTCGAATACAAGTGCTCGATCATAGACGAGTCAGCGGAAGCAACAATATCTGAGTACAGACATAAGTTAACAAGTTTGCCTTAAGAAGGCTAGCACAAACTGGGATACAGATCGAAAGAGGAGCAGGCCTCCTGCCTGGGATCCTCCTAGGTCACTCCTGGTCGTCATCAGCGGGCAGCACGTAGAAGTAGGCACCTCCGGTGTAGTAGGGGTCGTCGTCGACGGTGGCGTCTGGCTCCAGGGCTCCAGCATCTGGTTGCGACAACCAGGAAGGAAGGAAAGGGGAAAAAGGGGGGAGAAAGCAACCGTGAGTACTCATCCAAAGTACTCGCAAGCAAGGAGCTACACTACATATGCATGGGTATATGTGTAAAGAGGCCATATCAGTGGACTGAACTGCAGAATGCCAGAATAAGAGGGGGATAGCTAATCCTGCCGAAGACTACGCTTCTGGCAGCCTCCGTCTTGCAGCATGTAGGAGAGAGTAGATTGAAGTCCTCCAAGTAGCATCTCCAAATAGCATCTCCAAGTAGCATCGCATAGCATAAACCTACCCGGCGAACCTCTCCTCGTCGCCCTGCGGAAAAGCGATCACCGGGTTATCTGTGGAACTTGGAAGGGTGTGTTTTATTAAGTATCCGGTTCTAGTTGTCATAAGGTCAAGGTACAACTCCAAGTCGTCCTGTTACCGAAGATCACGGCTATTCGAATAGATTAACTTCCCTGCAGGGGTGCACCACATAGCCCAACACGCTCGATCCCATTTGGCCGGACACACTTTCCTGGGTCATGCCCGGCCTCGGAAGATCAACACGTCGCAGCCCCACCTAGGCAAAACAGAGAGGCCAGCACGCCGGTCTAAACCTAAGCGCACAGGGGTCTGGGCCCATCGCCCATAGCACACCTGCACGTTGCGTACGCGGCCGAAAGCAGACCTAGCCTAGTGGCGTTCCAGTCCAATTCGGCGCGCGCCGCTCCGTCGCTAACGTCTGAAGTGCTTCGGCTGATACCACGACGTCGGGATACCCATAACTACTCCC
>NC_041387.1:438669260-438670886 GCF_002162155.2 Triticum dicoccoides
TTTTGCCCTAAGCTTTGGTTATTTTAGTGAAATTAAATATTATAAGAAATGTTGGTTTCTCCACCATTATTACTCGTGAACTATTCGTCACATTTAGAACATTTTAGTTTTAATGTTTGAAAACTTTTGTTGTTTGTCTTTAATTTAAATTTGAATTTGAATCAGTTTCGAACTAACGCGAGATTAGCAACAGTAATTGTGCTGACGTGGCATCATTAACAGTGGTTTACTGTAGCTTAAGTATCCGGGCGTCACAATTCTCCTCCACTACAAGAAATCTCGTCCCGAGATTTAAGCGGTGGAGTAAGGGGCGAAGGTGTTGGTAGCGAAAAACCTAACGAGTCTTCTCGGTCTTGGCTTCCCTTTCGAAGAGGTTGATCCCTTTCGTTGATGTCTTCATTTCACTGCTTCAAGTCACCATGATCAATTTGTCATCCTTTCTTCGGGATCTCCATCGTACTTACGAATAGGTAAGGGCAGCTCTACAACGATAGGATGTTACAAGGGAAAATCTTTTAGGGTTTACCCAAGTATGAACATACGAGTATCTCTCGAGTTGAACAAATGAAACACATCGAGAGCAAAGTAAGACGGTGCAATAAGAAGTTTCAAGCGGATAGGCAATCGTTCATTGCCTGAAACAGAGTGTGAATGGGGTTCAGAGCAACGGGAATAAGTATTGTGTCCGATACCAGAATAGAGCATTAGGAAGGTGGCCCGTGAATTAAATATGAAGCCAAGCGCGAGGAATAACGCTGACAACAGGGTGTACAGGAGAGTCAGGTTTCGATCCTGTGGAACTGTGGGTTATGGGCCCACCATGTGGTTGAAAGTAGGAAGGGGGCCGACATTTTGCACGGTCATGATAGTAAGGCGTGTCAAAGGGTAGCCTGTCAGATATGTCGGCAACAACATCGATACCAAGGGCGAGGGACGAAGAGAACCAATTCCTGCTCGTTGAACGAGGCGGACCAATAGGCAAAGTTCTCGTCCATCGGTGGCTACCGGAATGTCATCAACAATAGTAACAGGGTTACACCAGACAAGATGGTACACCGAGGTGTTTACTTGAGCAGGAATATTACTGCTTAGATCATATAGATCACAAGAAAGGTTAAACAAAACAATGGAAAGAAAAATGTGATCATCAGGTTTAATCAAAACAATGGGGAGGAAAATGTGTATACACTCATATTTCAGGGGTAATTCCTTCCCAAGGACAAGCAGAGGATGATATCCATGATAGGATATAACGTAGAAAACCCTTCAGGAGAGGGGAGAGAAATATCATGACATTACCCATACAACGTAGTTAGGATAAATGATAAATAAAATTTAGCATCGTGCTTCAAATGTTCCTGTTGAAAATCGAAGTACCATTGACATGCTTCGAGATAGCCTTGACATGGTCTTCGTGTGAAGATCAGACTTTGGTAACACGAAGGATCCATCAGGAATATCTTGTAGAATAAGTCTTACAATTTCCTCATGGATGAATGGATAACCTTGCTGAAAAGGAATCTATAATGATAGGTCCTCCAGCCGGGGGGGGGGGTGCTAGGCATGACATCATGTTACCGGGTCATCAAAGGATCAATATCATAACTCTTGGAAAGTTGTCCTAAC
>NC_041387.1:438676889-438677306 GCF_002162155.2 Triticum dicoccoides
GCGCACCCGAGCGAGCACTCGCCCGCAGGGCGGGACGAGGCCGCCGGGGCACGGGGCCATGGGGCGCCGGCCGGAGCAGGATGCGGTGGTGGTTCGTGGCCACGGCGAGGCCATGGAGGGGCGCAAGGCGGGGCCGGAGGCCACGGCGCCGGCCAGGCGGCCGGGACGGCAAGCTGCGGTGGCGGGGACGCACGGCGACGTGGTCGGGGGCAACAGGCGCGGGTCGGGCGAGCCCAGTGCGCAGCCGGAGCGCGGTGGTCGTGCGCGGGCGTCGGGACGGCCGAGGTGAGCGCGAGGGAGAGGGGGGGAGTTGCTCACGGCGCGGAGTAGGGACGGGGCAACGTGCTCGGTGGAGGTCGGGGAGGTCGACGGGGACGCGCGGCGGAGAGGAGCAGTCCGGTGGGGAAGGGGAAGCAG
>NC_041387.1:438677902-438684395 GCF_002162155.2 Triticum dicoccoides
TTTTTTTCTGTTTTCTTTTATTATTTCTCTTTTATTTCTTTACTGTTTTCATTTAAAGTTTCTATTATTTTCTTTTTATAAAATACCAAGTTAGCACCTAAATTAGTATTACTAATTAGGCCTCTGCCATAATTATTTTGGCACACTATTAATTTAGTTATATTACTATATCTTTATAAAGGGCATTAAAGTAATTTTTTTGCCCTAAGCTTTGGTTATTTTAGTGAAATTAAATATTATAAGAAATGTTGGTTTCTCCACCATTATTACTCGTGAACTATTCGTCACATTTAGAACATTTTAGTTTTAATGTTTGAAAACTTTTGTTGTTTGTCTTTAATTTAAATTTGAATTTGAATCAGTTTCGAACTAACGCGAGATTAGCAACAGTAATTGTGCTGACGTGGCATCATTAACAGTGGTTTACTGTAGCTTAAGTATCCGGGCGTCACACCAGCCTCCCCGACTTCCTCGCGACGCCACGGAGACGCCCTCGACCCCCTCGACCGCCTCTCTCTCTCTGGACCCCCTCCTCCTCCTCTGCTCTCCCTCCCTCTCGTCACCGAACGCACCTGAGAGCGCCGCTCGCCGTAGCCATGACCACCGGCCACCCCTCGTCCCGTGAACATGCCCAGCAGCTCCGCAATCGAGCACCACATCCCCAAGCCGGAGGAAACGAGCCGGAGGGCTTTGCTTCGTCGCCAACGTCCTCGTCTTCACCGCTGGCGCCCGGAGATCGTCTCCGTCGATTCGTCGGTTTCCGTCCGTCCCCGAGGCCGCTGACCTTCTCTACCGAATCCTTGTGAGCTCCTACACTTTTCCGCGTGCTCACCCCCTCTGTTTCCGCCCTCTAACCGCAGGCCGCCATGGCCGAGCACCCGCTGCCGCCGCCGCGAAGCTCGCCGTTGCTAGCCGTCCCGCCCGACCAACCCAAGCATGGAGTCATGCTCCGGGCTTCTCCAGGAACCCGTAGCGCGCCTCGGGTCGCCCAATCGTGCACCGTGATGCTCGCACCCGTGCAAGCCGCAACTGCGCCGCCGCGGAACTCGACGCCGTCGACGTTCCCGGCCACCCTAGCATCGCCTGAGGCCACCAATCGACGCGCCTCCTTGCTCCGGTTCCAACGCGCCCAGCCGCGCAAGCTCCCGTCACCGGAGTTGGCCGGACGGGCAACGCCGCCGCGTCCTGGTTACGCCGGCGATTAGCCGCCGGTGATAGCAGCTGTTAGGAGTTAATCACCCCACTAACTAAGCCCTATGTCACTGACACCTGGGCCCCACGCTCGAAATAATCTCTGTTTTATTTCTGTTTAGATTAGTTAATAACACACGGGACCCACCAGTCAGAGTTGACTGTGCTGACGTGGCCTTTGACCGGCCCCACACGTCAGCGGCACTAACCAGCCCCAGTCACTGACCAGTGGGCCCCACTGGTCAGGTTTGACCCGGACCAGCCCCTGTTGACCTGCTGACGTCATGCCAACGTCATGCTGACGCAATAAGTATTTTCTGGATTTAAAAATAATTCAGGAAATTCCAGAAAATAGCTAAAACTTCTAAAATTCATAGAAATTCAACCGTAACTCCAAATTAAATAATTTATATATGAAAAATTATCAGAAAAATCCAATCTATCCATCTGTACCATTTTCATGCATGTTAGAACAACTTATCACTACTTTTTAGGACAAATGAAGTGAATGGCATCTAAATAATCACATATGGAGTTTGAATTGGAATCTTGGATTCAAACCAACTTCATTTAATCTGTTGCTAGTTGCATTAGCTCAAAACACATTCATATTGCCATGTTATTATCATGCATCATATTGTTGCATCGCATTGATTGTGTTCTTCCTTGTTTGCCGGTAGTTGTCCCCTCTCGATAGACGTGTACCGGCGATGTGATCGTTGACACCGATGAAGAGCTATATTATCTTCAGAAGTGCCAGGCAAGCAAAACCCCCTTGTTCATTCCGATAAAATCCCACTCTCTCGCTCCTGCTCTCTTTTACTGCATTAGGACAACAACGATATATTTGTTACTTGCTGCGGTAGCTGAACCCCTTTATCCTCTGCATGACCTGTCATTGCCATAGTAAATAGATGAAACCCACTAGCATGAGTAGGAGTTGTTTGAGCCCTGTTGTGCCTACTCATTCATGCTTGTTTGTCATGCCTGCTACTTCTTAGAGTTGTGTCAGGTCTGATTCATCGGGGATGAATCAGAGGCGTGTGAACATGTCCCAATGTGTGTGAGCTAAGTGTGTGAACACGATTTGGTAAAGGTAGCGGTGAGAGGCCATGTAGGAGTACATGGTGGGTTGTCTCATTGCAGCCGTTCTCAGGAACTGAGTTCTATGTTTGTGATCCATGACCAGCTACTACCACACATTGGAATGCTTAAGTGCCCCTCTCGACTTATTAATCAACATGATCTCTGTCCAGGAGTTGCAACTAGTTTCTGGTGTTTGTAGGTAGTGTTAGTAGTCTACCAAGTGGCACCCGGTACAGGTGGGCTTGGGACAGACTAGGCACAGTGGCCCGGTGTACCAAGTGGCACCCGGTTGGTGGGCTTGGGAACCCTGCACACATCGTTTGGGGCCGTAAGCGACACCCCGGCCGGATCTCCTTGCGGATGGAACCCGAATAGGCGATAAACCTAGACTAGAGACTTGTTCGGTTAGTCAGGTCGTGGCCGACTCCCTCGCCCGGCTTCCGCTTGAAGGTTGCCGAGGTACATGACGTGTACAGGGCGATAAGTGGCGAAAGCGTGTGTGAAGAAGTACACCCCTGCAGGGTTAACATCATCTATTCGAATAGCCGGATTCCTCGGATATGGAAACTTGGACCCCTTGCATAGTTCATAGACAAGTGAAAGTGGATACTCTGAAATACGCAAGATAAGCGTGAGTGCTATGGATGGCGTTCTCGTAGGGAGACGGGAGCGGATCCATAGTGGTGTATTGGTTGGTGAATATGTGGACTCGTGTGCGCCACTTCAAAAGAGTTACTTGCAGTCGTAGTTCAGGATAGCCACCGAGTCAAAGCTGGCTTGCTGCAGTCAAACCCCTCCACCCCCTTGTTGATAATGATGCATATGTAGATAGATCTGATGTAAGTCTTGCTGGGTACATTTGTACTCACGTTTGCCTATTTTATGTTTTTGCAGAGAGACTTCAGTCTCACTAGTATATCCGCGTGGTCTTCGACGTTTAGCTTGTTACCTCAGCTACGATCTTGTGCCCTCGGCAGGATCTGGTAGATAGTCAGGCTCCTCAGCCTTTTTCATTTATAGATGTCTGTACTCAGACATGATAGCTTCCGCTTGTGCTTTGATTTGTATGCTCTGAGTGTTGGGTCATGAGACCCATGTTTGTAATATCTCGCTCCTCGGAGCCTATTGAATAATTACTTGAGTTGTAGAGTCATGTTGTGATGCCATGTTGTATCTGCACATATCGAGCATATTGTGTGTATGTTGTTGAAATGCTTGGTATGTGTGGGATCTGACTATCTAGTTGTTTATCCTTAGTAGCCTCTCTTACCGGGAAATGTCTCCTAGTGTTTCCACTGAGCCATGGTAGCTTGCTACTGCTCCGGAACACTTAGGCTGGCCGGCATGTGTCCTTCTTCGTTCCCGTGTCTGTCCCTTCGGGGAAATGTCACGCGATGAATACCGGAGTCCTGTTAGCCCGCTACAGCCCGGTTCACCGGAGTCCTGCTAGCCCAGTGCTACAGCCTGGATTCACTCGCTGATGACCGACACGTTCGATGCTGGGTCATGGATGCCTGTCCCTGTAAGTCTGTGCCACTTTGGGTTTACGACTAGCCATGTCAGCCCGGGCTCCTTATCATATGGATGCTAGCGACACTGTCATATACGTGTGCCAAAAGGCGCAAACGGTCCCGGGTTAAGGTAAGGCGACACCCGTGGGAATACCGTGCGTGAGGCCGCAAAGTGATATGAGGTGTTACATGCTAGATCGATGTGGCATTGAGTCGGGGTCCTGACAGCGTTGGTATCAGAGCTTGACTGCCTGTAGGATTACCAAGCCAAACTGGTCGAAGTTGAGTCTAGAAATTCTTTAGTTATATGTAGGGGAATTGATTGTGGGATGGAACGTAAGGCTCTTTTTACTCCTTATACCTTATGCCCTTCTGATCTGAGTCATCTTATCTTCTACGGGGGTTAAGAAACTAGGCCTTCTCTTCTTTCTATCAGGATCACGTGTTACTAATCAGTAGACTTATAAGACTGTTGGACTCAAGCCTCGTTTCAGTTCCTATCACTTCCGTATGTTGATTGTTGATCTCGAAACCTTGATATTGTGCTTCTGAGTGGTTATGCCACCATTTTTGTGAATGTCTCAAATCTTTTCTGAGCATTTACAGCCGTTATGCTGTCCGAGTCATCCCAGGTTTCTAAATAGTCGGATGCATTTGCAAATCCCTTCCTCCTGTTTCCGATGTGCCTTTGGTCAGATTAATCACACAAATCAGTGAGTTGAGGTACTTTATTGCCTTGACATATATGTTGGAGCTAGTATTATGACCCTAGGTGTCTTAGGGGATCATCTAGTAATTTAGCCATGATTTGTGTTCCCAGTGTGATGATTCTGGCCATCATTCTCGAAAGCATCCCGTGATGCTACTTAGTAGTAGGTATTCTATTCCTGGGTTCTTGAACCCGAGATTCACTCTACTTACTTCATGTTGATAGTAATTGCTAGCGCCTTTAGGATATTAGTAACCTTTGCGATAGTCCTCAAGGTCCGTGGTATATCCTTCTTCCAAATACCATGAACCACTTACGGCAAAAGTTTGTTGGATCAAAAGATCACAACAGGAGTGCTCTCGATGGGTTCTCCATTCATAATCGTGACTCTGCCAGTTCTACCTTTCCGCATTGATTGTCCGGAAGAAATATGTTGAACTCGTTCGACATGCTAATCTATGCAATCACAACTCAGAAAATCATATGTTCCTTGAGTTGTCCCTCTTTAGTTGTTTTCTGGCCCTCGTCTATCAATTGATAGTCAGGAGTAATTGTGCATTCGTGTTGTCAATGCTTATTACTCTTGTGGTCTGTCAAGCCATTCTATTCCGGAATGACTAGGAGAAACAAACTCCAGTACCTCATCCATATTTAGGATTGGGTCAAAGTAGTTGTGTTCCGCAAATCAAATTACAATCCAGCTTCTGGTCTGCTCTACCCTGAAGTATTACCTTCTTTATGACAGGAATTTCATGAGAATTGCACCACCTTTTGTGAATTCTTGACATAGTGATACTTCTCGCCATCCTTTTTCATTCCTCGGTTCCGTGTTGTTGCAGCCGGAGTGCCGACAAGTGAATCATGATGTGTGAACTCAATACTCCTAGCAACCCCATTGCTTGGTAGTTAATGGACAATAATCTTATTCTTAGTATGTTGGTTATTGAATCACCATTCTAAGATTGATCGTGCTACCTAGTCCTTATTTCCTGGTGCACTCTTTGATTGATGAGTAGGATTTTGTCAAGTCCTCGCTCATTTGATCATATCATCTTGCCCTGAAAAGCAAGATTGTTCTCGAGCTTAGTAACATATCGGTGGTTCGTGATTTCCGAAGATCTTCTCGGAAGTATTACCAGGTTGTCACCTGACCGCTATGTTGAGCTCGTGATCAAGTTGGTTTCTTGTGAACCACCTTCTCTCCAAGAATCGGTGTTAGATATCCCTGAGCTAGTTGGTTAAGCTAAACAACAACTTGGAGGGTTGGAAGATAAAAGCTTGCCTGACTTAGTTCGTTCCAAAGGGATATTCTTGTGTAGTGTGTATTGAAGAAAGATGATATCTTCATCGATTGGTCCCTGTGATCAGTTGCTGGACCTATTGTCTTATCAATCCTTTGATTTGAGTGTGGGCTATCGTCAAATCAAGTCAGAACCAACGATGTTCGTAATGTTGTCTTACTCGTGGTTGATCCCTTGAGCATACACCATTATATCTTTTGGGTCTGATCAATGCTATCACCGTGTTCACATGATGGTGGAAGTCCAGTGATATGGAAATTCCGATGAGTTGTTGTTGAGCCCATTGACAACATCCTTATCTCCTCCATGATGTTGTTGAACATTAAGTTAGTGTTGGAAACTTTTGAAAGCATTTTCTTCATGCTAGCTCATGAAGTACTTGTTTGATGAAAGGAGTGACTTCCTTTGATTCACGTGCATTTTGATGTAAGTTGCCGTCGTGAATTCGAGAAAGTTTGTTTTTGCTCTTTTGGAATCATCCCAAGTCGGTCATGCACGTGCGAAGAATTCTGTGGTCTGTTAGACTGATCATCTTCATTCCATATGTATATCCTAGCACACCAAGCCACTGATTGACTTGTTCAAGGAAAAGAAGTCTATGCTTGGGATCTAATCCATGGACTTGCGTAAAGACTTCGATATCCTCGATGATGGCTCCCAACCAGAACTCGGTAGTGTTTTATTGTAAGACTACC
>NC_041387.1:438684405-438705009 GCF_002162155.2 Triticum dicoccoides
GAATGCTTAAGTGCCCCTCTCGACTTATTAATCAACATGATCTCTGTCCAGGAGTTGCAACTAGTTTCTGGTGTTTGTAGGTAGTGTTAGTAGTCTACCAAGTGGCACCCGGTACAGGTGGGCTTGGGACAGACTAGGCACAGTGGCCCGGTGTACCAAGTGGCACCCGGTTGGTGGGCTTGGGAACCCTGCACACATCGTTTGGGGCCGTAAGCGACACCCCGGCCGGATCTCCTTGCGGATGGAACCCGAATAGGCGATAAACCTAGACTAGAGACTTGTTCGGTTAGTCAGGTCGTGGCCGACTCCCTCGCCCGGCTTCCGCTTGAAGGTTGCCGAGGTACATGACGTGTACAGGGCGATAAGTGGCGAAAGCGTGTGTGAAGAAGTACACCCCTGCAGGGTTAACATCATCTATTCGAATAGCCGGATTCCTCGGATATGGAAACTTGGGACCCCTTGCATAGTTCATAGACAAGTGAAAGTGGATACTCTAAAATACGCAAGATAAGCGTGAGTGCTATGGATGGCGTTCTCGTAGGGAGACGGGAGCGGATCCATAGTGGTGTATTGGTTGGTGAATATGTGGACTCGTGTGCGCCACCTCAAAAGAGTTGCTTGCAGTCGTAGTTCAGGATAGCCACCGAGTCAAAGCTGGCTTGCTGCAGTCAAACCCCTCCACCCCCTTGTTGATAATGATGCATATGTAGATAGATCTAATGTAAGTCTTGCTGGGTACATTTGTACTCACGTTTGCCTATTTTATGTTTTGCAGAGAGACTTCAGTCTCACTAGTAGTTCCGCGTGGACTTCGACGTTTAGCTTGTTACCTCAGCTACGATCTTGTGCCCTTGGCAGGATCTGGTAGATAGTCAGGCTTCTCATCCTTTTTCATTTATAGATGTCTGTACTCAGACATGATAGCTTCCGCTTGTGCTTTGATTTGTATGCTCTGAGTGTTGGGTCATGAGACCCATGTTTGTAATATCTCGCTCCTCGGAGCCTATTGAATAATTACTTGAGTTGTAGAGTCATGTTGTGATGCCATGTTGTATCTGCACATATCGAGCATATTGTGTGTATGTTGTTGAAATGCTTGGTATGTGTGGGATCTGACTATCTAGTTGTTTATCCTTAGTAGCCTCTCTTACCGGGAAATGTCTCCTAGTGTTTCCACTGAGCCATGGTAGCTTGCTACTGCTCCGGAACACTTAGGCTGGCCGGCATGTGTCCTTCTTCGTTCCTGTGTCTGTCCCTTCGGGGAAATGTCACGCGATGAATACCGGAGTCCTGTTAGCCGC
Source organism: Triticum dicoccoides (assembly GCF_002162155.2). Classification (NCBI taxonomy): domain Eukaryota; kingdom Viridiplantae; phylum Streptophyta; class Magnoliopsida; order Poales; family Poaceae; genus Triticum; species Triticum dicoccoides. The sequence continues at coordinate 438,685,707 of NC_041387.1, forward strand.
TACAGCCCGGTTCACCGGAGTCCTGCTAGCCCAGTGCTACAGCCTGGATTTACTCGCTGATGACCGACACGTTCGATGTTGGGTCATGGATGCCTGTCCCTGTAAGTTTTGTGCCACTTTCGATTTACGACTAGCCATGTCAGCCCGGGCTCCTTACCATATGGATGCTAGCGACACTATCATATACGTGTGCCAAAAGACGCAAACGGTCTCGGGCAAAGGTAAGGCGACACCCGTGGGAATACCGTGCGTGAGGCCGCAAAGTGATATGGGGTGTTACATGCTAGATCGATGTGGCATTGAGTCGGGGTCCTGACAGCGTTGGTATCAGAGCTTGACTGCCTGTAGGATTACCAAGCCAAACTGGTCGGAGTTGAGTCTAGAAACTCTTTAGTTATATAAGGGAATTGATTGTGGGATGGAACGTAAGGCTCTTTTTACTCCTTATACCTCATGGCCCTTCTGATCTGAGTCATCATCTTCTCTTCTACGGGGATTAAGAACTAGGCTATCTCTTCTTTCTATCAGGATCACGTGTTACTAATCCGTAGACTTATAGATTGTTGGATTTAAGCTTGAGTTCAGTTTCTACTACTTCCGTACGTTAACTGTTGATCTCGAAACCTTGATATTGTGCTTCTGAGTGGTTATGTCACCATTTTTGTGAATGTCTCAAATCTTTCTGAGCATTTACAGCCGTTATGCTGTCCGAGTCATCCCAGGTTTCTAAATAGTCGGATGCATTTGCAAATCCCTTCCTCCTGTTTCCGATGTGCCTTTGGTCAGATTAATCACACAAATCAGTGAGTTGAGGTACTTTATTGCCTTGACATATATGTTGGAGCTAGTATTATGACCCTAGGTGTCTTAGGGGATCATCTAGTAATTTAGCCATGATTTGTGTTCCCAGTGTGATGATTCTGGCCATCATTCTCGAAAGCATCCCGTGATGCTACTTAGTAGTAGGTATTCTATTCCTGGGTTCTTGAACCCGAGATTCACTCTACTTACTTCATGTTGATAGTAATTGCTAGCTCCCTTAGGTTATTAGTAACCTTTGCGATAGTCCTTGAAGTCCGTGGTATCTTCTTCTTCCAAATACCATGAACTACTTATGGCAGAAGTTCCTCGTTAAACTGAACAATCACAACCAGAGTGCTCTTGATGAGTTCTCCATTATATATTGTGGCTCTGCCAGTTCTACCTTTCTGCATGGGTTACCCGGAAGAATTATGTTGAACTTCGCTCGACGTACTAATCTATGCATCCACAACTCAGAAAGTTATATGTTCCTCGAGTTGTTCCCCTTTAGTTGTTTTCTGACCCTCGTCTATCAGTTGATAGTCAAGATTATGTGTGCATTCATTCATCGATGCCTATTACTCTTGTGGTCCGTCAAGCCATTCTATCGCAGAATGACTAGGAGAAACAAACTCCAGTACCTCTTCCATATCCAGGATTGGGTCAAAGAAGTTGTGCTCCGCAGATCAAATTGCTAATCCAGCTTTTGTTCTGTTCTACCTTGGAGTATTACCATCTTTATATCGGGATTGTTATAGGAATTGCACACCATCCTATGAACTCTTGGTACAGTGATACTTCTTGCCATCATTAGTCATTCCTCGGTCTTCGTGTTGATGCAACCGGAACACCGACAAATGAATTGTGATGTGTGAAATCAATACGCCTAGCAACCTCGTTGCTGGGTAGTTAAAGGACAATAATTTCATTCTTAGTGTGTTGGTTATTGAATCATCATTCTAAGATTGATCGTGCTACCTAGTCCATTCTCCTGGTTCACTCCTCGATCGATGAGTTAGGATTATTTCAAATCCTTGCTCTATTGATCATATCGTCTTGCCCTGAAAAGCAAGATTGTTCTCGAGCTTAGTAACATACCGGTGGTTCGTGATTTTCTGAATATCTTCTCAGAAGTATTACCAGGTTGTCACCTGACCGCTATGTTGAGCTCGTGATCAAGTTGGTTTCTTGTGAACCACCTTCTCTCCAAGAGTCGGTGTTAGATATTCCTGAGCTAGTTGGTTAAGCTAAACGACAACTTGGAGGGTTGGAAGATAAAAGCTTGCCTGACTTAGTTCGTTCCAAAGGGATATTCTTGTGTAGTGTGTATTGAAGAAAGATGATATCTTCATCGATTGGTCCCTGTGATCAGTTGCTGGACCTATTGTCTTATCAATCCTTTGATTTGAGTGTGGGCTATCGTCAAATCAAGTCAGAACCAACGATGTTCGTAATGTTGTCTTACTCGTGGTTGATCCCTCGAGCATACACCATTATATCTTTTGGGTCTGATCAATGCTATCACCGTGTTCACATGATGGTGGAAGTCCAGTGATATGGAAATTCCGATGAGTTGTTGTTGAGCCCATTGACAACATCCTTATCTCCTCCATGATGTTGTTGAACATTAAGTTAGTGTTGGAAACTTTTGAAAGCATTTTCTTCATGCTGGCTCATGAAGTACTTGTTTGATGAAAGGAGTGACTTCCTTTGATTCACGTGCATTTTGATGTAAGTTGCCGTCGTGAATTCGAGAAAGTTTGTTTTTGCTCTTTTGGAATCATCCCAAGTCGGTCATGCACGTGCGAAGAATTCTGTGGTCTGTTAGACTGATCATCTTCATTCCATATGTATATCCTAGCACACCAAGCCACTGATTGACTTGTTCAAGGAAAAGAAGTCTATGCTTGGGATCTAATCCATGGACTTGCGTAAAGACTTCGATATCCTCGATGATGGCTCCCAACCAGAACTCGGTAGTGTTTTATTGTAAGACTACCATGTGGGCATGCTTGTCTGGAACAACGTGTTCACATGTTTGTAGCAGAACCAGCTCATGTTTTGGAGCTTGCTATCGTAGTTCATTTCCTGAGAATCTCGCAACGTCATCTCGTCGATTTGTGTTGCAAACTTTCATTTTTCTTCCTAGACTCGATGAGTCTGGAATATCCTGATACCAACCAGATCTGAGTCTCAGGCAGATATGATGGTTGGAATATTTCCCAAGAACTATAATATTGGTCCCTCGATAACCGGTAAGGTGGATGTCGTGGCCAACACACCCAGCCGGAAGACCTATTATTGTAGTATCTTGTTTGAGGAAGTTGGCCACCTCCCCATAAGGATTTCGTAGGATTTACCTCCGTAACTGTTCCTTCTGGATTCTATTGCTCCCGAAGTCCGACCTTTACTTGATGTTCTAGTTAGCAAACCATATCTAAGAATGGGTTACACTAGCACATCAAGGAGAACATTAGAAGCGGAGTGCTAAATGTCTCTCGGTCGATCATCCAGATTTTGTTTCCTTGGCCTCGCTAGGGTGAAATCTGAGTTGATGTTATCTTCCTATGCATCTGCATCGTCCATCGTTGTTCATCATGGTGGTATGTTGTGTTGCCAGGATTCTTGACACGGATGTTGGTAAAACCTTGATGAATATGGAAATGCTCAAGTTCTTGAGAGCACGCACAAGCGCTAGGTGTTATCATCGGCACTAACTGGGTTTGCTCTCAGTTTCCTCGGCAATGCTATGATCTTTTCAAACAGTGAATTCACTCTCTGTTGTTGGGTTCTTCCCCAGTTACCAGAATCATTCCCAGCATTTGCATTTTGTTCCTAGCTTGCACCGCCAATGTGCCATTCTACCATGGGTCTCTTCCATCTCCGGTGATAAGCAAATTCATCCATTACGTTGTCTTCAACAAGGTAATCCACATCATCCAAGTCCAAGTATGCCATTCTACCGGCCCCGCCAATCGATTGCTGTGATTTGCCTTAGGCTGATATAGAGAGTCTCAATGATCTCTATATCAAAGGTAATTCTTTTTGCCACTTAAGATAATAATCTACGAATCACCCTTCTCCAGGATGTTTCGTCGTGGTATTATGGCAATTCAACTCCTCGCTACGTTGACAACCGATCGCCACATTCTTAAGTCTGGAATTGTTGTCTACCTAGTGAACCTCGTCACCTGCTCCACTCCATCCCTCTAGAGGTATGCTTCGTCTCTCAGCTCGAGAGATGTTGCTATGTCACATTCCGGGAGTTAATCCTGAGTTGTTCGACCTTCGAGAAGACCGATCCTTCCAGAGTTTTCTTTTCCTCTTCTTGTCATGATTAGCCGGAGTTCTCAGAGCAAGACGACAAGACAAAGATGGTGTTCAAATCAACGTTCATTTGAAGTGCAACCTGGATCATGAAGATTATACTAGTTTGTGTTTCCCCTTCATCTTACCCTACGCTTGAATCTCGAGACGAGATTCTTGTTTAGTGGGGGTGAGTTGTCACATCCCTAGCTTCTGGTGCTGCCTGGTGTGTGCATCATGTTTAAATTCAAATGAACTTTGAATTGAGGAATTTTCAAAAGCCTCAGGAAACCTCTAAAAATAACCAACAATTAAATCTTCTCAAATGTGTCCAAGAAAATGTTCCTGTTATTCCATGGAAATATTGGTAAGAGGTAAAATTTAAACCAATATTTTTGGAGTCACAGAGATAATTATTTTGGCCATTTGAATTAATCCAATAACTATTTGCTTTGGATTTATATTTAATATATATTAAATATGACTCCAATAATTCTGGAAGTTTGTGAGTGGCTTTGTATATATTTTAGCAAGCCACATAAAAATCTACAGAATTTATTTAAATGATTTAGTTGCTAAACTAAATCAAAACAAACTACAGAAAATAGAAAACAGAAGTAAAATAGAGAAAACCAGAGAGAGAAAGACCCGTACCTGGGCCACTTACCTGTAGCCGGCCCAGCTGCACCAGTCCAGCCCACCGGGGCAGAGCGGCTGTCTTCAACCTCTGCCAGTAGGAAGAGGCGAAGTAGCACGCACGCACGCACGCACGCGGAGGCCTCCACCTCCTGCTTCGCCGTGGCAGCCTCCCCGACTTCCTCGCGACGCCACGGAGACGCCCTCGACCCCCTCAACCGCCTCTCTCTCTCTCTCTGGACCCCCTCCTCCTCCTCTGCTCTCCCTCCCTCTCGTCACCGAACGCACCTGAGAGCGCCGCTCGCCGTAGCCATGACCACCGGCCACCCCTCGTCCCGTGACCATGCCCAGCAGCTCCGCAATCGAGCACCACATCCCCAAGCCGGAGGAAATGAGCCGGAGGGCTTTGCTTCGTCGCCAACGTCCTCGTCTTCACCGCTGGCGCCCGGAGATCATCTCCATCGATTCGTCGGTTTCCGTCCGTCCCCGAGGCTGCTGACCTTCTCTACCGAATCCTTGTGAGCTCCTACACTTTTCCCCGTGCTCACCCCCTCTGTTTCCGCCCTCTAACCGCAGGCCGCCATGGCCGAGCACCCGTTGCCGCCGCCGCGAAGCTCGCCGTCGCTAGCCGTCCCGCCCGACCAACCCAAGCATGGAGTCATGCTCCGGGCTTCTCCAGGAACCCGTAGCGCGCCTCAGGTCGCCCAATCGTGCACCGTGCTCCTCGCACCCGTGCAAGCCGCAACTGCGCCGCCGCGGAACTCGACGCCGTCGACGTTCCCGGCCACCCTAGCATCGCCTGAGGCCACCAATCGACGCGCCTCCTTGCTCCGGTTCCAACGCGCCCAGCCGCGCAAGCTCCCGTCGCCGGAGTTGGCCGGACGGGCAACGCCGCCGCGTCCTGGTTACGCCGGCGATTAGCCGCCGGTGATAGCAGCTGTTAGGAGTTAATCACCCCACTAACTAATCCCTATGTCACTGACACCTGGGCCCCACGCTCGAAATAATCTCTGTTTTATTTCTGTTTAGATTAGTTAATAACACACGGGACCCACCAGTCAGAGTTGACTGTGCTGACGTGGCCTTTGACCGGCCCCACACGTCAGCGGCACTAACCAGCCCCAGTCACTGACCAGTGGGCCCCACTGGTCAGGTTTGACCCGGACCAGCCCCTGTTGACCTGCTGACGTCATGCCAACGTCATGCTGACGCAATAAGTATTTTCTGGATTTAAAAATAATTCAGGAAATTCCAGAAAATAGCTAAAACTTCTAAAATTCATAGAAATTCAACCGTAACTCCAAATTAAATAATTTATATATGAAAAATTATCAGAAAAATCCAATCTATCCATCTGTACCATTTTCATGCATGTTAGAACAACTTATCACTACTGTTTAGGACAAATGAAGTGAATGGCATCTAAATAATCACATATGGAGTTTGAATTGGAATCTTGGATTCAAACCAACTTCATTTAATCTGTTGCTAGTTGCATTAGCTCAAAACACATTCATATTGCCATGTTATTATCATGCATCATATTGTTGCATCGCATTGATTGTGTTCTTCCTTGTTTGCCGGTAATTGTCCCCTCTCGATAGACGTGTACCGGCGATGTGATCGTTGACACCGATGAAGAGCTCTATTATCTTCAGAAGTGCCAGGCAAGCAAAACCCCCTTGTTCATTCCGATAAAATCCCACTCTCTCGCTCCTGCTCTCTTTTACTGCATTAGGACAACAACGATATATTTGTTACTTGCTGCGGTAGCTAAACCCCTTTATCCTCTGCATGACCTGTCATTGCCACAGTAAATAGATGAAACCCACTAGCATGAGTAGGAGTTGTTTGAGCCCTGTTGTGCCTACTCATTCATGCTTGTTTGTCATGCCTGCTACTTCTTAGAGTTGTGTCAGGTCTGATTCATCGGGGATGAATCAGAGGCGTGTGAACATGTCCCAATGTGTGTGAGCTAAGTGTGTGAACACGATTTGGTAAAGGTAGCGGTGAGAGGCCATGTAGGAGTACATGGTGGGTTGTCTCATTGCAGCCGTTCTCAGGAACTGAGTTCTGTGTTTGTGATCCATGACCAGCTACTACCACACATTGGAATGCTTAAGTGCCCCTCTCGACTTATTAATCAACATGATCTCTGTCCAGGAGTTGCAACTAGTTTCTGGTGTTTGTAGGTAGTGTTAGTAGTCTACCAAGTGGCACCCGGTACAGGTGGGCTTGGGACAGACTAGGCACAGTGGCCTGGTGTACCAAGTGGCACCCGGTTGGTGGGCTTGGGAACCCTGCACACATCGTTTGGGGCCGTAAGTGACACCCCGGCCGGATCTCCTTGCGGATGGAACCCGAATAGGCGATAAACCTGGACTAGAGACTTGTTCGGTTAGTCAGGTCGTGGCCGACTCCCTCGCCCGGCTTCCGCTTGAAGGTTGCCGAGGTACATGACGTGTACAGGGCGATAAGTGGCGAAAGCGTGTGTGAAGAAGTACACCCCTGCAGGGTTAACATCATCTATTCGAATAGCCGGATTCCTCGGATATGGAAACTTGGACCCCTTGCATAGTTCATAGACAAGTGAAAGTGGATACTCTAAAATACGCAAGATAAGCGTGAGTGCTATGGATGGCGTTCTCGTAGGGAGACGGGAGCGGATCCATAGTGGTGTATTGGTTGGTGAATATGTGGACTCATGTGCGCCACCTCAAAAGAGTTTCTTGCAGTCGTAGTTCAGGATAGCCACCGAGTCAAAGCTGGCTTGCTGCAGTCAAACCCCTCCACCCCCTTGTTGATAATGATGCATATGTAGATAGATCTGATGTAAGTCTTGCTGGGTACATTTGTACCCACGTTTGCCTATTTTATGTTTTGTAGAGAGAGTTCAGTCTCACTAGTAGTTCCGCGTGGACTTCGACGTTTAGCTTGTTACCTCAGCTACGATCTTGTGCCCTTGGCAGGATCTGGTAGATAGTCAGGCTTCTCAGCCTTTTTCATTTATAGATGTCTGTACTCAGACATGATAGCTTCCGCTTGTGCTTTGATTTGTATGCTCTGAGTGTTGGGTCATGAGACCCATGTTTGTAATATCTCGCTCCTCGGAGCCTATTGAATAATTACTTGAGTTGTAGAGTCATGTTGTGATGCCATGTTGTATCTGCACATATCGAGCATATTGTGTGTATGTTGTTGAAATGCTTGGTATGTGTGGGATCTGACTATCTAGTTGTTTATCCTTAGTAGCCTCTCTTACCGGGAAATGTCTCCTAGTGTTTCCACTGAGCCATGGTAGCTTGCTACTGCTCCGGAACACTTAGGCTGGCCGGCATGTGTCCTTCTTCGTTCCTGTGTCTGTCCCTTCGGGGAAATGTCACGCGATGAATACCGGAGTCCTGTTAGCCACTACAGCCCGGTTCACCGGAGTCCTGCTAGCCCAGTGCTACAGCCTGGATTTACTCGCTGATGACCGACACGTTCGATGTTGGGTCATGGATGCCTGTCCCTGTAAGTTTTGTGCCACTTTGGGTTTACGACTAGCCATGTCAGCCCGGGCTCCTTACCATATGGATGCTAGCGACACTATCATATACGTGTGCCAAAAGACGCAAACGGTCTCGGGCAAAGGTAAGGCGACACCCGTGGGAATACCGTGCGTGAGGCCGCAAAGTGATATGGGGTGTTACATGCTAGATCGATGTGGCATTGAGTCGGGGTCCTGACAGAACCGGAACAAAGCATTAGCACATAGTGAATACATGAACTCCTCAAACTACGGTCATCGCCGAGAAGTATCCCAATTATTGTCACTTCGGGGTTGTCGGATCATAACACATAATAGGTGACTATAGACTTGCAAGATAGGATCAAGAACACACATATATTCATGAAAACATAATAGGTTCAGATCTGAAATCATGGCACTCGGGCCCTAGTGACAAGCATTAAGCATAGCAAAGTCATAGAAACATCAATCTCATAACATAGTGGATACTACGGATCAAACCCTAACAAAACTAACTTGATTACATGATAAATCTCATCCAACCCATCACCATCCAGCAAGCCTACGATGGAATTACTCACGCACGGCGGTGAGCATCATGAAATTGGTGATGGAGGATGGTTGATGATGATGACGGCGACGAATCCCCCTCTCCGGAGCCCCGAATGGGCTCCAGATCAGCCCTCCCGAGAGAGATTAGGGCTTGGCGGCGGCTCCGTATCGTAAAACGCGATGAAACTTCCTCTCTGATTTTTTTCTCCGCGAGACGGAATATATGGAGTTGGAGTTGAGGTCGGCGGAGCCTCAGGGGGCCCACAAGACAGGGGGCGCACCCGAGGGTGGGCGCGCCCCCCACCCTCGTGGACAGGGTGTGGGCCCCCTGGTCTTGATTCTTTCGCCGGTATTTTTTATATTTTGCGAAACTTGCCTCCGAGGATTTTCAGGACATTCCGAGAACTTCTGTTTTCTACACATAAAACAACATCATGGCAGTTCTGCTGAAAACAGCGTCAGTCTGGGTTAGTTTCATTCAAATCATGAAAGTTAGAGTCCAAAACAAGGGCAAAAGTGTTTGGAAAAGTAGATACGTTGGAGACGTATCACGTAACGATATGGGCGTAGGGACAGCAGGGGCATAAAGTGTTGAGGAAGATGTGGCTGCTGAGAGCGGCAAACACTCAGGCAGCATGTCTGCATTTGTCCCATTTTGTATCTCCTCGACGACATTTTCCTATGTGAGCACAGGAAATCTAGACCTTCTCATTCTCATTTGCGTTGTCCCCCAACACCCGTCACTTTCTTTCCTTTCTCAACCAAGAGATAGGTCCACTTCCCCCCACCCTTCGCCATCCACCATGCTTTCTTCGTCTTTTCAACCAAGAGACCGGTTGGGTAGCCAGTATCTACTACTTTCCCCCGTTTCCTCTTAGAACCAAGTCCTAGTTTCATGCTACAGCTTTCCCACTCTCTTCCCTGTTTGAACCAACTCTTGGAGTCGACTGTATGAACTAGCTATACCTCTAATAATAGTAAAAGTCTAGGTGGCTTTGGAACAGCGGACGGAAGTAGAAAAAGATCCACACGAAGGGAGCTGGGGCAGTAGAGCAAGGCAGGTGTTCCGTTTTGAAGGAATATATACCTGAGGGCCGTCGGCATGTGGCAAAGACGGCGTCGGGAGGCCGCATCTTGGCCACAATACCGTAGGTAGGAAGAAGGGGTCGGAGGCCCTCCCGAGACGGCGCTCTCTCGGAGAGAATGGCACGACCGCCGATCGGGACGCGCGGGCAGCCGTTGGTCTCCTCCCTTGCCGTCGACGACAGCGTGAACGATGCACCTACACCCCTGCCCCGGTCGAGGTTGTCCGACTGGATTTGTGACCAGCCGTGAGTTGAGAGAGAGTGTGGCCACCTATGTCTTGCTTAGATCTGGAGAGCATGAGAGAGTGAATGAGAGGAACCCTAGTAAAGCAAGCGCTAAGGCTCCTGCTTATATATATAGTGGAGTGATTTTGTTGTACCAGCTTCAAAAAAATGCGCTCCAATGTGTACCCGCGAGTGGGTGTGAGAGAACTAGTGCGTGCGTGCACCGCTTCTCTTCGTGAGAGTACAATATACTATGCCTAAAGAACGTTCACCGCAAGAGTTATAGTATAAGTGTGTGACGTGTGAGCTAAAATAAAATGTGCGCGACGACTTTTGTTTTTTAGAAGTTTTGAGGGTAGGGTATGAAGAGCACATATGTGCGTGACGTCTACCTGCAGATAGACGATGGGTGTGACGTGTGAGTCTGCGAGAGGACTCGGGAGGATCGTGACTCGTGAGGGTGTGTGTGCGTGAGAGAGAGGGGGCACGTATCAATGCAATGCATGTGCCGTAAATCATTATCCGACAAACATTTGCCACAAGCCTTTTCCTGACGAACGCCATAAGAACCGTTAGATCGGCATCCGACAGTGTCCGTTTTGCCGTGTCATTTAACAGAACAGCCACTCCTCCTACACACAAATCTTCCACGTGAGTGTTAGCAACTGCCGTATGCTCCCTCCGTCCCGAAATGCAGTGCATATAGCTTTATTGAAAATTCAAAGCTCGCAAACTTTTACCGAGTTTTCGTGTACCAAATATCACATGTAGAGTACCCTGTATATATCATTTCATTCACCTTCGAGAGGTAACTATAAAGATGGGGGAGGAGTCTACAAAGAAAGACCATTGTATCACCCGTAGCAATTTCAACCATCCTTCGGTGTCGAGGAATGTCATAGGAACTCTATATGATATGATTTTTATAGGATGTTTCCCTTTAGAGACAATTGGTTCATAAGAATAGATTCATATACTCCACATTTCAAAGGAAATAAACATGATATCATTTATATAGCTTTAGATCCACTTGGTTCATATGAATGGATTCCTATACTCCCTTAATTTCAAAGGAAAATAAACATTAGCATATATTCAATAGAAAAGCTCCTATGATATGAACCAAATTACATCTCTTTTCTAATCCCTCCTCATAGGAATTGAGATACATGTCATCTCTAGATTTAATAGAAAAGTTCCTATGATGTGAACCAAATGAAATCTCTTTTCCAATCCCTACTCATAGGAATTGAGATGCTCCATGTCATCTCTTTCCCTACAACTTCCATGTATACATCTTCTATTCCTAAATAGATAGTACAACCCACTAGTAGCTTTTTTCCAAAACATGCAACTATGGCACAAGAACTATATAGTGTGACAATAACTTTGAAAGATGGTCGCTGGATGAAGCTAATCCGACAGTGTAGAGATGGCAAATCTGAGCACTACTGGCCGTTGGATATCATCAACATTCCACCAGATCTGCCACATGTACAATTCAGAAGACTCCATGGTTGAACTTAAGCATAATGCACAAACCTCAAAACACAAGCACTTCTCCTTTGTTCTAGAATCTTCTGTATCATAATTGATTTTTTTCTAAATGAATTGTCATTATTTGTATGCTTTACAATGCACAACCCCATGAATCTTGACATTTTTATAAAACTAATTGATTTTGAATGAGATGAACTATAAGAACTAAACGAACATCTACATCATGCATATATGACTCAAAGCTTTACATGCTATAGTGTGTATTTATTCATAATTTGGTTTCAAAATATCATGCGTTCAATGCATGTGTACCTTACTAGTTTTGAGTAGAGTAGCAAATTTCACGCAGCCCCGGGTATATCAAAATGCAGGGCCCATGCATCATTGCCTTTCGGTCGAACCTACGTCCACAATTTTTTGTACGTACTATATCTCCACTGGTCCCCGAACCCAAAATGTTGCCTCGTTCCCGTAAAACCAAGCGGCCCACACATATTTAAGGCGTCAACTCAAACCCGTTTACTACGACGTGGCACCGCATGCTGTAGTACTCCTACAAACCCTACCGCTGCACTCATCATCGGTTTTCTTCAAGAGGACGAGGGAGAAGCCGATTTGTAGTGGAGGCGCTTTTAAAAAAAGGATCTATAGTGGAGACCCCTACCCTAGGGTGCCCTAGGTAGCTGCCGCATGCATCATTGTTTTCTCTTTTCTTTATGCTCTTGCACCCAAGAGTGAAATGATGGTTGCTTTGTCCGTCCAGCTTAATGCGGGACTGGTGGGGCTTTGTGATTTGGCCCCTCATCGCTCAGTTTCTACTACTGCGGCGCTACGACCGGGGTGCCTCCATTTCCAACCGCTGCTCCGAACTGTAATTTGGTGCATCGCACATGGAACAAGACGGTGTATGAGCCACATGTCGGCCAAAGGGGTCCTGTTAAGTGTGTCGCCATTTCGTGTGCGGACTGACCCTACTTGAGTTGCTACGCCAACACGACAGGAGCAGCCTACAACTTGGTTTTGCTCCTTGGTGAATCCCGACTATATTGATCTAAAAAGATACGTGCTGAACTACCCTCTCCATCTCGTTTTTTATTTTTAGGCGTCTCGGTTTATAGGGCATGCACGTAGTTCTAGGTCATCCATTTGACTAACTAAATATGAGTTACTATGTCACAAAAAGTATATCATTGGATTCTTAAGCGGATGTAGTTGTATTTAAAAGTCGAGGGCGGGGCTTTTCCTGCACGGTAGGCGGGGTAGTTCCGCCTAGTCGGTTCGACAGAGACGCGATAAGACGAGGGAGTAGGCTGCTGCAAACGTAGGGCTGTGTGATTTGATAGCGAGTTACTGCTGGACAGGTGGGGCCCCGTGATTTGACTTGCCATTATCATTTTAACTGCGGCGCTACAACCGACGTGAGTCTCCCGATTCCTGACCACCTCCATATAGGTGCCTCTCCCAATGCTCCACCATTTAGTAGAGTCTGTCTCTTGCATGAGAGCCCACTTCTCCACTTTTTCCTTGCCTCTCTTTCCTCCGCATATGCAAATATGCCATGTAAAGCGCACTATTGTACTTACTTGCTCCTACACGTGCTAAGCTTGCCCCATAGGCATAAAGTCTGATGTGGCAAGTTAATCAAGAAGAGAGAGATTAGTTTGGTGACCCAAGGAAGAAACGGTGCTAAGCGCGTGTACCTAGGTGAAAAGATAATTTTGAGTCTATAGCTAATTAAATGAAGCAAACTTAGCAACAAAAAACTAATAAGCACACCATTTCATTGGAAGAGGTCACTCCTTGGCAAATGCAATAAATACTAGTACTCCATGTGTCCCATAATATAAGAACGTTTTTGGCACTACACTAGTGTCAAAAACGTTCTTATATTATGGGACGTAGGGAGTACGAAGAAAGAGATAGAGAGAAGTAAAAAAATACACTTATAGCCAACCTTATAGCTAACCTTGTTGTAGTATGAGTGACTAAGTGATGACTATGTATGACATGCCAACATCAGATAGCCTAACGCACCGTGTTTAATCTCCAAGGGCGCGACCGCGCGAGCGACACGACGGTCGTGGTAGGCGCGACCATGATATGGGCTGCTGGCAGCCCTTGGATCTGAGATCAAACGGTTGCATGCTAAGTTGCTGAAAATTTGTAGAATAACCCTCCAGGATAGGATATTCACCCATAGGTCTAGAATCATGCCATGCAACCATTCGATCTCATATCCAACGGCTCTCAGAAGCCCGTATCATGGGAGAATAGAAAGCCACTACCCTGCCATTCGCACGTTGGCAGTTCGCTCCTACTCGTCCTCACACGTCCTTTAATACTACGGTGGTTCGCTCTTAGTCATCCCGTCCTTTCACATTATGGCAGTTCCACTAATCCTAACCCTCCTCCCAAATCCATGGCATCCCAAATCTCCATGATCGGCGGTGAGTCCAAGGTTAGAACCATCACCGGCGATGAGTTCGACGTCATCTACACCCGTTCTTCTACGACGGTGAAAGGATGCCTTTCTCGCTTCAGATGCATGTTCGAAAACTCAGATGATGAGTGGGTCGCTGGGCTAGATGTTGAGTACACCACAGTCCTGGGACGAGAGAAGGATCTAAAGGATGAAGAGAGGAAGAAACCCGCCATGATCCAGGTTTGCGTGCATGACTTATGCTTGGTCTACCACACATGCCATGCCGACATTGAACGCCTGGATTTTAAGGACTTCCTCGAGAGCAACCTAGTCAAATTCGTTACTGTAGACTTTAGTAACGACAAAGAAGTCCTGGGTCGGATAGGCCTCGTTGTAGGCAACCCCTTCGACCTCCAGAAGAATTGGCTGGTGTCCTCTCGTCAGCCTTCAATGCTGACCCTGGCAGGAGCCATGGTTCATCCTTCGTACGGTAAACTAGAGAAACCTCCATACACGTTTCATCGTTATGCATGGCAACGGAATGTACTAGATATAGACCACATGCAATACGCTACAATGGATGGCTACCTTTGTTTCAATATCTACAAGGGTTGGATGAAGAGCAAGAGCCAAGTGTGCGGTTCAAGAAAATAAGTATCAGCCAAGAGGAAGAGGGACAAGGACAAAGTCGAGGACGTGGACGAGGACTCCGAGTAAGGTGGCGGTGTTGTTGCTCATGGTGGTTCTAATGCAGTGTCTACCAGAATAGTTGCAAAGTTTAATTTCAGGTGTGCTTAATTTAATTTGAGGGGTGTGTTGTTCTGAGCCCCCAGCAGAACTATGTTATGTTTCTTCTCATTACTTTAACTCTTCAGTACATACATACTAGTATTTCTTACATTTCATCTTTTAGTTGGTATAGTACTACCACTCATTTCTTCACATTATATACGTACAATATATATGGCCAACATCATATAGCCAGCAGTATAGATGTCAAAGAATTTCAGGGTGCTTAGTTTTGTCAAAGAATTCCAGGGTGCTTAGTTTTATTTGAGGGGTGGGTTGTGCACTTGTGCTGGACACCATTATTGTGACTAGCCTTTTTAATAGTACTATATGCATAATTTGGCAACGAGCGCTCTCTATATGTACCACCTTTTTTTAAATTTCAAGTTTTGCTCCATGGCGCAATCCATCGATACTACTACTGTACAAAAGTATACATTTTTTGAAAGGCTAGAGTATTGTTAATCACATATATAGCCAGTTAAATTCTCAACCTAGAACGACGTGCATGCCATGTAGTAAACCGACACTGAGGAAGTATGGTAAAAATGAGGTGATTTTACCGAGCGGTCGGCTGGGGAGCATGGCCCGTCATGCGGTCCCACGTGTCATGATGTACCAAGGCGATGCGCGTGTCCCTCTTGAGGCAGAAGCAATACTACGTGGTTTGAGATGATAGCGAACCGAAGTGTGAAATAATGGTTGCTTCGTCCGTCTGGGAAGGTGCGGCATTGTGATTTGACGTCTCATTGCTCATTACTACTACTGGGTCGGTACGAGTGGGGTGTGTCCCCCCTGCTGTTCTGCACTGTTATTTGGTGCTTGACACGTCGACCCAGTTGCTATATGTCCCACATGTCGGTGACAGGAAGTACAGAATTCATGAAAGGGAGCGTCGACGGAGGAGTATATTACAGAATTCATGAAAGGGAGCGACTTAGTTTTGGAAAAATCTGTTTTTACGGAGTACGTACCCACTAGGGTTTATAGGGCTCATCTAAAAACATTCGTTTTTCCATTTGATAAGTCTCAATTCTACTACTAGTAGTAGTACCATTACATGTTGGATTACGAGGTGCGTTAGATCACCCGATGCAAGCAGTGTCAAGAGGAAACTAACCAATGCATGTAGAAGTTCATGGAAATTTAGTGGTCATTCATGCATTCATTCTAATTAATGCCTCGGTGAACATAACTTCTTGAGAAAAACGAGCGTACTAATTACTTGTGCAAACTACGAAATTAATTCGACCACTCACCGTCTACCTTGGTTGGAGAGATTTTGAAATTGAGCCATAAACTGGAAAGGAGGGAGTAGTAACTTTTGTCTCGATTACTATTTGTGGCCTTGTATAGATGCAAAATGTATTTTTTTTATAGTGGCCTTGTATAAGTAAATGGAGGGAGTACTAAAGGACATATATATTCCAAACAATATGATAATCTCTCTAACCAAGGTAAACAGAGGGAGGAGTAAAATTTTCACCTCGTGCTGCGAGCCACCGCGCACGTGGGCGAGGGAGCGGGCGTAAGGCATATAGTAGTACTACTACTACTCGTAAGCAAGGTTCAACTCATCCCGCGAGCCACCGCGCCCGTGGGCAGGGGAGACGGCGTTCTAAGCAAGCTTCTCCTCGTTCTGCGAGTTGAAGGGACACATCAAAAGTACTCCAATGTATAGAGCCTTGCCTCTAAGGTAGGCCCCACATGGTTTGCCTCTTTTTTAACATAACACGTCAAGTCACAATTTGTTTGTTCACCCGTGGTAGACGATCCTCCCTCCACCAAGTGGACAACCAGTACACATGTCAAATTACCATGTGGGCTGCCTTTTCGTACAGAAATGAGCTCCACCGCGTACCCGCGTGGGTGTGGTTGGGAAAGAGACGGGAGTACGTGCGCCGTGCGTGCACCTATTCTCTTCGTGCACGTCCCCCACCTACGTGGGTGTGTGTGAGAGAGATACAAACCTAGACATAATGCGCTGTCCATCCCCATGCTTCCGCCCAGTCCGACCACCAGTCACCACCACGCCCCACTCCTCCTCACCTTATCTCTCATCTTTCTCCCTCCATTTTTATATATAAGGGGGCACTATCAAAATTACAATTTGCAGATATACAAGGCCACTAACACTAATTGATGCAATATTAATGGTGTTTGCCTCGTGGTACTAGCAAAGGAGGACATTAATTATCCCTTGCATGCATGCGGGAGTTTGTAAAAAATGCATCTTGATGTTCCGTGCAATGCACGGGCATCTTGCTAGTCCATGAAAACAACACATGGCAAAATTCCACAGCGAACGAGGGATTTGAATCTGTTGGGAGGGGCTGTTTGGATCTTGCCCGGGGTAGCCAAAATATTGGCAACCCTTTTGTCCACCGGTGCCTTTGCCACCGATGAACGAGGAATGGCTCGGGTGTTCATGTTGTCATGCATCCTCTAGCGCGCACGTTGGAAACGAGCTCGCACGAGCTATGTTTTTTTTGTCCCACAACGCCCGGGGACTGACCGGCGACCCGCAAATTATGCCATCCAACCGTAGCCGCACACATTATGACAACAACTCAACCAACCGGACGAAATTCACGCAAACACGTAGACAAACTGATATTTCATATAAACAACGACGGAAATCATATAAAATACCGGATTTTCATACAAACATGACGGATTTCATTACATTCAAATGAACTACGCGGTGCTAGTTCTGGACAACACAGGTATATAATACCTGGCCTAAATGGTCGCCCGCCGATCGATTTGTGTTCCTCATGTCCGGCAGCACGATCACCGGACTGCCGGGAGCCCTGGAGGTATATGCTTCAGCGCAAAGGACGGCTCGCCTCCCCACTACCCAACTGACATCATTGGCTGATGCCAAAGATGATGGTGGCCGACACCAGTTCGAGTTCATCACCGGCCACTACTTCGCCATGGCCGGCATCGGCTCGAGTTCATCCTAACATTCCCCTCTTCCGTGGAGCCCATGCAGGGTTGACGAAGGTCCACGCAACAAAAGGATCCGGCAAGACACCTGCTGTGTACATCGGTGTCGCCTCCGCGGTGGCCTTCATGGGACCCAAGCGGTGGCGGCCTCCCGTGTTCTACTTCTCCTTGATGATGGTTGCGGACGTGGAGGCGCTGGCCACCAACTCTTCGCTCTTCGCGCACCCGGCTTCTGTCGCTTCTTGAATGGCGCGGCCACCGGCATGGGAGTCTCGGCCACAGAAACGGGAGACGCGGTACAAGGCGGCAGCGTGGACGGCAGCAACGACGCCCGTGTGTCGCTCCTCGTCGAGCTGGCCTGGAGCGGTGAGTTGCTGAACCGTGCGTCGGCTTGGGGCGGCAACTGGCTCCGTCGGGTGAGGGGAGGGAGGTGGATCAATGAGCTGCATAGCTCGTATCTGGCGGGCTACCCAGCCGGCTTGGATGCAGAATAACTACTCTTCGTAAGCCATTGTAAGAGTGGACAAAATGGTGAAGGGGGAGATAGGGGAGCGGCGAAGGTGTGCGATTCTTGGCCGGCGTTTGGCATCGTTTAAATAGGAGATTAAATAGACGGCGGACGGGAGGAGATCGGCCAGTGTTGCGTTTAATGCGGGCCCGGTCATGAACGGACGTGTGTCCAGAGTGGGTTTCTCGGCTTCCACACGGGCGGGTTTCATGGAGGCGTTTGAATGCGGCAAGGAGGCGTGTTCAGCCGGGCGTGCAGCGAGTGGCGCCCTCGACTCTGACCTAGGATACCGTGTCGTTCTTCCACTGACGTGTGGGCTCTTTGGGTACATGGCCTGCATGTCAGTGACCCAACGCAGGCAACGCACAGCAGAGGAACCTTTGGTGGGCCAGGGCGGTCAGAAGCGGGCATTTCATAAACCGATGATTGTTCATTGAGTGTGACGTCATCTTTTTCATGTAGATAAGCCTACCATGCTGATAGCCCGTTCGATACGTTGTGATTCATAAAGACCGCTGTAAACATCAATGTTCTGCTTATCACAGATAAGATTGATTAATACCCGTAACAATCCATGTCCTTAACAAAGGGTGCATGCATGTATAGGTTGAGCGTGTGTCTTGCGTCGTGTGCTGTGTGCATGTAGGCGTGCGAGTGTTGCGTGTGTGCAAGGGTATGTTTCAGTGTTGCATGCATGGGTGCGTACGTGCGTGTGTTCGTGAGTGCATGTGTACGTGTCAGTGTTGCACGCCAGCATGCGTGCGTGTGTATGTTATTTGTACGTGCCAGTGTTGCACGCCTGCATGCGTGCGTGCTTGTGTACGTGTGGGGTGAGGCTACACGTCAGTCGACTGACCTTTTCCTATGTGGTCATTAGGTTTTCCAGCCGTTGGATACGAAATCAAGGGCCACTAGTTTATCATCAAACTCCCCCCCCCCCCCCTGAGCCGCCAGCCACCACCGGCCGAACCGCCAGCGCCCGCGCCGCCACGCCCTCTCAGAAACCACTCCCCACC
>NC_041387.1:438705239-438750950 GCF_002162155.2 Triticum dicoccoides
CTTCGAATAACCACCAACCACTAATTTATTACCATTTCTGTCCTTCATATACGCGCTGAGGGGTGGGGCTTATGGTAATGTGCGCTGTTGAATGTGGACCATTTGACTGGTCAATTGATCGTGTTATCAACAAATTACGGAGCTGTATGGTGAGCCGGTGACCGTATGATCACCCTAAAATGTACTCCTATTTTATTAACACAGTACAGACTCAAAACTAACATTTCTTTCTTTCATATACGGGCTGACAGGTGGGCCCCATGGTTACGTGCCCCGATGGTGCAACACTAGTTGCGCCGCGTGGAACGTTTGACTGGTCAATTGATTGTGTCATCAACAAAATACGGAGTTGTACGGGTGAGCCAGTGACCGTATAATCATGACATGTATTTGTTTAACACGGTACAGACGCAAGGGCTCATATATACGCGCAAGCACTCACCGCTATAAGCGTGCACACGCGAACCCTACCCCTATGAGCACCTTCGAGAGAGTGGGCCAGCATATATGATCTTGAGATTTTATGAAGTCACGATAGGTGCCTCGTAGTCGAGTGGAACGTCTCCTCCCACTGAACGCACATCGCCAGAAAATACTAAAATTAACATAAGATAAATGCGAGCACCGGGACTTTAACCTTGGTGGGCTCGAGAGACCACTGTCCTCCTAACCATCCAACCACATGTTGGTTAGCACGACAAAATGTATGTGGTGACCGTGATGAGCTTATTCTGAAGTCCAGTGACCATATCGCGCTTTCGCTTCAAATACAATGACCGTAAGTGTCATCAACAAAATACGGAGCACGCATCAAATGCAAAGTCTGTCTGTGTCATCAACAAAATATGGAGACGTATCATGAGCTAGATACCGTTGTACTATTGTATATGCTTATTTTCTTAGTGGTTGATTGTGTGTGTGGTGTGGTGGGCACATTATTTCTAGTTGTGGTGGGTTAACATGAAGACTCATGGGTTGGTTCCATCCTGCGCCACATATAGGTTGGACCGAGACGCGTTATACGAAGACCCATGTGGAGGACTCGGCGTACAACACGAAGCTACCAGAGTCGCCGAGGACTCTATCCCACTGGTGATAAGCCGACTATATATGATTTGTAACCCTAGGCCCCCAGTATGTTATAGAAGCTTGGGGGCTAGTTCGTCGATAGTATACACACACGCACAATGCCTGGTATTCACGTGTACTTTGTACACACCCCTATCACTAATATACCGTACCAGGAGTAGGCTCTTTCTTCAACTGCAAGGGTCTGAACTAGGGTAAAACTTTGCCTCGTATTACCATCCAGCCTAACAGCTAGGGATATCCTACCGAATGATATGATGAAATCATATCTGCCAACTACTAAGAGAGAGGTGTGTCTGGGGGGGGGCAATGTGTGCGAGAGAGGCCTAAAGATAATGTGCGTGCGTGAGACACATAGGCACATATATGTGCGTATAGAGGGCTAGTAGAGACCGTGCATGTGTATATATGCATCTGAGAGAAATAGTGTTTTCCAACTGAGATTAGTGAAAAGAGTGGTACATAGTAGTTAAAAAGAGAGAGAGAGAGAGAGAGACAAAAAGAGCATGTGCGTGAGACACCCCGACACCCTGAGAGAGGTTGTGAGCATGTGTGAAATAGAAATGCCGATGCATATAAAGTGCGTGCACTTATGCGTTAGATAGAGAGATATATAACGTGTTTGTGAGAACGGGCCGAGGCATAGTGTATCTACGTATAAAAGGCGGTTCTACGCATGAAATTAAAATATAAATGGCATTATTATTTTTGGATGAGATCATGAATTTTGCAAATTGCATATGGACGAAAATCGATCTATGAGACACCCATACTCTATTGAATTCTAGCATCTGCATGTATTTATTTCATATTATCGATCCATAGAGTGAGAGCGGTTTGACATACAGGCAATGGATGCTTTTGCAATTCATATATAA
Source organism: Triticum dicoccoides (assembly GCF_002162155.2). NCBI lineage: Eukaryota > Viridiplantae > Streptophyta > Magnoliopsida > Poales > Poaceae > Triticum > Triticum dicoccoides. The sequence continues at coordinate 438,707,207 of NC_041387.1, forward strand.
ACATTAATTAGTGCACTCCATGTTGTTAGTGTGAAGCACTTTATACATTTGTCACTTGCATGGATACATTCCAAATTGCTAGCTACGAAATAGAATACATGTCGAATTCAACATAAAGGGGGTTTCTAAGATTCGAATTCATAGGAAGTGCATTCATCTATTTGAACCCGAGATAATGGCATTTGTAAATCAAATGTAAAAGGGGGCATCAATCTTTGTTGTGAGTTTGGACATGCTATATATATATTCATACGCATATCTAACTTTTTTTGCAACCAAGGAGATTATATCTGGAACCATGCATGAACTAAGGTAAGTTGCATATTTTTTAATATATACTCGTGTACAATGTATATTCAAATGTAACCCCTCCATTTCAAAATAATCATAGCTTTAGGATGTTCAAGAGTAAAGATTTGTGAAGTTTGACAAATCCTGAAAGTTCAATTCAAGAGAACCGAAAACGTTAATGCTTCTGCTCCCTAATATTGAACGAAGTGCCAAATAGGCCTCTGGTCACCCGAAACCGCGCGAGACTAATGTTTGGTGGTACGAAGTTACTGTCCTGACTCTGGTCCGTGTAGCCTATCGGCCCGATGTCCAAAGGTCTAAATCGGGGTAGGTTTGTAACTTCACCAAGACGCCAGTCTCAACCGCCTCCGAGAAGCATTCATACGCCGTGGGCGCCTAAACACCCATGCGCTCGGCCAAAATCTATCCCGCCCACATTTGGGACACCTGACATGACTATCCTACCCCCAACCCGCAATATGTCCGAAATTTTAGATGGGGGCAAAGTTTGTAACTTTCCCCAAATTTCAAACAAGCGCGTCTCAAACCGAAACATTGTTCCCCCTTAGTTCCCTGCCTCCCTCTGTTTCCCCATTCATACTCCGTGGGTGCGAAAACGCCCTCTCCACCAGCCGCAAAACCCCAGCCTCCTCCGTCCTCCACCCCATAGCGGCCAATCCACCACTTCCCTCCATCACGCCGGAGCCGGTACCCCGACGTCGTCGTCCAACGCAACCGCAACCGCAACGCCCTCAAGGACTTAGCAGCTGAAGCCGAGGCAAAGCTTCCTCCATGATGCCGACGCCGACGTGCGCCGTACCAGAACCACTCCGACCACGCCGTCCTGCACCTCACTGCTGCCGCTCCACTGTCGCAACCGTCCACCGCACCGGAGCTGTTCCCGCTACGCCATCGTTCGCTGCCTCAGATCTGGTTCCCCGCCACCGACAGACGGCCACCGCACCACACTCAACAACTTGGCCATGGGTTCGTCCAAGGCTCCACCGTCCTCCACAACTTCTCGTTTCTAGTGAACCACAAGAAGATCGTTGGGAAAACAAAAGGAGGACACAGCACTGCCAGCAGAAAGAGGTACTCCTCTTCCCTTATTCGTGCAAATCTTACGTCTCTGCTCACACCGTATTCATCCCACGAAAGAAACTAGTTGAGCGCTTCTTACTGCATCTTCTTTGTGGTACTAAATGCACAAGGTTTCCTCCCTTTACTATTTCACCTTTGCTAGAGGTCAGTAGCCCGCCTGGATTTCAATTCACGGTCAGTCGAACCGCAATTAAAAGAAGCAGCACACGCTTAGGCGCGCGGAGCACCTAGTCCGCTTGTTCCCCCGGGAAGCGGCGCATTGGTGTCTATCATAGGGGTGTGGGGCGCAGGAGCTGCTTGTGCCTGATCTGGAGGTCGACGGGCTTGAATGGATGGCCGGGGGGCGGTGCCAAGCACGGCGATGCGGTGAGGTCAAGGGGACGGCGCAGGCAAGGGAGGAATACTGGGCTGGTGGTCGCTGGTGTTTGGAGGAAGATCGTCAACACTGACTGGCTGGAGGTAGATGAACACGATTTGCCCGTTCTTTGTACATCGGACGGTGCAGAAAAAATGGACTGGCCTATTTGTTTTCAGTCGACTGTTATTTTCATAGAATCCTGTAGTAATTTAGTGTGTCATGCATGTTGTAGAGCTATCATATCTCTCCCGTCATTTATTTCTCACCGACCTGCTATCTGCTACCTTTACACTGTACTAATTGTGCACACACTTCACCCATACTCACACTATTTTTTTTATGCATGGGTATTTTAGACTCTGACGCAGTGTTGATGAATGCAGAAAAGAAAAGACAGAAGTCGCTCCAGTGTAATTCGAAGATAAGCACTAAGCATTTCAGCGCTCTAATGGGTGCAGTGTCAGTAGTTGGAGACAGTAAACATAGCTCTGCAGTTGATGATCTCAATTGCTGTCAGGACCCCGACTCAATGCCACATCGATCTAGCATGTAACACCTCATATCACTTTGCGGCCTCACGCACGGTGTCCCCACGGGTGTCGCCTTACCTTTTCCCGGGACCGTTTGCGCCTTTTGGCACACGTATATGATGGTGTCGCTAGCATCCATATGATAAAGAGCCCGGGCTGACATGACTAGTCGTAAACTCAAAGTGGCACTAACTTACAGGGACAGGCATCCATGACCCAGCATCGAACGTGTCGGTCATCAGCGAGTGAATCCAGGCTGTAGCACTGGGCTAACAGGACTCCGGTGAACCGGGCTGTAGCGGGCTAACAGGACTCTGGTATTCGTCGCGTGACATTTCCCCGAAGGGACAGACACAGGATCGAAGAAGGACACATGCCGGCCAGCCTAAGTGTTCCGGAGCAGCAGCAAGCTACCAGGGCTCAGTGGAAGCACTAGGAGACATTTCCCGGTAAGAGAGGCTACTAAGAATAAACAACTAGATAGTCAGATCCCACACATAGCAATACACATTACACGTACGCATAACATGCAAGTATGTGCTGTACAACATGGCATCACAGCATAACTCAACAATCATATAGATAGAGGCTCAAAAGAGCCATCATAGCATTTATTGCAAACAGGGGTCACAAAACCCATCATACAGAGCATACAAGCAACAAGCGGAAGCATTACATGTCTGGGTACAGACACCTACAAATGAAAAAGGCTGAAGAGCCTGACTATCTACAACATCCGATCAAGATCGTAGCTGAGGTGCAAGCTACTCGTCGAAGTCCACGGAACACTAATAAGACCGAAGTCTCCGCTGCAAAAACATAAATAAAGCAACATGAGTACGAAGGTACTCAGCAAGACTTACATCAGATCCTATCATACATGCATTTGTATCAAGAGGGTAATGTGGGGTTTAATTGCAGCAAGCCAGCTTTGACTCTGTGGCTATCCTGTTCTACGACTACCAGAAACTCTTGAGGTGAGACAACGTACACGAGTCCACTAATCACCACACAATACACTACTATGGATTCATCCCCGTCTCCCTACGAGAAGGCCATCCATAGCACTCACACTTGTCTTGAGCATTTTAGACTATCCACTTCAAGTTGTCTATGTACCATGTAAGTATCCAAGAAGTCCATAACTGCGGACCCGGCTATTCGAATAGATCATGTTAACCCTGCAGGGGTGTACTTCTTCACACACGCTCTCGCCACTTACCGCCATGTACACGTCATGTATCTCGGCAACCTTCAAGCGGAAGCCTGGCGAGGGTGTCGGCCACGACCTGACTAACCACACAAGACTCTAGCCTAGGTTTATCGCCTATTCGGGTTCCATCCGCAAGGAGATCCGGCCGGGGTGTCGCTCACGGCCCCAAACGATGTGTGCAGGGTTCCCGAGCCCACCATCCGGGTGCCACTCGGTACACCAGGCCACATGTGCCTAGTCTGTCCCAAGCCCACCCTGCCGGGTGCCACTTGGTAGAAAAATAGCACTACCTACAAACACCAGAAACTAGTTGCGACTCCTGGACAGAGATCAAGTTGGCTAATAAGTTGAGAGGGTCACTTAAGCATTCCAATGTGTGGTAGTATCGAGTCATTGGACAACATACATAGAACTCAGTGCTTAAGGACGGTTCCAGTGAGACAACCCACCATGTACTCCTACATGGCCTCTCACCGCTACCTTTACCAAATCTTGTTCACACACTTAACTCTCAGCACCAGAACATATCATAACACTCCAATTCATTCCCAATGAATCAGACCTGACACAACTCTAAGCAATAGCAGGCATAGCATGGTAGGAACACAACATGGCTCAATCAACTCCTACACATGCTAGTGGGTTTCAACTATTTACTGTGGCAATGACAGGTCATGCAGAGGAATGGGTTCAACTACCGCAGCACAAAGTAGCAGATGAATCATTGTTGTCCTAATGCAATAACTGAGGGCAGGAGCGAGACAGTAGGATTGTATTGGAATGAACAAGGGGGTTTGCTTGCCTGGTAAATCAATAGAGGAGGCACTGCTTCACAGACAGGTACTCTGGAACAGACTCCGGAGCAGGACCTATCGAGAAGGAACAGTGTCGGCAATCAATACACAATCATATGCAACAATATGATGCATAAACATGGCATGAAGATGTGATGTTGTTTGAGATGATGCAACTAGTACTCATTTGGTTTGAAGTCCATTTGAACCATAAGCTCAAATGCATCTCCAAATTAAGCTCTTATATATGCCATAATGTGTTTCCTCATATTCAGCATGTATAAGTTGGTTTGTCATGCATGAAACTAGTACAGATGGAAAGGTTGCATTTTTGTGATAATTTTTCATATATAAATTATTTTAATCTGAGTTACGGTTGAATTGATATGAATTTTTGAAGTTTAAATCAATTTCTGGAATTTCCTGATTTAATTTAAATCCAGAAATTATATTATTGCGCCAGCATGACGTCAGCACGACGTCAGCAGTCAACTGCGGCTGACTGGGGTCAAACCTGACGTGTGGGGTCCACACGTCAGTGACAGGGGGTTAAACAGGGTTAGATTAACTTAATTAAAGGATTAGGGGGGCACCGGGGCCCACATGTCAGCCTCAGGGGGGGTTAATTAAGCGGTGATTAGCACTAAGCTAATCACCTGACGGACCGGGCCCACATGGCGGGGCTCAGGCGACGGGGCTCGCCGCCGGCGACCTCTGGACGCGGCGGAGTCCGCGCCACAGGCCACGGGGACGGCGTCTGAGAGCACCGGGGCGTAGCCTGGGCTCGTCCGCATCCAGGGGAGCAGACGGGAAGCCGTGGGGACGCCGGAGCTCGCCGAAGCAAAGCTCGCAGCGGCGGCCGGAGCTCGGCTTCGGTCGGGAACGGGCTGCGGGGCACGGGGAGGCCACCTGAGGGGCTCGGCGGCACCCTCGTGGCACCAGGAGCATGATAGGGTGCTTGGTTTGGGCGGAGGCGGGCCGAGACGACGACGGCGACATGGACGGCGGCGAGAAGCTTCGGCCGTGGTGGGGAGGAGGGCTACGGCGAGCGGCCAGAGAAATGAAGAGAGGGGAACAGTGGCGGAGCTCACCGCGGTTGCAGCGGGCGTCGAAGCGGGCTCGGGGACGTCCTGCGTGCGGCGAATCGACGGCGGTGGTGGTCGGAGCCCGAGGTGGAAGACGACGGCGACAGCGGCTCCACAGGGCGTCCGGCGTCTTGTGGCTTGACGGAGAGCTTTAGGGCGAGGGGGCGGAGCTCCTGCGCGTGTCGGAGAGGCGAGGGGGAGGCTGTGGCGGCGGCTATGGCGAACGGCGGCGACCGGCGCGTTCGGACACGAGAGAGAGAGAGCGAGGGAGAGGAGAGGAAGAATCGAGGGAGAGTGAGAGGGTACGGGGGGGCGTGGCGACGCGCGGGATCGTCCAGAGCGACGAGGGGGGCGCCAGGCAAGCAGGGAGGCTGGTGGCGTGGCGCGGTGGCGCGCGCGCGCGCCGGGCACGCTCCCCTCCCTCTGTCGAGGACGAAGACGACAGAGGAGGAGGCGGGCTGGGCCGCCTGCTGGCTGGGTCGGCCTGCTAGGCCGCTGGGCTGCGCAGGAGTTAGGCGCCAGGTAGTCCAAGTAGGGTTTTCCCCTTTTTGTTTTCTTTTCTAATTTTTCTGACATTTGTTTTGATTTAATTAAAATATTAAATCATTTTATTACCTTATGCCAATTTTTGCAGGAGCTAGATATATTATTCCAGAGCTCCCCAACAGGTGGCATAATTTTTGGACATATATTAATATATATAACTAATATATTTCCAATGCAAATATTTATGCATTAATTCCAAATGGCCAAAATAAATATCCATGAACTCCTAAAAATATTGGTTTGATTTTTATCTCTATCCAATATTTCAGAGAGCAACATGAGCATTTTCTTGGACCCTTTTGGAGAAATTTTTATTTGGGTCATTTTCAAAATGATTCTGAGGGTTCCACCAATCCTCAATTCAAATTTAAATGGAATATAAACATGATGCACAAATGACTAGCTAGCCTAGGTCATACCAGACTAGGGATGTGACAACTCGCCCCCACTTGAAAGAATCTCGTCGCGAGATTCAGGGGGTCGACGGAAAGAAAGCGGGGTACTCCAGTCGAAGACGATCTTCTCACTCCCAAGTAGCTTCTCTCTCGGAATGATGAGACCACTGAACTTTGAGAAACTTGATGTTCTGACGTCGGGTAACACGCTCTGCTTGATCAAGAATGCGAACCGGGTACTCTCGGTATGTGAGGTTATCTTGAAGATCAAGTGTTTCGTGGTCCACTCCGCGGATAGGATCCGAGAAGCAACGCTTGAGTTGAGAGACGTGGAAGACATCATGAACTCGAGAAAGATGTGGGTGTAGTTCCAACTGGTAGGCAACCTCTCCTCGTTTAGCGAGAATACGAAAAGGACCAATGTAACGAGGAGCCAACTTGCCCTTGATACCGAAACGATGGGTACCCTTCAAAGGAGTAACCCGAAGGTAAGCTTGGTCGCCAATTTCATAAGTCATATCCTTATGATGACGATCGCACTGGCTTTTCTGACGAGAATGGGCTGTTTTCAAATTCCCACGAATGATGCGAACTTGCTCTTCTGCCTCCTGGATCATGTCCGATCCAAAGAATTGTCTTTCACTGGTTTCTGACCAGTTCAAAGGTGTTCGACATCTTCGTCCATAGAGAACCTCAAAAGGAGCTTTCTTGAGGCTGGATTGATAGCTATTGTTATAAGCAAACTCGGCAAAAGGAAGACATTTCTCCCAATCCATACCGAATGAGATAACGCAAGCTCTAAGCATGTCTTCGAGAATTTGATTGACCCGTTCCACCTGACCACTCGACTGAGGGTGGAAAGCAGTACTGAAGGAAAGATGGGTTCCCATGGCAGTTTGGAAACTCTCCCAGAAATGAGAAGTGAAAAGACTGCCACGGTCTGAATTGATCTCTAGTGGAACACCATGGAGTGATACTATTCGAGAAATGTATAAATCAGCAAGCTTACTAGCAGTGATATTCTCTCGAATAGGTAGGAAGTGAGCCACTTTGGAAAGACGATCAACGACTACGAAGATAGCGTTATTCCCTCTCTTGGTCCTGGGAAAGCCGGTGATGAAGTCCATACCAACTTTATCCCATTTCCATTCAGGAATAGCTAAAGGCCGAAGGGTGCCAGCAGGTCTTTGATGTTCTGCCTTAACGCGACGACAAACGCCACATTTAGCAATGAACTCAGCGATTTCTCTCTTCATCCTAGTCCACCAGAACCTCTGGCGTAGATCCTGATACATCTTAGTGCTACCGGGATGAATCGTGAGAGGAGATTCATGCGCCTCCTTAAGAATCAACTGCCGAAGATGTTGATTCTTGGGAACCACCAAGCGATTCTCAAAGAAAACAACACCACGATCATCCATAGAGAAACATCCACCAACTCCCTTCTTAATGTTTCTCTTAATGCGGATAACACCCCTATCAAACTTCTGGTCAGAGATGATCTGATCCTCAAGGGTAGGTTTCGCCACCAAGGTAGAAAGGAATCCATGAGGAGCCATGTGAAGGTTAAGCTTACAGAATTCCTCATGGAGAAGTGGTTGGCCTTGCTGCAACATGAGATTGTTGCAATAGGATTTACGGCTTAGCGCATCAGCCATGACATTGGCTTTGCCTGGGGTGTAGGTAATCCCTAGATCATAATCTGTGATTAACTCCAACCAACGTCTTTGCCTAAGGTTCAGATCCGGTTGGGTGAAGATATACTTGAGACTCTGGTGATCGGTGTAGATCTCGCAACGTTTACCAAGAAGGTAATGTCGCCAGGTCTTGAGTGCATAGACTACGGCTGCAAGCTCTAGATCATGTGTAGGATAATTATCCTCATGTGGATGCAACTGTCGAGATGCATAGGCAATCACATGACGATCCTGCATAAGAATGCAACCTAGTCCCTGTCGTGAGGCGTCACAATAGATAACAAAGTCCTTTGTGAAATCCGGTGGCACAAGTATGGGAGCAGAAGTCAGGCGTCTTTTCAGTTCCTGAAAACTGTACTCACACTGTGGGGACCACTCGAACTTTTTATCTTTCTTGAGAAGTTCCGTGAGGGGTTTGGCTACTTTGGAGAAGTTTTCAACAAAGCGGCGACAATAGCTGGCTAGACCAAGGAAGCTCCTAACTTTTTTAACGGTTTCAGGTGGAGTCCAATCGAGAACAGCCTGAACTCTCTCGGGATTGACAGCAATGCCCTTACCAGAGATTACGTGGCCTAGGTAGGTCACTTCTGGCAACCAAAATTCACACTTGGAGAACTTGGCATAAAGGCGGTGCTCTCTGAGTTTTTCTAACACAAGTCTAAGATGTTCGGCATGCTCTTCCTCGTTCTTCGAGTAAATAAGAATATCATCGAGGTAAACCACGACGAACTTATCTAAGTACTCCATGAAGATCGAGTTCATCAGGCGGGAGAATGTAGCTAGAGCGTTGGTTAGACCAAAGGACATGACGGTGTACTCGTACTGACCATAACGAGTAACAAAGGCTGTCTTGGGAATGTCCCCGTTTCTGATTTTGATTTGGTGGTAGCCTAACCTTAAATCCATCTTGGAGAAGACTGAGGATCCAGCGAGCTGATCATACAGATCGTTGATCCTGGGGAGCGGATACTTGTTCTTTATCGTGACCAAATTAACGGGACGATAATCTACAACCATCCAGTCCGTACCGTCTTTCTTCTTGACAAAGAGGACGGGGCAAGCCCAAGGAGAAGAACTAGGACGGATGAAACCCTTTTGCAAGGACTCATCGAGTTGTTTCTTAAGCTCGGCTAGTTCTAAGGGTGCCATCTTGTAAGGTCTTCTGGAGATTGGAGCAGTTCCTGGGATAAGATCTATGACGAACTCTACATCTCTGTCAGGTGGAACACCTGGCAGTTCCTCTGGAAAGACATCCGGAAAGTCACGGACTACCGGGATATCTTCAAGGTCTGGAAGAGGGCTGGCATTAAGAGAATAGAGCTGACGCTTTGCAACTCTAGTGGAGACAGTGACTATCTTGCCAGATGGGTGTGTAAGCTGAACAGATCTTGTGTAACAATCAATCTTGGCATGATGAGCTGTCATCCAGTCCATACCCAAGATGATGTTAACATCTGAGGACTTGAGGGCTACCAGTGATGCAAGGAATACGAGTCTGTCAACAAGGATTTCATTACCATAGCTGATTCTGGTGGTCTGCCATCTAGACCCTGGGGTTTGGATTTCAAGCGGAGTTGGCATATCACAAAATGACATGTCGTGCAAACGAGCATAGCCTTCAGAAATGAAGGAGTGAGATGCTCCAGTATCGAATAGAACTGATGCTGGGTGACAATTGACAAGGAGTGTACCAAGAACGACATCCGGATCATCATGAGCATCTTTAGCTGAGACGTGATGCACACGTCCACGTTCAGTGTGAACTGGCTTGGCTTTGATCGTCTTACTCGGTGGCTTAACACAGCCAACAGTCTTCTCGGGCTGGGGTGGAGCATAACTAGTCTGAGAGCAGTCACGTGCATAGTGTCCTGGCTTCCCGCATGTGAAGCAAGTCCCTGAGGTTGGACGTGGACCCGCACTGACAAGCGGTCTACCAGTAGGCCTGGGTGGAACATATGACTGAGCTGGGGAAGGCACCACATGAGATGACCTCGGTGTATAACCGGAAGGAAGAGCGGAGTTTGGAACCCAAATCCGGCGCTTCTGGGAACTAGAGCCAGAGGAAGATCCCAAATCACGGGTGTGCTTACGAGACTCCTCGTAAGTGAGCTGAGCTGTCTCTGCATTAATGGCTTTGTTCACAAGAGCTTGGAATGTATCACAATGATGCAGGTGGAGATCACGACGCAACTTGGGATTGAGACCCTTTCGGAACCTGGCCTGCTTCTTGGCGTCCGTGGACACTTCTTCTGTGGCATAACGGGCGAGGTTCTCGAACTCTCTGCTGTAAGCATCAACAGCCATCTTATTCTGGGTGAAACTACAGAACTCTTCTCTCTTGCGATCAAGGAGGGCCTGGGGAATGTGATGCTCGCAAAAGCCTCAGTAAAATCCCTCCAAGTAGGAATCTGGCCAGCTGGAAGCATAGCCTCATAGTTCTGCCACCAAAGACAAGCAGGACCTTCCAGGTGGTATGCAGCATAAGTGACCTTGTCATCTTCAGCTATGCTCGCGGAATGCAGCTTATGAGTGATGCTACGGAGCCAGTCATCTGCATCGAGTGGCTCGATGGAATGATGAAAGGTAGGTGGGTGCAAGCGAATGAAGTCATGAATGGTCGCAGACTTATTGGACTGATGTGCGGTGTTCTCCTCGATACGTGCCAACAAACGGTTAGACTCACGCTTGTTCCTCTCCATTTCTAACATGAACTCTGCCAACAAAGGCGGGTCGGGAGGATCCTCATCCCTACCATCTTCATGGTTCTGGCTACGAGCAACAGAACTTGATGACATCCTGAGAAACGAAACCAGGGACGGAGTCAACATCAACTATAGACTGTAGAATGTAGGACAAGGAATTAGTATCTCTCGAACTCCTAGGAAAATTCCGGCAGCATAACGGCAGTAAAATGCTCAGAATGAGACATCCTGCTAAAAATGGGGTGGTACATGCTCAACATCATCACTCAAGGTTCTGAGATCATACTAAACAGACTACACCGGAAATACTCAAAACTGGGGTATGACTCTGATCAACCAATCCTATGGGACTACGGAGTAGTAACACGTGATCCTGATAGACGGAAGAGAAAGCCTAGTTCCTTAACCCCGTCGGAAAGATAGGATGACTCAGATCAGAAGGCCATGAGGTATAAGGAGTAAAAAGAGCCTTACGTTCCTTCCCACAATCAATTCCCTTATATAACTAAAGAATTTCTAGATTCAACTTCGACCAGTTTGGCTTGGTAATCCTACAGGCAGTCAGGCTCTGATACCAACGCTGTCAGGACCCCGACTCAATGCCACATCGATCTAGCATGTAACACCTCATATCACTTTGCGGCCTCACGCACGGTGTCCCCACGGGTGTCGCCTTACCTTTTCCCGGGACCGTTTGCGCCTTTTGGCACACGTATATGATGGTGTCGCTAGCATCCATATGATAAAGAGCCCGGGCTGACATGACTAGTCGTAAACCCAAAGTGGCACTAACTTACAGGGACAGGCATCCATGACCCAGCATCGAACGTGTCGGTCATCAGCGAGTGAATCCAGGCTGTAGCACTGGGCTAACAGGACTCCGGTGAACCGGGCTGTAGCGGGCTAACAGGACTTCGGTATTCATCGCGTGACATTTCCCCGAAGGGACAGACACAGGATCGAAGAAGGACACATGCCGGCCAGCCTAAGTGTTCCGGAGCAGCAGCAAGCTACCAGGGCTCAGTGGAAGCACTAGGAGACATTTCTCGGTAAGAGAGGCTACTAAGAATAAACAACTAGATAGTCAGATCCCACACATAGCAATACACATTACACGTACGCATAACATGCAAGTATGTGCTGTACAACATGGCATCACAGCATAACTCAACAATCATATAGATAGAGGCTCAGAAGAGCCATCATAGCATTTATTGCAAACAGGGGTCACAAAACCCATCATACAGAGCATACAAGCAACAAGCGGAAGCATTACATGTCTGGGTATAGACACCTACAAATGAAAAAGGCTGAAGAGCCTGACTATCTACAACATCCGATCAAGATCGTAGCTGAGGTACAAGCTACTCGTCGAAGTCCACGGAACACTAATAAGACCGAAGTCTCCGCTGCAAAAACATAAATAAAGCAACATGAGTACAAAGGTACTCAGCAAGACTTACATCAGATCCTATCATACATGCATTTGTATCAAGAGGGTAATGTGGGGTTTAATTGCAGCAAGCCAGCTTTGACTCTGTGGCTATCCTGTTCTACGACTACCAGAAACTCTTGAGGTGAGACAACGTACACGAGTCCACTAATCACCACACAATACACTACTATGGATTCATCCCCGTCTCCCTACGAGAAGGCCATCCATAGCACTCACACTTGTCTTGAGCATTTTAGAGTATCCACTTCAAGTTGTCTATGTACCATGTAAGTATCCAAGAAGTCCATAACCGCGGACCCGGCTATTTGAATAGATCATGTTAACCCTGCAGGGGTGTACTTCTTCACACACGCTCTCGCCACTTACCGCCATGTACACGTCATGTATCTCGGCAACCTTCAAGCGGAAACCTGGCGAGGGTGTCGGCCACGACCTGACTAACCACACAAGACTCTAGCCCAGGTTTATCGCCTATTCGGGTTCCATCCGCAAGGAGATCCGGCCGGGGTGTCGCTCACGGCCCCAAACGATGTGTGCAGGGTTCCCGAGCCCACCATCCGGGTGCCACTCGGTACACCAGGCCACATGTGCCTAGTCTGTCCCAAGCCCACCCTGCCGGGTGCCACTTGGTAGAAAAATAGCACTACCTACAAACACCAGAAACTAGTTGCGACTCCTGGACAGAGATCAAGTTGGCTAATAAGTCGAGAGGGGCACTTAAGCATTCCAATGTGTGGTAGTATCGAGTCATTGGACAACATACATAGAACTCAGTGCTTAAGGACGGTTCCAGTGAGACAACCCACCATGTACTCCTACATGGCCTCTCACCGCTACCTTTACCAAATCTTGTTCACACACTTAACTCTCAGCACCAGAACATATCATAACACTCCAATTCATTCCCAATGAATCAGACCTGACACAACTCTAAGCAATAGCAGGCATAGCATGGTAGGAACACAACATGGCTCAATCAACTCCTACACATGCTAGTGGGTTTCAACTATTTACTGTGGCAATGACAGGTCATGCAGAGGAATGGGTTCAACTACCGCGGCACAAAGTAGCAGATGAATCGTTGTTGTCCTAATGCAATAACTGAGGGCAGGAGCGAGAGAGTAGGATTGTATCGGAATGAACAAGGGGGTTTGCTTGCCTGGTAAATCAACAGAGGAGGCACTGCTTCACAGACAGGTACTCTGGAACAGACTCCGGAGCAGGACCTATCGAGAAGGAACAGTGTCGGCAATCAATACACAATCATATGCAACAATATGAGGCATGAACATGGCATGAAGATGTGATGTTGTTTGAGCTGATGCAACTAGTACTCATTTGGTTTGAAGTCCATTTGAACCATAAGCTCAAATGCATCTCCAAATTAAGCTCTTATATATGCCATAATGTGTTTCCTCATATTCAGCATGTATAAGTTGGTTTGTCATGCATGAAACTAATACAGATGGGAAGGTTGCATTTTTCTGATAATTTTTCATATATAAATTATTTTAATCTGAGTTACGGTTGAATTGATATGAATTTTTGAAGTTTAAATCAATTTCTGGAATTTCCTGATTTAATTTAAATCCAGAAATTATATTATTGCGCCAGCATGACGTCAGCACGACGTCAGCAGTCAACTGCGGCTGACTAGGGTCAAACCTGACGTGTGGGGTCCACACGTCAGTGACAGGGGGTTAAACAGGGTTAGATTAACTTAATTAAAGGATTAGGGGGGCACCGGGGCCCACATGTCAGCCTCAGGGGGGGTTAATTAAGCGGTGATTAGCACTAAGCTAATCACCTGACGGACCAGGCCCACATGGCGGGGCTCAGGCGACGGGGCTCGCCGCCGGCGACCTCTGGACGCGGCGGAGTCCGCGCCACAGGCCACGGGGACGGCGTCTGAGAGCACCGGGGCGTAGCTCGGGCTCGTCCGCATCCAGGGGAGCAGACGGGAAGCCGCGGGGACGCCGGAGCTCGCCGGAGCAAAGCTCGCGGCGGCGGCCGGAGCTCGGCTTCGGTCGGGAATGGGCTGCGGGGCACGGGGAGGCCACCTGAGGGGCTCGGCGGCACCCTCGTGGCACCGGGAGCATGATAGGGTGCTTGGTTTGGGCGGAGGCGGGCCGGAACGACGACGGCGACATGGACGGCGGCGAGAAGCTTCAGCCGTGGTGGGGAGGAGGGCTACGGCGAGCGGCCAGCGAAATGGAGAGAGGGGAACGGTGGCGGAGCTCACCGCGGTTGCAGCGGGCGTCGAAGCGGGCTCGGGGACGTCCTGCGTGCGGCGAATCGACGGCGGTGGTGGTCGGAGCCCGAGGTGGAAGACGACGGCGACGGCGGCTCCACAGGGCGTCCGGCGTCTTGTGGCTTGATGGAGAGCTTCAGGGCGAGGGGGCGGAGCTCCTGCGCGTGTCGGAGAGGCGAGGGGGAGGCTGTGGCGGCGGCTATGGCGAACGGCGGCGACCGGCGCGTTCGGACATGAGAGAGAGAGAGAGCGAGGGAGAGGAGAGGAAGAATCGGGGGAGAGTGAGAGGGTACGGGGGGGCGTGGCGACGCGCGGGATCGTCCAGAGCAACGAGGGGGGCGCCAGGCAAGCAGGGAGGCTGGTGGCGTGGCGCGGTGGCGCGCGCGCGCGCCGGTCACGCTCCCCTCCCTCTGTCGAGGACGAAGACGACAGAGGAGGAGGCGGGCTGGGCCGCCTGCTGGCTGGGCCGGCCTGCTAGGCCGCTGGGCTGCACAGGAGTTAGGCGCCAGGTAGTCCAAGTAGGGTTTTCCCCTTTTTGTTTTCTTTTCTAATTTTTCTGACATTTGTTTTGATTTAATTAAAATATTAAATCATTTTATTACCTTATGCCAATTTTTGCAGGAGCTAGATATATTATTCCAGAGCTCCCCAACAGGTGGCATAATTTTTGGACATATATTAATATATATATAACTAATATATTTCCAATGCAAATATTTATGCATTAATTCCAAATGGCCAAAATAAATATCCATGAGCTCCTAAAAATATTGGTTTGATTTTTATCTCTGTCCAATATTTTCAGAGAGCAACATGAGCATTTTCTTGGACCCTTTTGGAGAAATTTTTATTTGGGTCATTTTCAAAATGATTCTAAGGGTTCCACCAATCCTCAATTCAAATTTAAATGGAATATAAACATGATGCACAAATGACTAGCTAGCCTAGGTCATACCAGACTAGGGATGTGACAACTGCCACACACAACCATCCCAGGTGCTTGCTTTAACTTCGCGCTGTCAAATGTGGTTGCATGTTGCATATGGTGTCTAGCTTGTATTGCTTACAATTTGGTTAAATTGCATCTGTTTACCTTACACATTATACCTTTGATAATGAGATGCCTTCCTGTTTTTGATACATACTACATATGTCTATTAACCATGTTCGTACATCAAACTAATGCTCTTTTGTATCCCTCGTCAATCACTTATGATGAGACAGTCACCTGAGTGGGTTACTGTGAGACGCCCTACTCGTTTAAAGAGTGCAATGTCATCCTCCCCACATGATTCTCAAGAAACAGCAAGGCTAAATGAAGATAGTCAACATAGCTCTATAGTTGATCACCGCAATTCCCCCACACCACCATCGCAGGTGCTTGCTCTTACTTGGCAGTGTGATATGTGGTTGCATGTTGCATATGGTATCTACCTTGTAATGCTTCTAATTAGGGTAAATTGCATCTTCTTAGTTAACACATTATACCTGTCAATATGACATGCCTTCTTGTTTTTGGTACATACTACGTCTTTCTATTAACCATGTTCTTACATCAAACTACTATTCTTGTGTATCCCTCATCAATCACTTTTGACGATACACCTTCAAGTTGACAGTGTAATATTGGTTGCATCTTGCATATCATTTCAAACATGTATTGCCTCTAATTTGTTGAAGTGCCACTTATAATGAGACACAACTAACTTGGTAGAGTGATTTTGGTTGGATCTTTCATATGGTGTCTAGATTGCATTGCTTCCAATTTGTTGAAATGCCTTCTGCTTAGCATTTTTCATACATATTCCATCATCCTATGATGTGGTTGCCATACATAAATGTTGTGTTCGTCAGTATCATGCATCAACGAATTTGGAAGTGCGAATTTCATTCCTTTTTTTGTGTGTTTACTTGACAAGGCAAAAGCTGAAAGGATGAAGGCACGGAATGATGGTGGTCCTCTGGAGCAACCGAAATAGATGATCTCTGCAGATTCTCCTGCTACTCATACTGCAGTGCTAGTTCCAAATCTCATCTCCCCTACTCCACAACCCAAGGTGCTTGCTCTAACATGGCAGTGTGATATCTGGTTGCATGTTGCATATGGTGCCTAGCTTGTATTGCTCCTAATTTGTTAAATTACATCTCCTTAGCTTACACATTATACATGTGAATATGACACGCCTTCCTGTTTTTGGTACATACTACATCTGCCTATCACACCATGTTCTTACATCAAACTACTGTTCTTGTGTATCATGCATCTATCGCTTATGATGAGACAGTCACGCCCATGGGTTAATATGAGACGCAATACTCTTATAAAGAATGCAATTTCATCCTCTCCACATGATTCTCAAGAAACAACAAGCCTAAATGAAGATATTGAACGTAGCTCTGTACTTGAAGACCGCACTTCCCCTACACCACCATCACAGGTGCTTGCTCTAACTTCGTAGTGTGATATGTGGTTGCATGTTGCATATGGTGTCTAGCTTGTAATGCTTCTAATTAGGGTAAATTGCATTTGCTTAGTTTACACACTATACCTGTGAATATGACATGCCTTCCTATTTTTGGTACACACTACATCTATGTGTTAACCTTGTTCTTACATGAAACTACCTCTCTTTTGTATCCTGCATCAATCACTTACGATGAGTCACCTTTATTCGTTGCCTATTGCATATTATTTCTAGCCTGTTGCCATGTATTGCTTCTAATTTGGTCAAATACATTTGTTAGGGCACCCTTTTAATTTGGCAGAGTGATATTGGTTTCATCTTTCATATGTTTTCTAGCATGCATTGATTCTAACAAGTTCAAGCACCTTGTGCTTAGTTTACACTTTATACATCATACATGTCAATATGTCACGCCGTCCTGTTTTTCATACATATTCCATGCTCCTATCATGCGGCTGCTTTACTTGAAAGTAGTGTTCGTCAGTATCATGCATCAATGAGTTCTGAAGAGCAAATTTTATTCCTTTTTCTTGTGGGTTTGACTTGACAAGGCAAAATCAAGAAAGAGGAAGGAAAAGAGTAAGGAAGGCGATGATGGTGGTCCTCTGTAGCAACGTAAACAGGGCATCTGTACTGATTCTCCTTGTACTGATAGTGCATTACAAGGTCCAAGTCTCCGCTCCCCTACTCCACCATCCAAGGTGCTTGCTCTAACTTGGCAGTGTGATATATGGTTGCATGTTGCATATGGTGTCTAGCTCGTATTGCTCCTAATTAGTGTAAACTGCATTTGCTTAGCTTACACATGACACATGTGAATATGACATGCTTTCCTATTTTTGGTACATACTATATCTGTCTATCACACCATGTTCTTACATGAAACTACTCTTCTTGTGTATCCTGCATCAGTCACTTATGATGGGACACCTTTAAGTTGGCAGTGTGATATTGGTTTGCGTCTTGAATATGATTTCTAGCATGTATTGCTTCTAGTTTGATGAACACCACCTATAACGAGACAGTTTTAACTTGGCAGAGTGATATTGATTGCACCTTCCATATGGTGTCTAGTTTGCAGTGCTTCTAATTTGTTGAAGTGCCTTCTGTTTAGTTACCACATCATAGGTGTGAATATGTCAAGCCGTCCATTTTTTCGTATATATTCCATCCTCGTATCATGACTTTGCCTTTCATCAGAGTAGTGTTCATCAGTATCATGCATGAATGAGTTCTGAAGAGCGAATTTTATTCCTTTTTCTTGTCGGTATGACCTCACAATGCAAAATCAATAAAGGTGAAGGAAATTGGCAAGGAATTGGATGATGGTGGTCCTTCCGAGCAACTGAAATGGAGGTTCTCTATAGATTCTACTCCGCCATCCTCCCAACAAGATTCGCAAGACAACGCAAGGCTAGACAGTCAACGTAGTTGTGTAGATGATGAGCACATCTCCCCTACTCCACCATCACAGGTGCTTGCTCTAACTTGGCACTATTATATGTGGTTGCATGTTGCGTATGATGTCTAGCTTGTATTGCTTCTAACTTTGTTGAATTGCATCTGCTTACTTTACACATAATGCCTATGAATATGACATGTGTTCATGTTTCTACATCAGACTATTGTTCTTGCATATCCCGCATCAGTCACTTATGATAAGGCACCTTTAAGTCGCCACTGTGATATTGGTTGTGTCTTGCATATGATTTCTAGCATGTACTGCTTCTAATTTGTTAAAACGCCATACAGTTTGAACTTGGCAGAGTGATATTGGTTGCATCTTTCATATGGTGTCTAGCTTGCAATGCTTCTAATTTGTTGAAATGTCTTCTGCTTAGTTACCACATCATAGGTGTGAATATGTCACGCCATCCTGTTTTTCATACATATTCCATCCTCGCATCATGTGTTTGCCTTTCATCCGAGTAGTGTTTATCAGTATCATGCATGAATGAGTTCTGAAGAGCGAATTTTATTCCTTTTTCTTATCGGCTTGACTTCACAATGCAAAATCATTATAGCTGAAGGAAATTAGTCCGGCAGTGGATGATGGTGGTCCTTCGGAGCAACTCAAACAGGGGGTCTCTACAGATTCTACTCCGCCATCCTCCCAACAAGATTCACAAGACAACACAAGGCTGGACAGTCAATGTAGCTGTGTAGATGATGAGCACATCTCCCCTACTCCACCATCACAGGTGCTTGCTCTAACTTGGCACTATTATATGTGGTTGCATGTTGCGTATGATGTCTAGCTTGTATTGCTTCTAACTTGAGTTGCATCTCCTTACTTTACACATAATGCCTGTGAATATGACACGTGTTCCTGTTTCTAGAACATACGTGTACATGATGAGCACATCTCCCCTACTCCACCATCATAGGTGCTTGCTCTTACTTGGAACTGTTATATGTGGTTGCGTTTTCTGTATGATGTCTAGTTTGTATTGCTTCTGATTATGTTGAATTGCATCTGCATAGCTTACAACTTATACATGCAATGATCACTTACCCATAAGACACATTTAACTTGGGACTGTGATGTAGGTTGCATCTTGCATTGTCTTCTATCTTGTACTGCTTCTAATTTCTTGAAATGGCACTTACGACAAGACACCTTTTACCTGATAGAGTGATATTGGTTGCATGTTCATATGGTGCCTAGCTTTCATTTCTTCTAATTTTGTTGAAATGCCTTCCACTTACTGTTTTTTCATACATATTCCATCCTCCTATCGTACGTGTGAATAGACGCTGTCTTTTTTTGTATATATTCCATCCTCCTATCCCGCGCTTGCCTTACATCACAGTAGTGTTCGTCTGTATCATGCATCAACCAGTTATGCAGAGCTAATTTTATTCATCTTCTTGTGGTTTTGACTTCATAAGGCAATATCAAAAAATATGAAGGAAAAGAGTAAGTTAGGGGATGTTGGTGGTCCTCCGCACCGATGCAAATAGAGACTCTCTAGATTTGCCACTCCTACTACTAATGAAGTTGAAGTCCCAAGTCTACATGATGAGTTCATCTCCCGTAATCCACCATCGCAGGTGCTTGCTCTAAGTTGACAGTGTGATAATTGGTTTCATGTTGCATATGTTGTCTAGCCTGTATTTCTTCTATTTTGATTAAATTGCACCTGCTGAGTTTATACGTAATACATGTGCATATGACATGGCTTTCTGTGTCTAGAATACACTACATCTATCTATCATACCATGTTCTTACACCAAAGTACTGTTGTTGTGTATCCCGCATCAGTCACTCATGATTGGACGCTTTTAACATGGCAGTTTGATAGTGGTTGCATCTTGCATTGATTTCTATGTTGTACTGCTTCTAATTTTTTGAATTGTCACTTATGACAAGACACTTTTAACTTGGCAGAGTAATATTGGTTGCATCTTTCATATGGTGTCTATCTTGCATTACTTCTATTTTCTTGAAAATCCTTCTGCTTAGTTTGCACATCGTAGCTGTGAATATGTCATGCTGTCCTGTTTTTCTTACATATTCCATCCTCATACGGTTGTCTTACATCAAAATATTGCTTGTCTATATCATGCATCAATGAGTTCTAAAGAGCGATTTTATTCTTTTGTGTTGTGGGTACGGCTTGACATGGCAAAGTCAAAAAAGAGCAAGGAAAATAATATAGTAGGGAGTGCTGTTACTCGTCGGGTGAAATGGAAAAGGATCTGCCGTCAAGATTCTGCTAGTACTTATAGTGCAGTAGAAGGTCCAAGTCCACCGGCTAAATTTACAAACACAGTATCACCTACTCCACCAGCTGCAGCATCCGCTTCAACTGTACCAGCATCTCAACGAGTTACTCGTTCGTTTGCTCTGGAACTGGCCAGCTCCCAAGCTGCCTTCACACCTAACACTACTTCCAAAGCACTGCTGACACAACAGGACTTGGCAAGATCAGATGAACCTCATGAGCATCAACACCAAGACGGTACCTGACCGAGTCAAATTGCAGTTGCCTGCTCCTTTATATGTACTCTCACAGTTTGATGTACACTAACACTTTCCATATTCGTTGTTGAACTAGCACCACGGCGCAAGCGAAAACAGACATCAGGCATAATGCTTGACAGATTAACAAAATCTAAAGGAGGAAGAATGGAGATCCATTTTGAGGCGGGTTTAAAAAGGCCACGTGATGCTACAGAGTCAACCAAGTTAGTATCAGAGGCAGTCGTTGCCGTTAGGTGTCATGCACGTATCCTCCCAACATGGATCCAATACAGGAATGAGAAAGACAATACCCAGTTTAACACCTTCCTTGACCATTTATCCGTAAGTAATGTTATTCATCACAATTAGTAATATTGTCTTGCTCTGTCACATACTTTCTAGCTTCCTCCTAATAAGACTCACATTCTTTTTTCAACAGATGAGGTTCAAGTTGGATCCGAAAGATGATGCAACTAAACAAGCATGCACTCATGTTTTTCAGTCTGCTCTGCGACAGTATCGGTACCACCTTAGAAAATCTCACTTTGAAGGCAAGGCTAACAATGAAATCGCCCAAACATCTCCAGTGGAATATATTACAGATGAAGACTGTACAGCCCTCGTTAAACACTGGTCTGATCCAAAGTATCAGGTAGGCTATATTTGATCAGACCACATATTGAACTTGTATTTATGTATGTGCCTTATAAGTGTATCTTCTTCTAGGCTAACTATTTGAAGAACAAAACCAATCGTTCTAAAGTGAAATTCCAACAGACAACAGGATCTCGTAGCTATATTGCAAACTGTGAGGCTCTTGTAAATAGCTGCTACTTCCTTCTTTTTTTGTGTCATATTATCGTATCTATGTTGACTTGTTCCAAATACAAAGGAAAGCCCGTGCGGACCAAAAAGAACCTGAACCGAATGCAGTGCAAATCTTCAAGGATTGCCACACCATCAAGATGAAGGGCATGAGCACACCAGTTCAAGCCGCTGTTGTAAGTCCTTACTCCTCCTGCCTTGAACTGATTGGTACTGTGATGTGTTCATTTAACTACTTGGTTTATAGCCAATGTCAGTTACTCTGTTCACTTTTATACACAATTGTCTTAACGTATCATTTCACCTTACATGGTTTAAAAGAGATGAAGGATATTCTTTTGGTCTTGATCTGTAATCTAGTTGTTATGTTCACGTGCGCACACAATGATAAAATAGCCTATTTATTTATATCTATTTTCCCATAATATGAATGATGTCATACTATGTTCATCCTACTTTAAATCATGTCTCTTTATCCTTAGGTATCAAAGAATGTGAGGAAATAGACAATACAGTAGGCATGCTACATGGACATATGTTCTGAAAGTGATTTTATTATGTAGTTGGCACTACAATACATGCTAATGTATTATAGTAGTTCACCAAAATAAGTTATGTATAAACGTTTAACCTACTTTGTTTGTTGTTGTCTCATTAGTAACTTATCTGGTACACTAATCTACAAGTTCAAACTTTCAGGAAGCTATGGAACAAATGATTGAACAACCACAACCACCTGAAGGTGATGAGGCTACCACATGCACAATGTCACCTCTTGCTGCAGTGCGTCAGTATCTCTCCACTAACAGTGCAAAAAGCACCTTCCTGCATAATTCTGGGTTGGTTGTCAAGGTAACCTCATCCAAATCCCCTACTGAACAAAATCTTCCTGCTAGACAGAGTGATATATATGTGCTCCAGACACAAGTCCAATACGTCGTTTCAGAAACAAGAATAGTGGTTGACAAATGTCGTCAAGATATGAATGGTTTTGAAACCAGACTATCAGACATTCGCTTCGTTGTTCAAGAGCAATGGCGGAAAAAAGGTGAAGATCGTGCTGCTCCATCAGATTCTACAGCCTGAAACATTAGCACTCAGGTCAAATGATCTGTGCTTCTATACATCTGATGGTGCTTTTATCTGGAAGGACTGTAAACTTTATGCCAACAGGCCTTTTGTTGTATGGTTGGAATTTATTTTGTTGTGATACAACATTTATGATGTTGCCACACGTTGCAGTAATTGCGACACTATTTTTGTATAGTGTAGGTTTATATTAGTAATGTATTTGGCCGAAAGCTTCGTGGGAGCCCAACATGCCAACATTCGTCGGGCCCATTCCAATTGGGCTAAAAACGATTATGGGCCGAAATTGGCATGTAGCCCACTAAAAATATCTGGGCCTAAATCAGCATAAGCTTTCATATTTTTCTGGTAGGCCTGTGCCCATAGTGGGCCTTTAACAGGCTTAAACATAATTTGGGCCCTCAGTAAAAATAGGCCATTTACAGGTGTAAATATCTCGAGCCCATAAAAAACATGGGCCTTTAATAGACCGAAAGTGAGATTGGGCCCTGATTGTGCCAAATAACCCACTGGTCTTAGCAGGCCGAAATGGTGGCCCATTTATGATGCAGATCTTTGACAGGCCGAAATTCGGACGGGCCGTAAATGCGCCGACCTAATACATGGGCCTTTAACAGGCTGGAACTTTGGTCGGGCTAGTTTATTATCATTTTTATATGGGCCGTTAATGGGCCTGATATGACGTTGGGCCACATATGGCCCATGGTTTTCGTCCGGCGTTAAGAGACCGAAAATGACAACAGGCCGAAAGTGGCCCAAATCTATAGGGGGACTCTAACAGGCCGAATGTCGGACATGGCCGAATATGACCCAAATCCTTCACGGTCGTTTATGGGCCGAAAGTTTTGATGGCCTGTAAATGGGCCCAAATGAAGTAGGACCTTTAACAGGCTGGAAATACACCGAGCCGTAATTCGGCCCAATTACTTAGCGGACTGTTAACGGGCCAGAAGTGACCATGGGCCGCGTTGATGACAAGTTTAGGACAGGCCGTTGACGGGACGATTTAACAGAGAATGTTGGGCCTTTAGCTGGGCCGGCCCATTATGGTCTGCAGAATCTTGTGGGCCTTTAGCTGGGCCGGCCCATTGTGGTCCGCAAAATCTTGTGGGCTTTTAGCTGGACCGGCCCATTATGGTTTGCAAAATCGTGTGGGCCTTTAGCTAGGCCGGCCCATTATGGTCCGCTAAATTTTGTGGGCCTTTAGCTGGGCCGGCCCATTATGGTCTGCAAAATCTTGTGGGCCTTTAGCTGGGCCGGCCCATTATGGTCCGCTAAATCTTACGGGCCTTCGGTCGGGCCGGCCCATTTAAACTTTATGGGCCACTTTTGGGCCGGTCCACGTGTCAACATATCATAGGCCCATCTCGACCATTGGACGAGTGACACCTGTGCCAACGCGGAGCTGATGCGTGGATCCGTCAGCCAATGAGAATTTTACACGTGGAAAATCGGCATTGGTCGTGGCTGTTAGCGGGTTATCGGATACAAAAACCGGACCCGATAGGTTAACGGCGGTTAACGGCGTCCCATTACGGTGGATGCCACGTGTCGGTCACCCTTGACGAAAGCACTTCTATGACGCGCGATTTATCGTCATGGAAGTGGACACTTCTGTGATGATAATTTTGGTAATGTCATGGAACACTTCTACGACAGCACAGGTATGACTATCTTGATTCTGTCATAAAATCGTCATGGATGTACATGCATGACCGAAAACGCGACCTACTGTGAAAAACACGTATCATCACGGAAGTGTATTTTTTTGTAGTGTATACAAATTAACATTGTATTTAGTGTGTTGGGGACACAAGAGACTTTTTATTATTTGGTTGCAGGGTTGTTTGAGAGAGACCATCTTCATCCTACGCCTCTCACGGATTGATAAACCTTAGGTCATCCACTTGAGGGAAAATTGCTATTGTCCTACAAAACTCTGTGCTTGGAGGCCCAACACGGGTCTACAAGAATAAAGTTGCATAGTAGACATCAGAGATGAACTAGAGTTTGAGAGGAGATGGTGTTGTTGAAGATGTTGATGGAGATTGCCCTCCCCAAGATGGGGGAGTTATTGGTGATGTTGATGAGATGGTTTCCTCCTCCGGGAGGGAAGTTCCCTGAGCGGAATCACTCCACCGGAGTGCAAAAATGCTCCTGCCCAAGTTCCGCTTCGAGACGGAGGCGCTTCGTCCCGAAAGTCCTCTCCTTTTTTTTCTAGGTCAAAATGACTTATATACCAGAAGATGGGCACCGGAGGTGGGCTGGGTTGAGCACAACCCACCAGGGCGCGCCTGGGGGCCTGGTGCGCCCTGGTGTCTTGTGCTCACCAGGTGCCCCCTGGTAGTTATTTGCTCCCGTATTTCTTATTTATTCCACAAAAATTCATCGTGAAGTTTCAGCTCATTTGGAGTTGTGCAGAATAGGTAGCCTGACGTAGCTTTTTCAGGTCCAGACTTCCAGCTGCCGGAATTCTCCCTCTTTGTGTGAACCTTGCATATTATGAGAGAAAATGCATTAGAGTTACTCCAAAAAGCATTATTATACATAAAAACAATATAAATAACAGTAGGTAAACATGATGCAAAATGGGCGTATCACTTGCCGGCATGTGCTACAGTGACAGGCGCTAAGTCAACAATGCTGCCCCAATGGGACGTGCGTCTGCTCCCGGCAACGTATGTTGGCGCCACATGTCACACACAATTAATGTGGTAGATTCTCCACTATACAACCACCATATTTACTGCTTCATAGCTACTGTGATAACCCCTTGCAACTATAGAAGGAGACCGAATCTACCTAGATCGGTGTTGGACACTTGATAGATTAGACTCTCAACGAGTATATACCCACAACGCCAAGCATGTTTTCTAGTTAATGATTAATACTTTGTGTTAGGAAGAACAAGCATGACAAGATTATATGATTTTGTAGGGATAACATTCTTTAGCATTTTTATTTTGAAAGGCATGATTGTTTGTTCGTATGCCTGAGTATTGATGTCTTCATATCAAATTATAGACTATTACTTTGAATCATTCAGATCTAAATATTCATACCGTAAAAGAGATTACATGATACACATGTTAAGTAGCATTTCACATCAAAAATTCTGTTTTTTTACCATTTACCTACTCTAGGACGAGCAGGAATTAAGCTTGGGGATGCTGATACGTCTCCAACGTATCTATAATTTTATTATTGTTTCATGCTATTATATTATCAATCTTGGAGAATTTATATGAATTTTTATGCTATTTATATCATTTGTTGGGACTAACCTATTAACCCAGTGCCTAGTGCCAGTTGTTATTTTTTGCTTGTTTTTGGTTTCCAGAAAATCAGTACCAAACAGAGTCCTAACACTATGAATCTTTCTGACGATCTTTTTTGGGACAAGAGAGACCCTGCAAGCTTCGGGAGGAGACCAGACGGCAATCTAGGAGACGATAAGGCAACAGGGCGTATCCTGGGGGGGTTGTTACCTTGTGGTCCCTATGAGGCTCCGTCTAACCTAATTCCACCTCTATAAATTCTCAAATATTGGGAAACCAATGGAGAGCCACCTCAAACCCTTTTTTCGCCGCCACAAGTTTACGTTCTTCCGCAATCCCATCTGGAGGCCTTTTTCGGTACTCTGTCAAAGGGGGAATCAATCACGGAGGGCTTTCAAGAAGGTAAGATTTCATTATTATTAAATTCACATAGGTAGGGAAGGTGTTTTTTAGGGTTCTTAGAGCAACAACTAAAATCATAAATTTCATAAAGATTCCAAGCATAACACAGCAATCGCTTTATTTGATCCCATAAGAGTATCCCTTTTTGAGACACACGATGACGCACAAAATGAGCATGCTCATCTAAAGATTTCCCATCAACTAGGCTAGTTGGGGTTTCATCACGAGCGCATAAGGATCAACGATGATCCAAGTAGAACACTTTAAGTGGATCCATATCAATAGATTTTTAGCAAGCAAAGATGCAAGCAAATAGAAGGCACACAGAAACACAAACAAAAAGACATACGAAGAAGGCAAAGAAAAGGCAAAGGTTTTCAAAAAATCATTTTAGAAGTGGGGGAGAGGAAAACGAGAGGCGAATGGCAAATAATATAATGCAAGGGAGAAGAGTTTATGATGGGTACTTGGTATGGCTTGACTTGGTGTAGATCTCCCTGGCAACGGCGCCAGAAATCCTTCTTGCTACCTCTTGAGCTTTTGTTGGTTTTCCCTTGAAGAGGAAAGGGTGATACAGCAAAGTAGCGTAAGTATTTCCCTCAGTTTTGAGAACCAAGGTATCAATCCAGTAGGATACGACGCGCAAGTCACCGAATACCTACACAAACAATCAAGAACCTTGCAGCCAACGCGATAAAGGGGTTGTCAATCCCTTCACGGTCACTCGCAAAAGTGAGATCTAATAGAGATAGTAAAGTAAATATTTTTGGTATTTTTGTTGTATAGATTGGAAAGTAAAAATTGCAAAATAGTAAATGAGATTCAACAATATGGGAAAGAGATGCAATATAATGGAAAAAGAGATGCAATATAATGGAAAAGAGACCGCGGGGCCATAGGTTTCACTAGTGGCTTCTCTCAAGATAGCATGTATTACGGTGGGTGAACAAATTAATGCCTAGCAATTGATAGAAAAGCGCATAATTATGAAGACATCTAAGGCAATGATCATGAACATAGGCATCATGTTCGTGTCAAGTAGACCGAAACGATTCTGCATCTACTACTATTACTCCACACATCGACCGCTATCCAGCATGCATCTAGAGTATTAAGTTCATAAGAACAGAGTAACGCATTAAGCAAGATGACATGATGTAGAGGGATAAACTCAAGCCATATGATATAAACTCCATCTTTTTATCCTCGATGGCAACAATACCATACGTGCCTTGCTACCCCTACTGTCACTGGGAAAGGACACCACAAGATTGAACCAAAGCTAAGCACTTCTCCCATGGCAAGAAAGATCAATCTAGTAGGCCAAACTAAACCGATAATTCGAAGAGACTTGCAAAGATATCAAATCATGCATATAAGAATTCAGATAAGAACCAAATAATATTCATAGATAATCTTGTTCATAAATCCACAATTCATCGGATCTCAGCAAACACACCGCAAAAGAATATTACATCGAATAGATCTCCAAGAACATTGAGGAGAAATTTGTATTGAGAATCAAAGAGAGAGAAGATGACATCTAGCTAATAACTATGGACCCGAAGGTCTGTGGTAAACTACTCAGGCTTCATCGGAGAGGCAATGGTGTTGATGTAGAAGCCCTCCGTGATCGATTGCCCCTCCGACAGATCGCCGGAAAAGGCCTCAAGATGGGATCTCACGGGTACAGAAGGTTGCGGCGGTGGAAAAGTGGTTTCGTGGCTCTCTCTGATGTTTTTATGGTATAAGAGTATATATAGGCGAAAGAAGTACGTCGGTGAAGCTACGAGGGGCCCACAAGGGTGGGGGCGCGCCTACCCCCTGGGCGCGCCCTCCTGCCTCGTGGACGCCTCGTGGCATCTCTGACTTCAACTCCAAGTCTTCTGGTTTGCTTTCGGTCCAAGAAAGATCATCGCGAAGCTTTCATTCCGTTTGGTATTCTTTTTCTGCAAAACTCTAAAATAGGCAAAAAAACAGAAACTGGCACTGGGCCTCCGTTTAATAGTTTAGTCCCAAAAATAATATAAAAGAGCATATTAAATCCCACTAAACATCCAAAACAGATAATATAATACTCCCTCCGTCCCAAAATTCTTGTCTTGGATTTGTCTAAATACGGATGAACCAAGTCATGTTTTAGTATTAGATACATCTGTATCTAGACAAATCTAAGACAAGAATTTTGGGACGGAGGGAGTAGCATGGAACAATCAAAACTTATAGATACGTTGGAGACGTATCAATGATTGTTATAGCTTTGTATTTTTCTCCAATCTATCCGTTTGGTTTGGCCAACTAGATTGATTTATCTTCAGTGGGAGAGGTGCTTTGTGATGGGTTCAATCTTGCGGTGCTCTATATTCGAGTGACAGAAGGGGACAAGGCACGTATTTGTATTGTTGCCATTAAGGGTAGAATGATGGGGTTTATTCATGTTGATTGGGTTTACTTTGTCTACATCATGTCATCTTGCTTAAGGCGTTACTTCGTTTTTCATGAACTTAATACCATAGATGCATGTTGGATAGCGGTCGATTGGTGGAGTAACAGTAGTAGATGTAAGCGGGAGTCGGTCTACTTATCTCGGACGACACTCTACCCATCAGACTTAACTGGGGATTACGCGGTGAACGCGGCCGTTTGCCACCCGTGGCGACTCTCCAGCCTCCATCCTGCTCGGCCTCGTGCCCGTGCTCCACGAAATGGACCTCGGAGCGAGGGATGTGGCGCATAGCTACCGGCGAGGAGGGGGGCGAAGGTGGGGAGGGGCCTGGCGAGAGGGCGTCGAGCAGAGCGCGTCACGGTAGGACGGGGCATCAGATCCGACGGAGGAGGGACTTGACTCCATCCATCGCAGCTCGCCGCTACGGCCTACGGTCGGGGGGGGGGCAGCGGGGTGGCCATGGGGTGGGCGACGGTGTCGGAGTGGCGGTCGTCGTGAGCAGGTGGGTGTTGGGGCCGGAGTGTCCGGCATTGCAGGAGAGCCTAACGCGAGTGACAACTATCGTTCTCAACCAACGATCAACTAGACGTTCTCCCCAGAGTGAGCGTTCTTGTTAGGCCGACGAAGATGTTGGTTTCTTTGAGTTGGGTGTACGTGACATCATGGTTAATAAAATTGATAGACTACTCATATTAGGACTTTCTTTTTCGGAAGTTCATCTCCAAAGAACCTCCAAGAAAATGGTTCTCGGGTTCATGTGAGTAAACACAAAGTGGGCAGATTAAGCATTTTGACCAAGCTATATTCCAGGGGATAGTCAGTCATAACAAATGGAAATCGATGATTGTGGTCGGGGCGTTACACGTGCCCAAGCATGGAGTGGCTTACTTAGTAATCAAATCAATTTCTCAACATGCTCCTAAGGCTCAATTCATGGCTATCCTATGTTTGTCATCGCCATCTTCAAGTTCATAGATAGAACTAAGATAATCTAAAACAATAATTAATTATTGCTACCTCACTGAGTGGTAGTAACGAAAATGAAAGGTCGAAAAATCTGTGAAAAACACATGCACCAACCATAAATGATAGAAGCCTTGTTTGCTATAGTGGTGCATAATATCAAAATTTGTCAATTTGTCCGTTATTTTCTTTATTATAGTTGCTATATTTGGTATTAAAACTATTTTAATGCTCATTGTATTTTAGTTCTTGTTGTAGCTAAAGAAACAAATAGTTGGCCAGCTAGAATGCTAAAATTTCTACTCCTAGTTCGCTACTTACAGATTAAGGGCCTCTTTGATTCAAAGGATTTTCATAGGATTTTTGAAGGATAAGAATCCTTCGGAATTTTTCCTGCGTTGATCGTTTGATTCGCAGGATTGAATCCCATAGGATTTTTTTCCTATAGATTCATTTGAACTACATTTTATAGGAATTGTAGCATCCACTCCAACCTCTTGAAAGAAATCCTTTATTTTTCCTGTGATACAATCAA
Source organism: Triticum dicoccoides (assembly GCF_002162155.2). Taxonomy (NCBI): domain Eukaryota; kingdom Viridiplantae; phylum Streptophyta; class Magnoliopsida; order Poales; family Poaceae; genus Triticum; species Triticum dicoccoides. The sequence continues at coordinate 438,737,596 of NC_041387.1, forward strand.
ACAAACTCAAATCTTATAGGAATCCAATGGGCATGTCATTTCAATCCTACATTTTTTCTATTCCTATGTTTTTGCAATCCCGCGAATCAAAGAGGCCCTAATAGTTTACTATAGATGAAACTTAGCACAGCACAGCTGAAGAACCATAAACTAAGCCTCCTTGTGCCAAAAAGAGAGCACATCCACCCCAACTAAGCCTCCTTTTCAAAAACAAGTCTCCTGGTTTTACTTCAAAATTAAAACTAAAATCACGATACTTATTTTGAAACGGAGGAGTAATAGAAAAGCCAGCTTACAAGTGTGCGGTTCAGATTGATTTAGAATTAGTAGCTTATTTTAGAAACAAGGCAAACTTGTTTTCTCATAGAAAAAAAGAGGCGATTGCATGAGGTCTCAAAACGTGTGGATGAGACGAAGTGTTCCTGTTGAACCAGAAAAACCGATGCCAGAAAAGGTAAAACTGTACTACTCTAGTCCACAGATCACTCTCCGATCTCCAACCGGCCCTTTCGTTACCCCAAAAAAGAAACACCCAGCCATGCCTAAACGCCGTGAAGACATGATGAAGCTACGCCGTGACGATCTTTCCTGCGGCGCGCATCCCGGGCCCACTGTCAACTACAGTAGCCGCCAACCCCGCACCTACCGAAGTGCGTCGCCTCGCCCGGCCCCGCCCCGGCCGCGGCGGAGCCCCACGCCGCGCTCCACGTGTCGGGGCTCCCCGGGCGGATCTGACGGGCCGATGGAGCGCGCGGCTTTAGATTTCGTCGGATCCCGGCGGGTCGCTGGGCCCACCCGCTCCCTCCGGCCCTCCCCGCCTCCACTTGCTCCACGTCATGGTCACCCCGTTATCTATTTCCTCCTGCTCCCGCTGTCCCCCTTCCTTCAGCAATCAGCACCACCTCTTCTCTTCTCTTCTCTCCTGTCCTCTCGTCCTCCCCCCAGAGCCCAGGCTCAGTTTTACCTCTCGCGGTCTCGCCTGGTCTTCGTAACACCCCGCCGCGCTGTGGAAACATCCACGGCTACTTCCTCGCGCGGGTCAAAGCTCGCGCGCCCACGCCCATGCCGCCACCGCCCGCGCCTCGACCCGCCACGGTGCGCGCCCTCTCGCCCTTCCCTCTGGCAACGCGAGCGCCCGTCTTTTTTGTGTGTTTGCTTTAGCTGATTTCGGGGCGGGGGCCAGGAGGTTGAAATCCGGTGGATCTCGGCCGCCCCCGCCGGAATCCGGCACGGGTGGACCGGCGTGAGGTCCTCTGTCAGTGATGCCTGGCCGGGGTGAATCGCGGTGGGAGCTTAACCTTTGGTTTACCTGTCTGATTCTGTTGGAAGCTCGAGTACTGCTGATGCAGTCTAATTTCATCTCATCACCGAGACTATTTCTTCAGTCTTTTAAGCTCCTAGAGTCTCTGAATTACGCTCATCTTTGCTCTAGTAACTAGTACCAATTTTGTACGATAAATCCCTTCTCCAAACATTAGCATCGCGCGCCGATCCTTGCCAATTTCGTACGGTGTGCGTGTCAATTGCCGACGAACTGCCCATAATTCGAAGCATTTCCCATGCTCGTGATAGATTCGACCTTGATCCATGTGTGCTTGTTGCAGATTCCAGTCGTTGGATGCAGCATGCCCATATCTGAACCCAGCGTAGGGCATGCTCCGTCGTCTGTGAACCGTCTCTAGTCGCAAACGCCACGGATCCAGCCAGATCCAGCTGATGGTGAGCGCCAGTCAAGCTGGCGCGGACGGACCTTCCACCAGTGATATTAGGGGAACTGGAAACGGCGCCGTAGAGAATGGCCATGCCCTCAAGGCAAACGAGGACAAGGAATGGAGGGGCGGCAGCAAGGAAGAGGACTGGCCCAGCACGCACAGTGCGCCGCCAGGCTTGGACGAGCACAAGCAGCAGCAAGGCCGGGTCATCCGCTGGGAGAAGTTCCTGCCGGTGGAGACACTAAGGGTCTTGCTGGTGGAGAACGATGACTGTACCCGACATGTTGTCCGTGCTCTGCTCCGTAAGTGTGGCTATGAAGGTATGCCCTGCAAATTTAAACTCTACTTTCAAGTAAATTATTAATTTTGATTTTGATCTTTTCTAGTTTGTAGGTCTGTTAGAGGCCAGAGTGTTCATGTTATTGTATTTTGTTCTCTCTCTCTTTCAGTTTTAGATTTCACTTCACTTCGAGTTCATTTTGAACTGATAGTGCGACCATACATCTATCACAACATTTATACAGGGGGATACTGAGGCTGGAGGTTATCCTCCTTTTCCAAAAAATAAAAATACAAGGGGATACTGGAATTGCTTATTGTGGAAAAGGGGAAACTGATATTGCTTGTTGTGAAAAAGAGCATTGCGCATTGCTTGGTTAAGTCTTAGTCGAGTGAGACCTAGCCACACCCATATTGGGTAAATACAAACTTTATTCAAGTGTCATGGATCTTCCTAATGTAAATTGTACTCCCTCCGATTCTATTTACTCTGCGCATAACTCTTGACCCGCATACCAAGGAGGGCACTGGTTTGATTTTTCTAGACTAATTTGCCCCTGCGCAACAATGCTCCGCATGAGTATCAGGGGTAGATATGCATGCAATGGTTGGCTGGTCCTCCTCCTTTTTCGCTGCACTTGGCTCCGCAGCACGCCCAGCCCGCATGAGCCAATGCATGCTGTTTTGCTGCTGCCTCTTTTCTTGGAAACTGACGCAATTAATTAGGGCAGAAGCGGATGGGGCGGGGCACAAAAGGAAACCACCGCTAGGAATCGGCAACGCACAGACTAATACGAGAAAACTGAGAAAAAGTTATAAGCAAAGTAAAAAGAATCGGAGGGAGTACGTTTGATGTGTTTGTTAATTCGTTCAGTACATTATGTTGTTTCCTATTAGGATTATGCCTTTCCTTCTATATTCAAAGGTGAAAGCTAAATCAATATTGCTTTTCTTTGAAACTGTTTCAATTACGTCAGTCCATTGATTGCAAAATGCATATCTTTCCTTTGTAGTTATCGCTGCTGAGAATGGATTGCATGCATGGCATTATCTTGAAGATGTGCAAAACCGTATTGACCTTGTATTAACTGAGGTCGCCATGCCTTGTCTATCTGGCATCGGTCTACTCAGTAAGATCACGAGTCACAGTATTTGCAAGGGCATTCCTGTGATCAGTAAGTAGCTTTCCTGCTCAACCATATTGCTCCAACAGATTAATACACTTATTTTGGGTCCTTGCTAATTTTTTAGTTTAAATATTCTTAGCTTCTAAAGCTTATGTTGTTTCCGTGCAGTGATGTCTAAGAATGACTCGATGAGTACAGTCTTTAAGTGTCTATCAAAGGGAGCAGTTGACTTCTTAGTGAAGCCGATACGGAAGAATGAACTTAAGACCCTTTGGCAGCACATATGGAGGCGATGCCACAGTGTAAGTTGCTTGTTGTTGGTCTAGCTTATTTCATGTCGGAAAACCAAGCCCAAAAGTCATGAGGGCATAGTTTCTTTGACCTACCTATTTATCTGGGTATCTTCTCTGATTATCACTCTGGAATTTGCCTTTCTCGGAATCTAGTCCAGTGGAAGTGAAAGTGGCATCCATACACAAAAATGTTCCAAACCAAAGGCTGGTGATGAATATGAGAACAACAGTGGCGGCAGTCATGATGATGATGACGATGACGATGATGATGCTGACGACGACTTTAGTGTTGGGCCCAATGCTAGGGATGGCAGTGATAATGGCAGTGGCACTCAGGTATGCTGGTTACTTAAAATTGGAAGGTACTCTTTACTCATTAGAAGATTGCGATAGATGTAATATAAAGGGTATTAGTTGAATACTACTCGGAACAATTGTTTGACGCTTCCAAAATTAATAGGATTAATACCTCTGCTGGTTGAAAAGCTATGTGTTAAGTACAATTTTTTAGTGCACATACTTTGCACTTCCTAGTAATTCACCCCAGATCAGATCCTAGACCGGTTCACCGTGGGCATTTTAGACCTTTTGTTTTAACGTCTCACCCTGAGTCCACCCTTAGAACTGAGTAACAAAATGATAACGTTTGTGCCACTGTTTAAAAAAAATCTCTTTTGAAAATCTATTCTATTCTCATGCCACCGTTCTATTTTAAAATGCAGAGTTCATGGACGAAGCGTGCTGTGGAGATTGATAGTCCACAACTTGTGTCTTCTGATCATCTAGCAGATTCACCTGATAGTACCTGTGCGCAAGTAATTCACCCCAGATCAGAGATAGGCAGCAATAGGTGGTTGCCGACTGCAAATAAAAGGAACATCAATAATCAAAAAGAAAATAATGGTATCGTATGCTAACGGTATCCTTCATACAAAGTAAATACACCTTTTACTGTCTATGTCAACCAACTGCCACTTCTTATGCAGATGACTCCATGGGGAAATACTTAGAAATAGGCGCTCCTAGAAATTCAAGTCTTGGGCATCAATCTTCTCCAAATCAGATGTCTGTTAATCCAACAGAAAAACAGCATGAGAATCTCATATCCCAAAACAAGTCCGTAAACAAAATAGTCATCGACGAACCAACTAGTCAAACTGCCGATTTGATTAGTTCAATAGCCAGAAACACAGAATCGAAACAGGCTGCTAGAATCACTGATGCACCTGATTGCTCCTCCAAGATGGCACACGGGACTGAAATGAAAAACGATTCTCCCATCAACATGCCATCCCAAGAGTTGGGTCTGAAGATATCGGAAACAGCTAGATGTGGAACTGAAATCCATGATGAACGAAGTATTCTGAAAAGATCAAATCTCTCAGCATTCACCAGGTGCAAAGCATAATATCACTATAATTACTAAGTTATGAACACAGCAATAAGTCGCGTACTAACTGTCCTTTATTTTGCAAGGTACCATACTCCTATGGCTTCCGATCAAGGTGGGGCAACATTTCGGGGAAGCTGTTCACCTCAAGATAACAGCTCAGAGGCTGTGAAAACGAACTCCACCTGCAAGATGGAGTCAAATTCAGATGCTGCTCAAATAAAGCAGGGCTCAAATGGCAGTAGCAACAACAATGACATGGGCTCCAGTACCAAGAATGCCATTGCAAAGCCTTGTACAGACAGGGAGAGAGTTATGTCACCATCACTTGTTAAATCGAACCAGCAGACTTCAGCATTCCATCCGGTGCAGCACCAAGTGTCACCAGCTGACGCGGCACGCAAGGACAAAGCTTCTGAAGAAATTGTCAATGCAGTGAAAGTGGGCCACTCAAGCGAGGCACAGCAAAGCTCTGTGCAGCATCACCATCATGCACACTATTACCGCCATGTTATTGCACAGCAACAGACATTAATTGACCGTGCATCAAACGCTCGGTGTGGTTCATCCAATGCGTCTGATTTACCCCTGGAAGGTCATGCTGCTAACTATGGTGTGAACGGGAGCATCTCAGGCAGCAATAATGGAAGCAATACGCAAAACGCAAGTAGCTCCGCTCCCAATATTGCAAGGCCAAACATGGACAGTGGTGCCATGGACAAAACAGAGGCTGGCGGTGGCAACGGTAGTGGGAGCGGGCCGAGCGGTAGTGGCAATGACATGGTATGTCAGAATCAGCTCAGCCAACGAGAAGCTGCAGTGAACAAATTCAGGCAGAAGCGGAAAGAGAGGAACTTCGGGAAAAAGGTAAATCTATTTTCAGCTACATGCTTTCTAAAGCAGGGACTTCCAAAATTAGGCCCGTTTCAGTTTGATTTAGTATAGTATGAATGACCAGGAATGTTTTCCAAGTAGTTGGACGCAAACCATTGTTTATGTCATGATGATGATGAATATTACTCCCTCTGTCCCATAATATAAGAACGTTTTTGACACTTCACTAGTGTCAAAAACGTTCTTATATTATGGGACGGAGGGAGTAACTTCTTACTTCTGAAAGAGAGAAACACTTAATTTCCTCAAAACAAAACAAAAGGAGAAAGAGAGAGAGAGAAACACGAGCTTTTATGTTGCTTCCAAAAATGTAATGACAGGCCACTAAACGGAATAGCATAGCAGCATAGCCGTAGGAAATGTCATTGATAGTGCCTTGGGGAGTGCGATTTTATCTGCTGAAGCATTTGACGTTTCTGATGGTCTGTATTGACGGCCTCGTCCGCTTGGCTATTTTCAGGTGCGGTACCAGAGCAGGAAGAGACTAGCCGAGCAGCGGCCACGTGTCCGTGGGCAATTCGTCCGACAGTCTGGACAAGAAGATGAGGCAGGCCAAGCAGAAGACAGATGACGCGACCCTCCCTTCTGGTCCACTGTAGCGTCTGTTACTACATATACATAGGTTATTGACTCACATTAGAGTGCTCAACAAATAAAGACCCACCCGTATGATTATTGTCCCTGGCCGGCCGACTCAAGATGAACATTTGTAATATCTAATCTATGTGGCCATCCGTCGTAGTAAGTACAGTACCATGCATGTTACCCCTCGTTATGGTTTGCGATCTTCAGTTCTCTTGGAGAGATAGATATGCTTAGTCTTACTCAAGAAGAGTCTTAAGAAGGAGCAAGCCAGTAGCCAAGTTGTCACTCCTATCTATCTAGGAGTATATACATAATGCATGTTAAATCATTCAACCTTGACCAAGCTGATATAACTGACAAGGTTGTGTTCTAAAGTCAAAAGGTTGCACTTCACTTCTACTCACTCTGTAATAATGATCTAAAAGATCATATATTTCTTTACAGAGGGAGTAATATAAGACCTTTTAGATCACTACTTACTTTAGTGATCTAAAAGGTCTTATTTACTTTACAGAGGGAGTACTTATGTTTTCGCATTGCAGTTCTCCCTAGTGTCTGCTCTAATGCTCCAGATCAAAGGTTTACAATGTAGAGTACATCCCCATTTCCAATGAATAAAGGCAACACAAGCTGCCTAGAAAATGGCAAAAAAAAGATGGAACCATGCAAATCCTGAACCGGGCAAAACTGGTTTCCTTTCCATGATGCTCCTTAAAACAGGGCAACTTCCAACATAACGAGCGACGCATCAAATGGCATCACTTGAGTGATATCTGCTCTGCAGCTTTACGGTGCCCAAAGTTCTAGTGTCTGCTCCCTGGGTAGAAGAAGTCTGCGCCGTTTTCCTTCACCTTAAAATGGAAGTTCCAAACTTTCCGCCCTTTTGCCGGCCTTTGCTCGATGAGCATTCCTTTGTTTATTACTGACAGCTGTTGAGAAAAGAATGAAACGCTTGTCAACTGTAAAATAAAATGGACGGTGCCAAGTGCCATCATTCACAATAAGACCAACGTTCGCTGGAGCAAATTCACAGCTATCTATAGTGGCTCAAAAAATCAAACCAAGAACCTAAAGTATGCAGAGTGGTGATCAAGAACCTGACCTGTCCATGAACATCAGCGGCTAAACCAGTGCTCAGAGGTGCTGCTTTAATCACAAGATCCGCAATATAGCGCAGATGTGCGAGAAGTCCCACACCATCCTCGCTTGAATAAATATCCTCATGAATAAGAACCACGAGCGAGCAATTCTGCCAAGACACAAACAAGGTGTAAAAATTGTGAATATGCTGTGAAGAAAGAGTACTGGCAGTGATTGGCAGATTCAGTTTTACCATCTCAGACGTAAGTGTCACGCAATAATGCAAGAAGTCCAAGACATCATCTGCAGAACCACTGGCAGCAACTTCCAAGAGTGAAACATCATCTATCATAACCGTGAACCGACCTGCATTTTCTCCACTCCTGTATGTCTCCACCACTCTCTGAACGCCACTATACAGCTGAGCTAAGCTATCAGCAATGGCACCTCCCCGTGTTCCACCTGAGTAAAGAAGCATGCAAATCAGTGACTTGTTAACAATGATGCAGCATTTGGAGAAACAAGGTACTCAAAGGTCTTGCCTGGGAACGCCTGCAAGTCAAAGAAATGAAGCCTCTCACTCTTCCTATGCATGGACAAGTTACAGCCCTGGAAAATTTCAGGAGAAGAAATCATCAGCCGTCCAACATTTAAAGTAGGCCACAATACTGGTAGAAATCGAAACATATACGCTCTCTGAATGGTCAGTCCAGCTTCCAGTGCAGTAAACAAAGTTAGATTTAACTTGTGCAAACTTGCTAGACCTTGTGGTTCTGGATGAGCTGGTTGTTGAAATACTGAAGTGGCACAGACATTGAGCTATTGCTGCCAGTTCATTCAATAGTGGCTTCCTGGCAACACAAGTATACAGTTCTGACATGAAGCATTATGCATAAACCCAATGGTTCACTGTTATGATGGATGATGCTCGGGAGTTAGATTTACGACAGCGACTTCCAGCAGTGAAACATCATCAGTCGTAACTGTGAACTCCCCCCAGTCGAACCTATTTAAACTTTCGAAGTGCGATTGTTTAGTATGGGATTCAGTCCCATATTCAGATTAGAGCAAAGTTATGTATCTTTCGCAAAAAGAAAGAAGAAAAAAAGAGCAAACTTATACTTATGTATACTACTCCCTCCGTCCCATAACGTAGGACGTTTTTTGACACTAGGAGTAGATTCTATACCCAGATCACCTTGTCAAATTTTCTGATGGAATGCCACCCATTTATTTACAGATGATTACTCGAAGCAAGCATGAACACGATTACATAATTTCTCAAGTAAGGACATACAACTCTGCAGTACTCACTAAGTAACAAGTGTGTGTGTGTGTGTGTGTGTGTGTGACAGAGACCGTGGTTAGGTTATGGCAAGGCTGGTAGCAAGCACGGGACGCTTACCATCTTTCGGAGGACGCGGTCGTAGTGTGAGAAGGGGTGCGCGAGGGCGAGGAGCGCCGCGCCACCGGCTGCCGCGAGCGCGCGCTTGAGGAGGAGGTGGAGGACGAAGGCGGCGGGCGCCTCCACGCAGTCCTCCACCACCACCACCCGCGCGCCGGCGCACATGGCCTCGCTCAGGAGGTCCCCCGCGCCGTACTCCTCCATCTCCGCCTCAAGCTGCGGCGGCGGCGGCGGCGGCGGCCAAGGAAGGAGAAGGAGGCGCCTGAGCGAATTCACAGAGACCAAAGAAAAAGCGAAGTCCAAAGGAAGGCGTACTTGGAGAAAGTACGTAACGTAGGACCGAAGGCGCATCGACGTAGCGGAGAGTGCGCGTGCGTGTCCACGGAAGCAAAACGGTCACGCGGGGCGGGCGGGCCGTGGCGGAGGCAGCAGACGGCACCTGAGGACAGTTGAGCAGTTCCGTCCTTCCTCGGAGTCGTGGACAAAAGGGAGGACTGAGTCGTCTCGTCTCGTCTCGTCCGTTTCTCCCCCACATTCTTCCTGCGCTTGTCGTCCGTTCCAACCTCCGGCTCCCAAACCCTGCGCACTTCACTTCCCTTCCATCCCTCCCTCCCTCCCTCCCTCACCACTGCATTCCGTGCCTCTGGCCTCGGGACGCCATGGGGTGCTGCACCTCGTCGCAGAAGAAGGGCGCCGCGGCGGGGGACATGAGGAAGGAGCCCGCGGAGAAGCCGTCCCAGATCGCGCCGGCCGCCTCGCCATCGCCCACGCCCTCGCCCTCAGCTGGTACGTGCGCGCGGCTTCTTCCTTCTTCCTCCTCTTCCTTTGCGGTGCGGGAATTCTTCTCCTTCTTCTTCTTCTCCCCTGACGCCGGTTCTTTGCCGCCGCGGTGGCTTGCTAGTTTGGCACTTTGGCCCCGCCGCTCGACGTAGTCTCTTGGTATCGTGCGGCTGATCGAGTTCTCGGTTGGTTACTGACGTCGGTGGTCTATGAGCGAGGGTTGATCCCGTGGCTTCTTCACTTGATGTTTGGTTCGTGAAATGTCTACGGAATAGTGCCATGGCATGGGCGGCCGTGCCCGTGTTCGTTCCCTCAATTTGCGACGCCGCAATGCTTTCTCGCAATTTTTGGGCATTCTTGGGAATTAGGATTTCGTGTAGGTTCATTTCTTCACGATTAAGTAACTGACTGCGCCAACAAAGTGTGCTTCTCTTCTCGGCCCTGAAACCGCACAAGATTCATGCGCTCCTTTCTTTGATCTTTGCATGTGCTCTTCTTTGGATGCGTGCAGATATACCATCAAGAAATTCTTGCACCTTTGGATACTTCAATTCACTTTCTTACCAATCGGCTACTCTCTCTGTTTCAACTTTCAAGTTTGCAGGGCGATAATAGTCTTGTTCGCTAATGTACCATGACGTTTTTCTTATTCCGGTAGAAAAATATGTAGTAGTACATCGAATATAGTTAATTCTATAATAAATCAGGATAATAATTAGGTGCATTCTACTAGTCATTTAGTATCCCATTGGTCTGTGTGCAGGACAAAATATACTCGCGGCATACAGTATATTTTCAACCGATTGAGTAATTAATTTCGCCATGAACTTGTGGTCCTAGGGCTTCTTCTTTCTTCCTTTCTATAAAAAACACACGTCAGAGCACAGTCTTGAGGTCTTCTATATTTGGTTTAAGATCGCCAAAGTGGCCCAAAACCTACACAACCATCGTGGAGGTGGCGGTGACGCCGACCAAAACAGAGCAAACGTCCCACTAACCTCCTAGAACAGAAAGTGCTGTTCTGGGCCTTGAAATTGCACATTATTTTACTAGCTAGTGAGTAAATGTTATTTGATTGTGGCAATTTTTCTTTTAGGAAGTAAATTAATGTTATTATGAGGAGGACCACAAATCCCACTGTGTCTCGCGATGATATGTGTGATGTATGCATGTCCCGGCACAAATTTGTGTCCCTTGTTCTTGCTATGGTTGGATTAGTGCGTTGGCAAAGCCCGGAATTCGGTGATGTAGATGAAAACTTAAGTGAGACACCAAAATAAAATTTTGAATATGTGTGGTACGATATGTAAAATGAAACAGGTTACATGTCGTTTATAGCTGCCCCTGTTTATTGTGCTTATTAATGAGGTACAACTGTATACATCTATGTGTTCCTCGTGTATTACTAGGTGTACATGTCTGTCTTGATTTATTACTATTTCCACTTGCTGTTTTTTCAAAAAAATTGGGAGTCTACCTATAAAATTACTATGTCCAATTACTGGGTAACCCCATGCATCTATACTTTACTCAAAAACAAATCAAAAGATTACATGGTTGCTTCGACATGGATATTGTTGAGTAAAGAATTGTGTTATTTCTGTCATTTTGACTTTTCTATTTACAATAAACCTTGTTGTTGCATAGTACTTGGAATTTGTTCGGTTCCTTTTTGCTGATTCATAACTTCCCACATAAACGGGTTTTGTTCTCGGTAATGGAAGTGTTTAGGCTTTTTCATGTGATAGCGGACAACTACACTGGTGGTGCATCTATTTTGTTTCTGCAGAGATGTCAAGATTAGAGACCAGTCAGGGGGCCGTGCGCACTAAGTTCATCTCAAGCCCTGGTCCGCATGCCGATCGCCTATCATTCACCTACAAGGAGCTGAATGCGGCGACATTGGGCTTCCCACGAGATCACTTTCTGGGAGAGGGTGGGTTCGGAAAGGTTTATAAAGGTGTTCTAGACGGCAACGAGGTGAGTTAATGTGTTCTATTGGCAGTTTAGTAATTGGAATTGCAGTCATGTTCGATGATATATTAAACTCGGAAGATATTTTCTAGCTAAAGTGTTAGTCACATGAACGACAGTGTGATGAGAAGTTAAACTGATGTGGTGAGTTCAAGAATGGATCGCAGTAGCATTTTGCTTCGTATTTTTTAATGTGATCGATGATCTATGCTATGGTTTACTGAGGTTGTTTTATTATGAAAAGTGAGGCTTGTGAGGATATGGTGTAGTATATGATCCGCTTGTATGTGCTGCAACAGGTTGCTATAAAGATTCTCAACCCCAATGGATTGCAAGGGAACAAAGAGTTCTGCACAGAAGTTATGGTGTTGAACAGGATGCATCACCCGAATCTCGTCAAGCTTGTTGGCTTCTGTGCTGATGATGACCAGAGGCTTCTAGTCTATGAATACATGCCTCTGGGTTCATTGGAAACTCATATTTTTGGTATGTTAAACTACCATATATATGTGTGTGTGTGTGTGTGTGTGTGTGTGTGTGTGTCTTTCTCTTTATATATATTGTTGCAAGAATAATTAGATCAGCTTGTTTAACCAAAATTTAATTTTGTTTTTTATCTTCCTAGATCTCCCCCCTGATAAGAAACCTCTTGATTGGAATACAAGGATGAAGATACTTGCTGGGGCAGCTCAGGGCCTGAAGCATTTGCATGTTATCTGCAACCCTCCTGTCATAAACCGTGACGTGAAATGCGCCAATATTTTGCTTGGCGAGGAATATCATGCAAAGCTAGCCGACTTTGGCTTGGCAAAGCTAGGTCCGACTGGTGACGATACTCATGTTTCAACTAGAGTGATGGGTACACCTGGGTATTGTGCGCCGGAGTATCTTGAGAGCGGTCAGTTGACTACCAAGTCAGATGTTTACAGCTTTGGTGTTGTCATACTGGAGGTTATCACAGGAAGAAAAGCTTTAGATCAGAGTCGAATCAGAGCTGAGCGTAGCCTTGCTGAATGGGTAAGCATCACTTCCAGCTTTTTCTTTTTCTTTTGTAGAACTACTCCTTGCTTCTCCCCAATGCTATAATGTCTGTACCAAGGACAATATTGTGTTACCTGGTATATCTTTGGTGAGTTCTGATTTCTATTTGCTTCTTAAAACTGGCAGAAGCATCATAAGTTTATCAGTAGTTTTTAATCATTTGATTAGCATAGATTTATTATCTTCTTTTGTTACATTTGGTCTTGCCACTGCTGAGGTAAGATTCTTCTTGGCATTTCTCCATAATTCCTCATATGGAAGCCATAATAGGTTTGGCCTACACTAGACAGAAACATATATAGGTTTTGTTTGCTCCTTCAATGTACATCTTAAGTACCCTTGTCTAAAAAGTAAAACGAGTTTCTCTTTCTGCGATGAAGATTAATTGTTGTGACTTTTGTTGGTGTATAATTTCAGGCCACCCCTTTGATCAACAGGAGGGATTTTGCAATGTTGGCGGATCCAACGCTTGGTAATCAGTACAGCATGACATCATTGTACCAGGTCCTTTCCGTTGCTCGAATGTGCCTGAATACAACAGCCAGCCAGAGACCTCAGATTACAGACGTAGCTGCCGCTCTCGCTCACATCTCAAAGTCCAGAAGAACGCGGCGACCAGCCCACCAGTAGTCAGCAGCTCAAGTTCACCAACCTGGGGAAGATATATAGGAGGAACTAGTAGTATATCATAGTCATGGGGACACCAGTGCAAAGCAATGTAGTGTTTCTGGCTTTGTTATGATGATGATGATACTGTTATAAGAAAGCTCTACTCCCCATTCCGGTATGGCCGAA
>NC_041387.1:438751262-438842958 GCF_002162155.2 Triticum dicoccoides
TAGAGTTAGAGTAGGTGCAAATATCCCTGTGTCCCTGGCTGAGGCTTGTCATATGTGGTCTTGGAGACATGAGCTTCATAGTAGTTGAGGATACTTCCATGACGCTTAATCTTCGCTTCCTCCTCTTGTTGACATGTTGCTACTGTACATGTGCTCTTCAGCCTGTACCTAAAAGTGTTGATGGTTTTGTTGAGGTTGTGCTCCACAAATTTTGGTTCAATCTCTTCCTTTTTTTCCTTTCTAAAACAAAACATCTAGGTCGTCACTTGTGTTTTCATATTTCCATGCATATTTTTCACTATGTAGTGTTTACTCCTATTTTATCTGCCATTTTCAGGTGATTATTATCCAATTGTTCCTGACTCTTGTGTCAGGCAGTTGCATGTCCTGCGACTGAATGCTATGGGCATGACAGGTCACAAAATGTAAACGAACACAAATATAGATGCCATATATTGAATGATCATTCCCGGCAATAATCAACAGATACTTTGTATTTTACACTAAGCAACATATGCCAAGAATATGTTGCAAGCCAACGGTATCAAAAGAACAAATAAGACACTGGAACATCATTTCCTTTACAGTGCTTTTGCAAAACTCTTTCCACAAGAGAAACAAAACATGCTCTTCCCCAGTATAACCCTATGACATCCTCAAAAACTAACCTAACAACACAGGGGGTTTCGTGTGTATTTTTTCTTTCTCCTAACCGTAACACTAAATATTGACAATCTTAATGAAACTAATCGGAGAAGAAAATTTACAAGGATGCCTTGCAAAGATTTGGACCTACCAACATAACTCCATCTGACCATTGAACCCAATATGGTACAAAGTACAATTTCAGCAAAACTTCATGAGAAACATAACTTGATTCTTCCTGCCGACAAAAATTAGCTGGTTTCGAAGGATTCTTCTGGCGATCTGGCAACCCAATCACTCATGGATATCAAGATCCTTGCTGGCACCGACGATTTTCTACCTGATTCCACAGGAGTTTAGCCTTCATTCGTTTCAGCGGGATTCGACTTTCCCTGCTAAAAGTAATTCGAAAATTAATGAACCAACAGCAGCTTAGTTTTTTATCATCTTTCTAGCTAGAAGAACCATTGGGATTGTCAAGATTTCAAAATGCTATGTGAATATATTGCTCTAACTTTTTCTTCTCCTTTTCTCCAAGGATTGCATAGAGAGGTTGGTCCTTCTTTATAGATACACAAACTATTGTATCCTAGGGCACTGCACATTCTACGACGTACCTTGCTCTTCTCTAGCCATCCAAGCCCCCTAGAAAGTATGCCCAATTTCTTGTTAGGTGTATCTTGATTTGGTTCTTGATTTATCTTCCCAAGGTCTGCATGCGGTGACCTACAAAAGAATCCAGTAAAATGAAATGTTACCATGTGAACATAGACTTGCAATATTAAAAATCAGCGAGAAATATATATAACAACTAGCACTAACCACAGTATCTGCTGACAGAGAACGCGACAATGAGAAAACAAAAGAAACCAACTAAAGCACAAGCAATTAGGATACATACAATGACTTGAGAAGCAAATTAGTCTTGCTCGTTGCCCAGTGTAAAGTTCACAACTGTATTTTGAAAAGAGCACGGCAACAATACTAGGTAATACTAGGAGGGTGGAAGATTTCAGCTAAGTAACCAAAACATACTTTGGGGCGAACGTTTGGATGGCTTTAACCTGCCCAGCCTGGTACTGCTTTGTAGCTTCCAACATAGTTTCTGCCATCACAGCTCTCTTCTCCATTTGTGAAAGTGCTATCAAGACTGCTTCATACTTCTCCTGCATATACAAGGTATGAAACCTTATGCATCTCACCTTCCCCAACAGTATAAGTTGTACAAGTAGAACGAAAAACAGCACTTCCAGAAAACAGCTTTAAAAAGCGGCTCCAAGATTAACCTGGATCAAATGAGCAGCATATTTTTGTTCAGCAGCATCTCGCTCAGCAGCTATGCGGGCATCTTCTGTCACTTTCTGCTCCTGCTCCATTCTTAACAAAATCTGCATGGGCAAGTAAATGTGTGTACTTTTTAAGCAACAAGACAGAACAAAATACTTCAAAGTTGAGAGTGTTATGCAATCTAAAGCCAAGGCACTAAGACAGCACCTCAAGCATTGCCTTTTCTTGTTCTTGCTTATCTTCGAAAGATTTTCGGAATTCAGATACCTCTGCCTCCAATTTCTCAACCTGAGAATCTTCTCTAAGTCAAGAACATATAGATCAAAATTTAAGAAAGAAGGGAAAAGGGACCAAAGGACTTAAAGTACATCATTACTGTGATAATCTTAAAGTGACTCTTTATTTAGAAACAAATACAGACATAAAGTACAAGGCGTGTGCTCTCTGATTTTGCTGACCATGTGGCGACTCAGGAATTGCAAAATGACTGCGTCTTTGACTCTGCTAATCCTAATGTTGCCATGCTGGTTGAGGAGGTCATCGTCAAAGCCAAGCTATAGATGCTCACTGGAGGGAAAGAGCTGCGTCGGCTGCCACTGCACACACGGCGGCCTGACGTTTGATCCTAATCATTTAGGGCAGCTGTACAGTTCTTTCCCTTTTTGGTGTGTTTTTGCCTTGTTTTGTTCTAGCTTTAGCCCTTAGCCTTTCAGTTTATTGTTCTTCACATTTTTCGCTGTTTTGGCTGTAAGACCCACGCCATCTCAGTGCCTCTTCTATTACGGAAGACGTGAATTTTGATGCATGTTTAGGAAAAAAATCCAAACATAAATATGCAAGGGATCTTTTTAACCCAAAAAAGGACGGGGAGTTTGAACTGCCATAAATTTGTGCTATCCTATGGAAAGAAGTTAGTCTAGATAACATCATTACCGTAGCACTCAGCGTACGTCTATTGTCTTGCGTGACCATCTCCATTAAAGCAGTTTCTAACTCCTCGGCCCTGTGATTATCAAGAAATATAAGCCAAGCTTTATGGACATGTGTTGAGAGGCCAAGTAAGCAAAATGTTACAGTGCAAAATTAAGCCATATGGCCCAACTTACAATGACAAACAAGATGAGAATATACATGATTTAAGGATTAATACCAATTCCAGATGCAGATTTAGATAGGACTTTTATAGTGAAATTGATGAACAGGTTTCAAGAAATTTGGTCACACAAAGTAAATATCTTCTGGCTTATTATGAAGACGCGAAGGAGATAGGGAGCACAGTGTCCCTTTGAATAATACCTTTCCCCTGAATACTGTAGCTAAACTCAGATGTATGAACAGAACCAGTAGACAACTTTGTTATTCAAACCAGAAAGTATTTTTTTGTTTGCTATTTTTAATATATGTTGAATACCAAAAGGTACTTTTGTTTTAACTATCACTCAGAATGTTGAAAGGACATGCATTTTTCCTTATATTTAACTGAAGAACTTATACCAGCATTGTAGCATAACTAGAAAATGAAATTTATACGGATGCTGCCTTAAAGTGAGCACATATTACAAGTCTTAAGGGAGCAAATGAAATCAGAATCAGAACAGAAGTAACATGAACCTGAGTTCAGCTGATCTTTTCTCCTCAAGCAGTTTGCACAGCTCAACCTTTAGCCATGTTACCTGTGTGAAAGCAATGCAACGTGTACTCAAAATTCCAGATTGGCAAAAGAAATCAGATTATTAAGCTCAGAGAAAACTAAATTATACAGAAAAAGAACCATTAAGGAAAAGAACCATCAAGCGTGACCAAAAATCAGTTTGGTTGCATGCCTGGGAGGTCGACCATGGAAGCCATTTTCTTGGTACGACAACTTATGGAGAGATACAGGGAGCAAAAGATAGACTTGCATATGGTGTCCATTGACTTGGAGAAGGTTTACGATAAGATACCGCAGAATGTCATGTGGTGGGCCTTGGACAAACACAAAGTCCCAACAAAGTACATTATCCTCAGCAAGGACATGTATGATAATGTTGTGACAAATGTTCGAACAAGTGATGGCGACACTGATTACTTCCCGATTAAAATATGACTGCACCAAGGGTCAGCTTTGAGCCCTTATCTTTTTGCTTTGGTGATGGATGAGGTCACAAGGGATATAAGGAGATATACCATGGTGTATGCTCTTTGCAGATGATGTGGTGCTAGTCGATGATAGTCGGACGGGGGCTAATAGGAAGTTAGAGCTATGGAGACAAACCTTGAAATCAAAAGGTTTTAGGCTTAATAGAACTAAAGCTGAGTACATGAGGTGCGGTTTCAGTACTACTAAGCACGAGGAGGAGGTTAGCCTTGATGGGCAGGTGGTACCTCAGAAGGATACCTTTCGATATTTGGGGTCAATGCTGCAGAAGGATGGTGATATCGATGAAGATGTGAGCCATCGAATCAAAACCAGATGGATGAAGTGGCGCGAAGCTTTTGGCGTTCACTGTGACAAGACAGTGCTACAAAAGCTAAAAGGCAGGTTCCATAGGCCGGCGATTCGACCCGCAGTGTTGTATGACGCTGAGTGTTAGCCAACTAAAAGACGATATGTTCAACAGTTAGGTGTAACGGAGATGCGCATGTTGAGATGGATGTGTGTCCACACAAGAAAGGATCGGGTCTGGAATGATGATATACGGGATAAAGTTGGGGTAGCACCGATTGAAGAGAAACTTGTCCAACATCGTGTCACCGTCTGAGATGGTTTGGGCATATTCAGCGCAGACTCCAGAAGCTCCAGTGCATAGCGGATGGCTAAAGCGTGCTGATAATGTTAAGAGAGGTCGGGGTAGACCAAACTTGACATGGGAGGAGTCCGTAAAGAGAGATTTGAAGGACTGGAATATCACCAAAGAACTAGCCATGGACAGGGATGCGTGGAAGTTAGCTATCCACGTGCCAGAACCATAAGTTGGTTTCTAGATCTTATGGGTTTCAGGCTTTCAGCTCTAACCTACCTACCCCAACTTATTTGGGACTAAAGGCTTTGTTGTTGTTGTTGTTGTTGTTGTTGTTGTTGTAAAAAGAACCATTAAATTATACAAAAAGATCACCACAGAGAACTATTACGAATAACCAAGTTTTAACCATCAAAGTGACAAATAAACTTGGATGCATATTATATACGCATCTTCATTACATTCTTTTAGGGAAACAACCATCTCATACAGTAAAAAATGGAAATCAGTAGAAGAGGATCTTTTTTACCTGATCTTGAAGATCAATGCCCTCATCCAACTCATTTTCTAATGCTAAACCAGTAAGGTAGCTCCCCAGGTTTGTTGACCCAGAGTCCCCATTCACTTGCAAACCATCTGCCCCTTCCTTGGAATCAACTTGTGGGCACACAGATGAGGGGTCATGTTTAAAGCTATATAATTTAGTTGCTAACCCCTTCTTATCTTTCCAGGATTTACGGTCTTTTGATCTTTCCTCCATAGCCGCTATAATCTCTGGCCTGTGCTTTTCTCTTAGCTCTCGCAATCCCATTTCTTTGACTGACTGAAAACCCATACAAGCTGTCAATACAAGTTGGCTGCTGTCAAAGGTAGAGCCAGCAAGAGACTGCAGTAACGTAATTGCATCTCCAGCATCCTTTGTGGTCACCAAGGCAGGCCCTAAAAGTTAACATAAAAGATAGTGTTGGGTAGACATAAAAGTTTAGTCAAATGAACAAAAAATAGGACATAGTAACATTTTCAGATTAATCCAAAAACGGATAACTAGTACCATATAAGTCCAGCAAAGCAAGGGTTGTCCGGAACAACATTGTACGATTTCCTTCAAAGAGGATCACATCCCAAACACGAAGAACTAAAAGACAGGAAAAGTTCCAATCAGGTATAGTTAAATCATTAATCTGTTCGAACATATATACAAATATAAGGATTATGTAACACATAAAGAACTAGTGTGGGTTTGTTCAATATCCTAACAAATTTTCTTGAGATGCTAAGTAATTTAAGGGGCTCTAAATAATCAAATATTACAGCAGCAAGCTAGAGAAAAATGTTTGTAATTGCATATTGTCATATCTTCATGAAAGCACAAAGATATTGTATAAAACCTGACCACTTTCCCATGGAAGCATGTTGATGAAAATTGAAAGAAACCATGGTCCAGTCACCCATGTCACCTGAACTCCCAAGATATCCGTATGTTTGGCTGAAAGAGAGTTGCGACCGATGTGAGTGCAAAGTGATAACCACCATCAAATGCTCTCAAGGAAATAAATCATTGTGCCTTCAGACAAATCTAAGCTATGTCAGCTCCTGATTTCAACTGAATGTGAGTCATATCCACATGCGTCATTTTTTAGTAATACTGTGAATGTAAAAATACATAGGTATCAGTAATATCAGTGGGATACAGACCCAATTTTGGGAACCTTTCTCGTACAACGTCCTCAAGAACAAGTTGGTCAACCTGAGAATGAAGCGGCAACATTATACAACTGTTCGCGGCATAAAAAACATGGATGAATAAATCGTCAAAAAATCAGAAGTACCTGTGATTCAATCATTTCCTCAGTGTAGTAACCCTCAAAGTACTCGTCAATGACCCCCACCAGAGCCCTAAAATACAAAAAAAGCAAAGAAATTGTAGAACTGGAGATAGCTTACGATCTTGAACCATAAAATTATCATTCATCAGACGTAGCTTTCAAGAGAAAAGGCACAGTCCTACCAGAATGCATTCTCTTCAGGCATGAACAATAAAAATAGCCCGGCAAAAAAGTTCATGGCCTACAAGAAAAAACAAAGATGTAAGATAAAATACTACCATCATTATCTCAACTTAAAAGTACAAAACAGATTTTAGGAACATAGGCTCATACAAACCCCTTCACAGGTCTGCACACTATGCAAATAAATAAATAAATCATAACACTAATTTAGGCACATGTAGAAAAATCATGACAAAGTAATGATATGCATACTGTAAAAAAAAGCAAGAGATAATAAGAAGTTATATAACAAAGCAATGTTCATATCTTTTGTTTCCTTGCACTACACACATGATAGTATTTTTCTACACTACCATGATTGTTTTTTAGATTTTTTAAGATGTCTAGGCATACAAACTCATGGATGGTTACAAAAAATAAGGTCAAAATCCAAAAATCTTCAATGAGCAAATTACCTGGCAGTATCCAACAGATGGATTATGCCTTGCGTATGCTGTTAATAACCGCCTCAAGGCATTTCTCCCGTCCTCATCTAATGCAGGGTGTCCTGGAAATGTTCGAGGCAAATCCTGTAATGATAACAGAAAAAATCAAGTGTTTAGAAACACTAGAACTTGTTAACCCAGGACACACTTCCACTTAGTTTGAACTGTTAGTGAACAACCTTCTCTATCTGTCCTTTCCACTTCTCAGGCTTGGGATCCTTTTTTGGTGAACTTTTCTGTTCATTCACCACTTGGTCCTTAAGGTCCTTTTCATCCAATACATCGGTCCTTTCATCTAGCAATTTGTTGTAATACCCAGTGATTTTCCGAGCACCAACACCCACAAATGCTTGCCACATCTGCAAGAAAACAAACCAAATATAATTGTAAAGGTATATCTCATAGACGACAGATAAGCAAGGTGCAATTCTGGTTGCAGTTGCACCTCTCCTCTAAGAGCGATTGGCACACCTCCACGAACCAAGCTCTCCAGTTCCTCCCTCCAAGGAAAATAAGACCCTCCATTGTCTCCCTCCAATGTAACACTCGTTGAATCACCAGGTGCCCCGTCCTGTGACCGATCCACCTTCTCTGCATCATATGACTCCTCTGCTGAATTCCCTTCATGAGTTTCTTCTACCGCCCTGTCTTCTTCAATTGACGCAAGCGGTGTCGCAACCTCTCCAGATATGGCATTTGCAGTATCATTTCTTTTGACGACCCGAGAGCTCATCATTTTCTCAATGATGCTGAGTGATGCCCTCACCCGCCGCCAAGACTCGACTTTTATGGGCTCCAATTCATCCAACAACCCCTTATCGAAGGGGATCTCCTCAAACCTTTTGAAGTTGTCATTATTCACTTCTCCCAGTTCCTTTGACCCACCATTTTGATCTTTAAATCCTTCCGAGCCCCCATTTATAACTTTTATTTCTTCAGAGCCCTCATTTATTTCCTTGAATTCTTCCGAGGCTTTGTTCGGTGTTACACAGTCTGCACTGGCCTCCTCTTTCAGTTTTTCTGAGTTGCCAGCAACATCGTTGAAATCCTCTGGCTTGCCTTTTGCTTCTATGGATTCATCATTGTCATCAACTTGATCTACGCATTCTATTTTGATGTTCCTCTCTTCTGCTTCACCTTTGTCTTCATCACAATCTGCCCCTCTGCTACTGCTGTCCTCTTTTGGTTTTTCCAAGTTGCTAGTGACACCCTTAATATCTCCTGGCTCGCCATTTACTTCTCTGAGTTCCTCGTTGCCGCCAGCTTCCTTCAAATATTCCAAATTTTTGTCGGTATCTGTGTTTTCGGCTTCATGGTGCTCTTCTTTGACGCTCTTTTCTGCACTTTCAGCATCCCCCGCAGCAGCGGCATGAATGCTGGGTGTGCTGGGCAAATCCGCAGAATCAGCCAATCTGTCCAAGAAGTCCTTCCATCTATGTGTTCTCTCATCTTCCTCTTCCTAGCGACCAACCCACAGAAAGATGAGAAGTTTTCATATAAGTAAATAAACAGAGAAAGGAAGAGAACATTTGCAGTCTGACAAATTACCTTGTAAATCTTGGCATACTCGCGGAAACGCTGCAGATGCTGCGGCCGCACCGCGAAGCCATAAACGTCCCTGCGCCAAACCTCAACAACATCAGCCACAATGCCCAGAGACGACAACTCCGGCCACCGCATTACCCCCAACACCAATCCTGACCCGGACCAAATCTAGAAAAGACGACGAGGAGAGGGAAGAGGCAAAGAAATGGAAATGAGGGCTGGCATTTATGGGCTTTACCGGGACTCGGCGTCCATGGGGATCAACGCGCATTAAAGAAGAAGCGACAGGGCGACCTGGGCAGCGCACGCCATGGATTGACCAAAGCCATAAACCCTAGGCCGGCCGCGCCCCGAGATCCGCGCACATGGGAAGAAATGCGAGGAAAAAAATCAAATTGAGGGGGTCGTGGGCGGGGTGGGGGGCGAAGAATCACGAACGGCGAAGGGATCGCGGTGAGATGGGAGGGGAGCCGCGCGCGAGCCCGCCCGTTAATTGCACCCCTCCACGCCCCCCGATGCCCGGACGCGAGGCAGACAGAGAGGGGAATAGAAGAAGATGGATTCAGCGCATATCGTGGGAATGGAAGGGGCAAAAAAAAACTCGTTTTGCGTGGAGGCGGGAGCTCCGGAGCACGTGGCGCGCGGCACGACGATGCCGGCGGAGCGGGCGGGCGGGCGCCATCGGTTCCCTCTGGTTGGTGGACGGTGCATGGCTCTGTTGCTTGGTTGATTTGCTGCTGCTGGCGGCACCGACTCACCTCTTGTGGTCGAAATCGAAGTCGAAGGGCGTGGCGCCCATGGTGGCGTGGGCGCCCCGGCGGCGGCGCGCGCCGTGACCGGTCGTCGGGGCGCAGCGGTTCGTCGTCGTGGTCTCAGTTTGACTCGTAGGCAGCTCCCGCGCCGCGAGGGAGGACGAGGAGGGGATCAGGATGATTAAATCCGGCTGGGTTTGACCCGGATTTTGAATGATGGAGATTTCGTGAATGAGAAAAGGAGAGGCTTTTTCTGTAGTCCAACACAAGCTTCTCCACTGATGAATCGCGCCATCATACAGGCCAGGGTGCGTGGTTCATTGGTTGGTGTAGTACACTCGACTGTGTACCTTTGATTGAAATTAAATTAAAAGCGGAGGATCGCGTAGTGCGCACTTAATTATGTGATGGTGTCGCGCTCTCTGTGCTCCCCTCGTGCCATGGCAGGCCAAGTTTGACCTCGTCGGTTTGCCGGTTCGGTGAAGAGACGACCGGACGTGGTCCCCGGCAGCAGGCAGCAGGCAGCAGGCAGCGAGGGGAATCAGATCATATAGAGCATCTGTGTAGCCTCAAACTCGTCTCAAACGATCGGGCGGATTGACTGATCAGCGACCGATCATAAAAAAAACGACCCATCCAGACGCCACAAAACGTTCTCAAATACCGGAGCTGTCCGGCGCTTCATATATCCAGCCAAAATATGGGCGGATATAGAACGGTCCGAACGCGTCAGACCGGTCCATCACGACCCCACAAATATCCTCTTCGATGAACCCTATATCACAGTCCGCACAGAGCAACTCCAACACCGACCCAAATGGATGACGCTTTTGTCTGTTTTTTGTCCATTTGGGTCGCCGCTCGCTCGGTGTCCACCTTCTTTTTGATTTGGGTCGGCAGTGAGTCCAACGCGCCGACCCATATTTATCGGCGTGGCCGGCTGGCCACCCTTTTTCAACAAATAGGCACACGTATTGCATTCTTTCATAAGCAAATATATAGTTCCACGCAGACTAAGGCATAGCCTAGTGGTGGGAAGGGGTTGATGCCTTCCCACCCACCCAGGTTCAAGGCATGGTACTTGCAATTTGGGTTTGTTGCACCAATTATACTGTAGGGGTTCCCTTGCAGTCTTTCAGTCAAAAAAAATATATAGTTTCACAACCAAATAAAGCATAGTTTTACAAGCAGAATAAAAATTAAATTGTCTCACATAGTTTTACAAAGCTGAATAAAAAGGATACATCTATTGATTGCCAACATGAGCCCACATATGCTCAACCAAATCATTTGCAGTTGCATGTGAGTTTCCCAATCACGCATTTCATGATAAAAATGGGTGAACTGTTCAAACGTTGCCGCTCCTTCATGCTCAGGCACAGCATTCACACTGTGAAAGTGAAACCCTTGATCGTAGATACGTTCTGGACGCTCATCTTTTACGATCACATTGTGCATGATCACACAAGCAGTCATCACCTCCAACAGCTTCTTCGTGCTCCAAGTCCTAACAGGATATCGGACGATGCCCCATTGAGACTGCAAAACACCAAAGGCACAGTCGACGTCCTTCCTAGCACTCTCTTATCGTAGTTGTGGCCGTTGATAAATACGGACACCTAGGTAGTCTCCTTTGTCGTAGTTACGGCCGTTGATGGTAACATTCACCGGCGGCCGTTGCTTTCGGCAAGCCTTGCAAAACATTAGTGAGCGTTGAAGCACGTTGAAATGTGATCCGGCCATGCCGAAGAAAGAGTGCCAGATCCAGAGATCTTGTGAGGCCATGGCCTCAAGTATGACAGTGCAAGCCCTGACATGGCCCTTATACTGCCCTTGCCAAACAGAAGGGCAGTTCTTCCACTCCCAGTGCATGTAGTCTATGCTGCCAAGCATCCCTGGGAAACCCCTGCTGGCATTCATCGCCAACAAGCGGGTTGTATCTTGAGGAGTTGGCTCTCTCAAGTATTTAGGGCCAAACACAACAATCACAACCTTTTTTGAACTTGTACATGGAGTCTAGGCATATAGACTTGCTCATACGGATGTACTCATCAATGAGATCACTGGGCAAGCATCCGAACGGCTGCAATGCATTTCTGATAAGATGAGAAGCCAATCTTTCCAAGGGCATCCTCTTTGCACTTGAAATAGTCATCGTATCCGACCACCCCCTCTCTAATACGGTTGAAAAGATGCCTACTCATACGGAAAACGCCGCCGGAATTTCTGATGTTTGAACAGCGGGTTGGTTGTGTCAAAGTAGTCATTCCAAAGAAGGAAATGACCACTCTCTTGGTTGCGATTCAACGTCGGAAGGTGCCCCGGGATGGAGCCACGGAACAACAACCGTTGGCTATTAAGGTGGTGATGGACCAACACGGCAGCCAAGATCTCCTCCTCATCATCGAACGAGGAATCGTCGGAGTCGCAAAGGAAATTATGGAAAAAGAACTTGTCGACAGAGTCCATTTTGTACCTTGGGGCAAACTGACGAACAGCTTGCGGACGTCGATGAAGGAGCTGGATGGTGAAGGGAGGCGCACCTCCCTTGGACCACGTGGCTAGCCTGGAGGCATCCAACGAGCTTGCCGGCGTCAGGACGAAGGAGCTGGCTGGGGCGGCGAGGCGGCTTCCTGGTCGCAAGGTAGTCAGAATCCCGACTCGACTCCTAGAATCCTACGACTTCACGACCCTACGGAAGCATGTCGATCCAAGTCCCACTGTGAATCCGGGTCAGGTAGAATCCATGTTGAGTCGTGATCCAAATCATAGAATCATGTACAGAATTGTAGAATCTCGAATATGCTATGGACTATGTCTGATTCTACTATTTTATCTAAGCCATTTGTTTAGTTGTAGCAGAATAGTATGCCATGATCCAAACCATTTTCACATGCCTCATGGCCCTTTATTCCCCTCCCAAGCCCAAACGCTCAGCCGTCGACACCTTTGATCTGGCTCTTAGAACCTAGATCAAAATTGAGGATCAGACTTGTTGACAAATAGAATTAGCGTGGGAAGGAGGATGCATCAAGATTGATCAGAGAAGGAGA
Source organism: Triticum dicoccoides (assembly GCF_002162155.2). NCBI lineage: Eukaryota > Viridiplantae > Streptophyta > Magnoliopsida > Poales > Poaceae > Triticum > Triticum dicoccoides. The sequence continues at coordinate 438,763,759 of NC_041387.1, forward strand.
GGACTACCCTTCAAGGTTCAGCACTACAGGGCAGATATACAAGTGATCGGCTATTCACGTATTCTAAAAAAACATAAGTAAATTTTGTGCGTCGAAGATTTCAATGCTCTATATATTTCCCTCTCATATATGTTCCATACATGCAAGCTAATAGTAGGTTAGCCAGAAAAGGAAGTGAAATAGAACTAACATTGATGTGTACCTCTTTGCTCTATATTTAGTGTCAAAACTCTATAGAACCCATATGAATTTCTTCTGTGGATACGAAATGTCTTATTTGAGTAAATCTAGTAAAATCCTCGATTCCACGACTCGATACTACGACTCGATTCTGTCTAAGGAAAATCGATCCGACTCCGAATCCCGACTCTGACTACTTGGTCGCGGTGGCATCAGGGAGGTGAGGGTGGGAAGCTTCGATGCACCAGCGGTGAGACGGTGGTGGCGGCGACGTGGGAGGTGTCGGCGTTGGGGGGGGGAGGGATGTTGCGACAATGGCTGCTGGCAGAGGCACCGAAAAAATGGGCGGCGGCAGCGGCGATGTGGCGGAGGTGGGAGAGGGTTTGCTGTCGATCTTGGGGTGGGAGAAGATGGCCAGTGTGCCACCGACTAGCGGGCCAGGAGGAGGAGTGGACGGGCGCCGTGCGCGTCCATTTTGTGTCTGCGCCGACACAAATGAGGCTCAAAATTGGGCCGGGAATGGATCGGCAGGGGGACGAAAAGCGAGCGAGCGTCTGTTTGGGTTGGCGCGTTGGGCCGACTTTTCTGTCCGCGCCGACCCAAACGGACGCGCGCAGACGAAATGGGTCGGCGCGTTGGAGTTGTTCTCAGTCCTCCACTCTCTCCGTCCTCTCCTCTTCTCAATTCATCCTTCTTCTTCGCTTTTGATCCATGGCGAATGACCGCAGCTGGTCCGGCTCCGGTAGCGACGAGAGCGATGTTGATGCGGTCGCTCTCTGCATTGCTTTGTGTCGCTCCCATCTAGATCAAGGCGGCAGCAGCTCACAGAGGGACGGGCTATACCCATTAGCTCGTCGTCGCAATGCGGATGATGTTGCTGGGCCCTCCCGTCCGACGCACAACACATGTGGGAGCGCCGCCTGCTCCTCCCTACTCCAAGTATGCTGTCCCGCCGCCACCACATCCATTGTACCTTCGGAGGGCGTCCACGGGCACCGTTGGGTGCTTGTGCCATCGCCGGTGCCGGGCTGGTCAAGGACACCCGAGTCGGAGGCGCGGGACGCACGACGCGAGTGGCAGTGCGCAAGGGAGGCCATGGCGGCGGGCGACGCTTCGGTGAGGCGCCAGGCACTAGTGCGCGCGCACCGGTCAATTCCGAGGACGTGCTCATTGCGTCCGTCCTTCGGCGCTGCCTAACAATGAGACGGATGCGCAACGGCTGCGGCGGAAGAACACCAAAGTGCTCCGCCTTGCTATGGAGTTGTCGGAGCGCGAGGCGGCGGCGGCGAAAGTGAGGAGGCATGCCCAGGAGAAGGAGTGCTTGCTCCGGAGGTTTGCCTGGGGTCACATGGAGCCGTCGGATGACTCCGGCGACGGATCAAGCTCCGACGATGACGACGCCTACCGAAGGCCAAAGCAGCACCGCCGACCGCAAAGGGAAGGGGGCATCAAGGAAATGATGATTTCCTCCGCCCTTTCCCGTTTAGTTAAGTTTTTTATCGTGTGTTCAGGGTACTATCCAATTGAAACTGCATATTTCGGTCTTCCTAGGATCGTTTATGCTAGAATTATGCCTGATTTTAACTAGATTTGGTGCCAGTCCGTTGATCTATATAAGTTTTTTCTCATACGTGCATGTGTTGCATGGATATAAGGGGCCGAATTTGAGGTACAAGGGTGCAGATGCACCAAACTGAGGAGTGCGTGGTCAATGTTCGCGGACGCGCCCAGACGCTTCCGCTGGTATTTGAGAGGCCAAATTTGTTGTCTTCGGCTGTAGATGCTCTTACAACTATGGTGCCTAATTTGGGCCTATGCGTTGAGTGACTGAGCAGCCCCTTTTTGTCTCAGTCGATAATCACATCCTCATTTGTCCATTTGTCCGCCCCCAAATTCATACAAAAGTATGTAAATTACGTAAATCATTATAGAACATATAAACATATCAATCTGACATGGATAAGGAATTAAAAATTTAGTACAATCCGATCCAAAAGGGAAACAGGAGTGCATCACTTAACTAACGCTAGATTAAAATTTATATAAAAGAGAGAGGTCGGAGTTCACCGCTTTCTCGTCGGGGCCTTCCCCTTGATAATTTGGTCTGCATTTGGGGAGGCCAGTTGGGTAGCTTATTTTTATCCAGGTGATAGGGCAGACCGTCCGGTGTTTGAAGCGAATATGGGCATCCGGCTGTAGATGTCTCACCAAATCAGAGGAACGGTGCAATCGAGCAGACCATGAGTAGATACTCGAATCCCAATTTACGGCAATCTAGCAGGTAGAAATAAGATTGCCAGCTCGTGATGCACCAGCTAAGACAAACCTACCTCTCTGCAACAGCAACTGATAGATCTAGATTAGATTGGATTATGATGCGTAGCTTTAAGGTTAGGGCGAGGAGGACGTAGCAGCAGCAGCGGCAGCTCCGGGCGCGCCACATGGAGGATCCGGTTGGTCGATCGGTCCTGTCGGGTCCCCTCGTTCGTTAAGATGGACACAGAGGGCCGTGGAGAACGCGCTGTCCATCCTGCTGCCGGCCTGCAGCGGCTGAATTCTTCTTCTTCTTGCCTCTGCGAATCGTCCCAACGAGTGCACAGCCCACGGCAAAAAGTCACTTTAGAGGATGGATGCATTGGAGCCCTATATTTTGAATAGTGCCAAAATGCTATTTTGAAGTTTCAAAAAAATCTGAAAAAAAAATCAACATGTTTATATGGATGTATATTACACATGTGCAAATTTTGATGCCGAAATAAGTAACCATGTGAGTTACACAAAAATGACAAAATCATGATTTTGGAAAGATGAATAGTGCATGTACTATTCACTATTTGGAAATCACCAATTTGTCATTTTTGTATAGCTTACATGTTTACTTATTTTCATCACCAAACTTTACACATATGTAATATACATTCATATGATTACATATAATTCTTCTTGGTTACCCGCAAAAAGAATTAAAATTCTTCTTGGGTTTTTTTGAAACTTTAAATGTGATTTTTAAAGTATTTAAAATAAGGTCCTCCAATACACCTGAGTTCCAAAAATCCACTCACTGCCCCGCGGCCCCTATTTGACGCTTATAGCGCTAGTTTGTTTTCGCCAATCCCCGATCATGGGTTCGGCCCATTTAATTTCTTCTTCTTCTTCTTCTTCTCTTCGTCACTTAACACTGTGAGAGCGACGGAATCCTCGCTGAAAGAGAGGGCGCATTGGCCGACCCAGGTGCGCGAGAAGACACAACCTCAATTTTTTATGTTTTTCGTGTTCTTATTTATTAACTTTTGTTGTATAAAATATTCTAAATACATATATCTATATACTCCCTTTGTTCCTAAATATAAGTCTTTTTAGAGATTTTAATATGGACTACATATGGATGTATATAGACATAGTTTAGAGTATAAGTTTACTCATTTTGCTCTGTATGTAGTCCATATTACAATCTCTTAAAGGACTTATATTTAGGAGCAAAGGGAGTGTTAAATAACACTCTACAATAAACATTTGAAAAATGTTGGCCAAGCATTTGAAAAAATGTTAAATGTATATAGAGAAAATGTTTAACATGTATACAAAAAAGTACATAAGAATATACACCGTGAAATGTGTATATAAAAAATATTGACCGTGTATTTAAAATATCTTAATGCGTGCATTTAAAAAAATGTTGAAAAAGTGTTTGAAAAATGTTAAACTTGTATTTGAAAAATGTTAAAATGTGTATGTAAATAATGTTGAAATTGTATTCAAAGAATGTTAAACTTGTATTTGAAAAATGTTAAATGTTTATAGAAAAAATGTTGTCCGTTTATTAAAAAAAAGTTAAACTTGTCTTTGAAAAATGTTAAATGCGTATAGAAAAAATGTTAAATTTGTATTTGAAAAATGATGATGTGCATAAAAAAGTGTTGACCATGTATTAAAAAGATATTGAACTTTTTTTTTCTTTTTTGCATGGTAATACGTGTCTCATTTATATCATAAGGATCATAGTACAAGTCACGTATACACCAACCTGATAAAACTGAAAAGACAATAGAACACTAGCCTTTGCACGAAGGAACATCAGCCAAGAAGGGAAAATACAATCAAGACCGACGGATCCTCTGAACTTGACACCAACGCGTGTCACTTGCCTCTGGTGCCACCACAACAACCACCAAAGAAAAAAAATGACGGGTCACCTCCTCACCCGAACCGGCGCGGCTCCATCGCTGATATGCAACTTTGCGGACCTCCAAGGTGGTTCACCAAAAATGAAATAATTACCAATGAATGAATCAGACCGAGGCAACACCACGAACACGCCATCGAGCTCCAAATCTTGCATCCCTGCATGACTAAGACGTCAGAGGACGTAACCATACCTCTCAACCATGAACCACAAACCCAGCACAGGATCCACAATCTTCCAGATGTCATCGATGTAGACCACAGTCATGTTAAACTTATATTTGAAAAATGTTAAATGTGTACAGAAAGAATGTTGACCATCTCCACCCCATTGTAGGTAACAACCTTGTTAATATTAGAGTTCTTTCTCGTGCTGCAATGGTATTGGTTCGCCATGGTTGTCATTGTATTCAAATTCCTGGAGTTAGGTAATTGTTACCTACTCCTATGCCTAACCGTTTCTCCATACAAGAAGAAATTTTGCATTACTTGTCACAGGAAGGAGATGCAGCTTTTGACTAAGAGGCCCCTGAACCGAAACAAGTTGATGAAGCATAACTCGCTACCGATGAAGAAGAGGAGCAACCCCAAGATGAGTAGCCACGCAAGAATCCTACACCTCCTACATGGACATTTATAGTCTTTAGGGCTCCATCAATGACATGAGCAACCTCGCCGAGTCCCTTCGAATCACGTCCAAGTACATGAACCACAACTTCTCCAACTAGAGCCAAGGATGGACTCCTCACCTGCCGCCGCCAAAATGATATCTTGCAAAAGCCTAAGACACTATTGCAGGATGCTGCTAACGCGACACTATGATCAGAGATCCTTTGACGAAACTGTGTGCGATGCATTAATCGCAAACAGTGATATAAACTAACAGTCAAAAAGATGCAAAATGTTTGCGATGAAGGATACATCAAACACGGTTTATATTTTAGTTGTGTGCGCGGTGAGGGGCATACGGTTGAGCTGTTTGCGATGAGGCAGAACAAAAGAAATGGGCAACCAGATGAAGGCGTGTGCGATATACGGCATACAGTTCACTCGAATAAACCGTTTGTGAAGAGGCGGAACAACAGAAACGGGTAGCTAGATGAAGGTGTGTTCGATATACGGCATACAGTTCACTCGGATGAACTATTTGCGTTGAGCCAAGAGAACAGAAATGGTTCAACTTAACAAGTGGTGTGTGATACGCGGCAAACAAGTCTGTAATCAGAAATGTGTGAGAAGACCGATAACAACATAGATGATTCATGTTAATAAGTCGTGTGTGTTGTGAGCAAATGATTGCTGGTATACAATTATCACTGATTGATGAAATCATCACCGACGGGTTCCATTGATTAGTCCGTGTGTGATGTGATTTGCTCTATCTACAGAGCGTCAACATATATACTTAAAAAGATAGCATTGCAAAACCAAATTAAGCATACAATTACACAAGTGACTACACACATAACATTTCCACACACCAAAGTAAGCAATTACATGCATACTAAACTAAGAGAAACAAGGATCTAATCATCTACTTATTGTTGCGGCGATGCTTGCCATTGCTCTGCTTCCGGCTGGATCCCTGGCCATTTTGGGGAAGGAGGCACTTCCTCATGTCAACGATCAGCATGTACACGTCATAGCTCGTGTACGCATCCTTGGCCGCGTACACGACGTGAGCTTTGTCGAGTTTCTCCATCCAGGCCGAGTGCCAGGCACGCTTGTCCTTGTTGCAGGAATCCTTCATGTCTTTGTAGTAGGGATCGATGATGGCCTCGGCGAGGTGAACCAGTGAGTCCCTCTCATGCTCGTTGCTGGCGCAGATCTTGTATTGGCCCTGGATGTTGACAAGATTATGGCAGGTGATGCCCGAATTCTTGAGCACCTTTACATCGTTGGTGATGTCCACCATAGCGAACATGTAGTGGGGCTGTTGACAAACCTGGAGAAATGCTCGCAAGGCCTTGTGGCCAGGCAGTAGTGGTAGACAAGGACGTGGTTGCGCACGCACATCTGGGTGACGGTGACCTTGGGACAAGACCCGGCACGAGCACGGTGTACTCGAGGTCGAACTCGACCACCTTGTACTTCTCCTCTGCAAGCAACAACTCCATGATGTGGATGGAGTGCTCCACCCAGACCGGGTTGTTGTTGTACACCACCGAGAGTCCGTGAACCTTCTGTGGGTGTCCACCATAGCATGCATGGTGAACTGCTGCTCGTCGTTGGCAGCCGCTCGGAGCGCCATTGGAGCCGCGTAAGATACCCTCTAAGAATTTGTCATGGTGGGTGTGCTTCTTGCAATGGTGGGGCGCGATCGATAGGTTGAAGAGACACAAGGGTTAAATGGCCGCTGTAATAAATGGGGGCGGGCCGACCTGTAATCGTCGCGTCTTGTCACCGCGTTCATAGCGGAGGATTCCAATGCACGCTTGACAACACCGCACCACACATGTTTCGTTTGACCACGTGTGGGCTCGAAGAGGCGCCAAATGTATCATTGGTGAGCATGTTCCCACGCTACCACGCAGTTTACCGTGCAAGCTTCCCGCCCGGCTAGTTTGGCCACGTGTCGGCTAGAGGAGGGACAAATCGTGGGCGTTTATTGGCAAAAAGCTTTGTAAAAACAAAGTGTGGAATGACTTCGGTCATAAGTTTACCAGTGGGTGATGAGGTCAAAGTTACACAGAAGGGTGATGATGGACACTCAAGTGTGATAATTAATTATGCACTCTACAGGGCACACGGTTGAAGAAACCAACTGTGCGCAATAATGTCGAAGATCGCAGTAGAGTTAGCTATACAGATCGTGTGCTATGAGATCGACAAGGTAAACAGATTCGAGAATGATTAATACAATCTAAGTCCATTGCATATTAAGGTCAAAATAGTGCTACCAATATATGAGTCTCATACGATGCCATTTCAACGATTGTACCACAAAAGCTCGAAATATTACAAGGATCAAATTCCAGAGTTACATGGCTCAAATTCGAAGATTACAAGGTTCAAACTGATATTATAAATGAAATTCAGCTCATCAGCTGCAAACGCTCGCGCTGATCCGCTGAACATGCATGGATATCAAAGAGGTTCAAACTAATATTACCACCTCTAAGTCTGGTTTCAAAACCTCATAATTTCTGCAAAGGGGTCAGCCATTGAGAAGTCATGTATGAGGTTGACATAACGACTTCCGATTACTTTGTCATCTGAAGTTCCAAAATGAAATTCAGCATTTTTGGAGCCTATTCCATTCTGCCGCAGCTGCCGGCGCTGATCAACAAACCATTCATTTTTGCGAAATAAATGTAGGGCAAACCTCATTACCTTCAGCACCCTTGCTCTGACAACAAAGAACCTGACGAATATAATCTCCAGTAAGGTCCCTCGGTTGGAGTTCAAAGTAATTTCTGAGAGATGCATATCTAGGCATTCGATGTGATTGTTATATTTTATCACATTATCCACCACCGGGTCTAATCTTATCTGCAAAAGAAGAAAACATGTTAGTGCCTACATGCAGTTTTCAACACTACTACATGCCTATTTGGTTTGCAGGATTTGTAAAATGCACTAACATGCCATCTTCGATCCAAGATGATTAACATGGGCATTTGATTACAATCTAGAAAAATGTAGCCTTCTTCACAAGAGGTTGGAGTGGATGAAAAGTTCCCTAAGAAAATAGTATAGATGAATCCAAAGGAGAAATGCTTATGGATTGTAACCATATGGATCAAGCAACCAATATGGGGGGGGGGCATGTATGTACTGAAATCCTCCAAAAGATCCTTCAGAAATCATAGTACATTGTCATTGTAAACTTGGAAAAAGGTGTCACAAATTGAACTCCCGTATGGTTAACATTTAATAGGAAAGGAACATCACCTCGGTATATAGCTTCTCCAGGCACGGAAAGCATCTCAGGAAAACTGACAACTTGCTCTAGGTTGGGGCCGATAGATTCTAGTGCCAAGACCTTCACTGTGCGCAATTTTGAGGTCAAGCTTGTCGGAATCATTTTCTGGATGACAGACGAACATACATCTTCAAAATTAGAAATAATGTTAATTTCTAGAAGGAGAGGTAGAAGGTGGCTGTTGTACCTGAACAGGTGTGGATCCAATAACAAGTTCGGAGTATTTGTCAGAAAAGTAGCCCACCACTGTCAATTTCGGCGCATAAATGACATTGATTCTTGTTGGACCTTCTTGGTCAACTACAAGTAATCTCTCAAGTGAAGGTGTGTCCTCAGTGACCATACCGTGGTACACATATTGTGATGTCTTCTTGCCACACCAGCAACACACATAAATAGTCCGGAGAGTCATGGAGGTGATGTGGAAGCTACTCAACCCATTGATAGCCTGAAGACGAAGGTACTCAAGTGCAGTAAAGCCACGGAGTAGGCGCTCCATATCACCGTTTGGGAGGTAGACGACGATGAGCTCAAGGTGCTGCGGTCGTGGTAGAATAAGAGCGGGCGCGTCATTAGGGGAAGGGGTGGCAGTTCCTGAACTTGGCGACGCGTAGCGTGGGCGCAAGGCGGAGCGCGGACATTGGCAGCGAGGCATATGCCCATCATCAAAAGTGAGCTCCTCGAGCTGATTTAGGGCGGGGGAGCGGAACCAGTCGTCAAGCTTGGCTCGGTCCTTGCAGTTGGAATGGAACTTTCCCATTCTAAGGCCTCTGGTCGGGCCAGGGCAACTGTCGAGGATCTTGGAGAACGCATCCAAGCTTTTGCGATAGCCATGGCAGAGCTCGTGGTGTCGATGAGCTCGAGAGGGGTGGAGTTCCATAGGGGGCACCACTGCCGGGAAAGGACGGTTGTTTGTGCCCCATATTTGATTGGGAGGAGGGAGATGGTGACTGTCAACATATCATCGGGGAGGCTGCTGATGAAGTCTAGGCCTGCTGGAGTCGCTTGCAGTTCTTGCTTGCCCCGCCTCCGCTTGTTGGCAGCCCCACCCTCCACCTCTGGAGTCTCCTTGTCAGTGGCGCTTTCTGATAGAAGTGGAAGTGGCGCTTTCATCATTGTCATCAACTTGATCTACGCATTCTATTTTGATGTTCCTCTCTTCTGCTTCATGTCAGGACCCCGATCCTAAGTCACACCGATCTAGCATGTAACACATCATATCACTTTGCGGCCTCACGCACGGTAGTCCAACGGGTGCCACCTTACCTGGCCCAGGACCGTTTGCGCCTTTTGGCTCACGTATATGATAGTGCCGCTAGCATCCATATGACAAAGAACCCTGGCTGACATGGCTAGTCATGAACCCAAAGTGGCACTAACTTACAGGGACAGGCATACATGACCCAACAACGAACGTGTCGGTCATCAGCGAGTGAATCCGGACTGTAGCAACTGGGCTAGCAGGACTCCAGTAAACTGGGTTGTAGCAGGCTAACATGACTCCGGAAGACACCGCGTGACATTTCCCCGAAGGGACAGACACAGGAACGAAGAAGGACACGTGCCGGCCAGCCTAAGTGTTCCGGAGCAGTAGCAAGCTACCAAGGCTCAATGGAAGCACTAGGAGACATTTCCCGGTAAGAGAGGCTACCAAGGATAAACAACTAGATAGTCAGATCCCACACATACCAAGCATTTCAACAACATACACACAATATGCTCGATATGTGCAAATACAATATGGCATCACAACATGACTCTACAACTCAAGTATTTATTCAATAGGCTCCGAGGAGCGAGATATTACAAACATGGGTCTCTCGACCCAGCATTCAGAGCATACAAGTCAAAGCACAAGTGGAAGCTTAACATGTCTGAGTACAGACATCTACAAATGAAAAAGTCTAAGAAGCCTGACTAACTACTAGATCCTGCAGAGGGCACAAGATCGTAGCTGAGGTAACAAGCTAAACGTCGAAGTCCACGTGGAACTACTAGCGAGACTGAAGTCTCTCTGCAAAAACATAAATTAAGCAACGTGAGTACAAATGTACCCAGCAAGACTTACATCAGAACTAACTACATATGCATCATTATCAACAAAGGGGGTGGTGGGGTTTAACTGCAGCAAGCCAGCTTTGACTCGGTGGCTATCCTGAACTACGACTGCAAGTAACTCTTCTGAGGTGGCGCACACGAGTCCACATAGTCACCATATCAATACACCACTATGGATCCGCTCCCGTCTCCCTACGAGAACGCCATCCATAGCACTCACGCTTATCTTGCGTATTTTAGAGTATCCACTTTCAGTTGTCTATGAACTGTATAGGCAACCCAAAAGTCCTTTACCGCGGACACGACTATTCGAATAGATAATGTTAACCCTGCAGGGGTGTACTTCTTCACACACGCTCTCGCCACTTACCGCCATGTACACCTCGTGTATCTCGGCAACCTTCAAGCGGAAGCCTGGCGAGGGAGTCGGCCACGACCTGACTAACCACACAAGTCTCTCGTCCAGGTTTATCGCCTATTCGGGTTCCATCCGCAAGGAGATCCGGCCGGGGTGTCGCTCACGGCCCCAAACGATGTGTGCAGGGTTCCCAAGCCCACCTCGACGGGTGGATCTACGCTTGGTACACCGTGCCACAGTGCCTAGTCTGTCCCAAGCCCACCTGTACCGGGTGCCACTTGGTAGACTACTAACACTACCTACAAATACCAAAAACTAGTTGCAACTCCTGGACAGAGATCAAGTTGATTAATAAGTCGAGAGAGCTTGGAGTGCCCACAGCCCAATGTGTGGTAGTAACTGTTCATGGATCACAAACACAGAACTCAGTTCCTGAGGATGGTTTCAATGAGACAACCCACCATGTACTCCTACATGGCCTCTCATCGCTACCTTTACCAAATCGTGTTCACACACTTAGCTCACACATAGTAGGACATGTCACACACCTCTGATTCATCCCTGATGAATCAGACCTGACTCAACTGTAAGCAGTAGCAGGCATGACAAACAAGCATGAATGAGTAGGCACAACAGGGCTTAAACAACTCCTACTCATGCTAGTGGGTTTCATCTATTTACTGTGGCAATGACAGGTCATGCAGAGGATAAAGGGGTTCAGCTACCGCAGCAAGTAACAGATGAATCGTCGTTGTCCTAATGCAGTAAAAGAGAGCAGGAGCGAGAGAGTAGGATTGTATCGGAATGAACAAGGGGTTTTTGCTTGCCTGACACTTCCGAGATAGTATAGCTCTTCATCGGTGTCATCGATCACATCGTCGAAGCAACGTCTACTGAGAGGGGACAATACCGGTAACAGAGAAGAAATACAATCAATGCAATGCACAATATGATGCATGGTCATGACATGGAAAAATGAGTGTGTTGGGCTAATGCAACTATAACTAGATGGGTTTGAGCCATTTTGAACCAAAGGTTCAATCCCAAACTCAAATTATGAATTTAAATAGTGCATTATCATGTTTTGATATAAACATCAGGTTTAAGTTGCTTTAACATGCATGAAACCAGTGCAGATGGATAGATTGGATTTTTCTGATCATTTTTCATATATAAATTATTTCATTCTGAGCTACGGTTGATTTTCTATGATTTTTAGAAGTTTAGGACATTTTTTGGAATTTTCAGAATAGGAATAAATCCAGAAAATTGCATTACTGCATCAGCACTGCGTCATGCTGACCTCAGCAGGTCAACAGACCCGGTCCAGGTCAAACCTGACCAGTGGGGGCCACGGGTCAGTGACCCAGGGCTGGTTAGTGTCGCTGACAAGTGGGGCTGGGTCAACAGACACGTCAACAGGTCAACTCTAACGTGTGGGGTCAGTCAACGTGTGACGTGGCCAGGTCAAACTGACCCATGGGGCCTGTGGGGTTAGTTTAAACTAAACAGGAGCTAAACTAGGTTAATTAGGCAGTGGGGCCCGTATGTCATTGACACGGGGCACTAACTAAACACGATTAGCACCTAAACTAATGGGCCACGTCAGCGTCACCGGAACCTCGCCGGCGGCGACCAAAACGACGGCGGCGCGGCTCGGAAGCACGCTACGGGTGGCGTTTTGGCTTGCTGAGGGTACCAGGGCATAGCCCTTGCGCCCGCGCATCCAACAGAGGCAGCGGCAGGTCGCGGGGACACCAGAGCTCGCTGGAAATAAGCTCACGGCGGCGGCCGGAGTTCGGGTTAGCATGGGGGCGGCGTTAGGGAGCACGGCAGGGGGTGCAGAGGGGTGCTATGGCCTCCTGGGGGGTGCATTGAGCACGTCTGCGAGCTCGGTTTAGACGGAGGCGAACAAAAATGACGACGACGACAAGTCTGGCGCCAGTGAGGTCTCGGTCTCGACGGGAATGGAGGCTATGATGAGCTAATGGACATGGGAGAAGGGGGGATCAGTAGAGGAGCTCACGTCGAGTGCAGAGGTGGCCTCGGCGTGCTCAGGGAAGCACCGGAGCGAGCGGGGCGGCGCGAGGGATCTCCGGCAGCCGGCGATGAAGATGATGAAGATGGCGTCGATGCAGGGCCTCCGGTGAGGCGTGGCTGTACGGAGAGGATGAGGGAGGCGTGGCAATGATCGTGGACACGTCGGGGAGGCGAGGGGGAGGCGGTGGATGCAGTAGTGCTCGTCGGCGTTCTCGGGCACCCACGAACAGAGAGAGGGGAGGAAGCAGAGGAGGGGGAAGAGAGAGCTGCGAGGGGAACATGGAGGGAAGGTCTCAGGCGTCTCCGTGGCGCGTTCAGAGGAGCCGGGGTGGAGCCAGGCAGGCAGGGAGGGAGGAGGTGGCCGGCGCGGGGCGGCCACGCGCCTCCGTCCTTCTGGTGGGGGAGGAAGACGATAGGGGGGAAAGCGGTGGTGGGCTGGGCCGCACAGTGCTGGACCAGCATAGGAGCTGGGCCGGCTCTGGTGGGCTGCACAGGTAAGCACTTCTCTCTTTCTCTCATTTGTTTCTGTTTTCTATTTTGTTTCTCTATTTTGGTTTAGTAATAATGCTAAACCATTTCATAAAAATCCTGGAAATAATTATGGGTGCTTCCTGAATTATTCCAGTGACCCTTAACAATTTCCAACATTTTTGGAGCATCTAAAATCTATATAGCATTTAAATAGCCCCAATTCAAATATGTTTGGATTAATTCAAAGTCCAAATATGTCCTGCAAAAATGTGAACCATTTTTGGTAGATGCTTCCACCTTGATCCAGAAATGATGAACATTTTTAAAGGGCATTTTGAAATCATTGAAAAATATTTTGGTTGAACCTATTTGAATTCCTTTTGATGCTAGGGTTTGAACATCCCCATTTCAAATTTCCATGAAAGTTAAACATGATGCAAGCAAGATGCAAAGACTAGGCAACACTAGAAGCTAGGGATGTGACAACTCGCCCCCACTAAACAAGAATCTCGTCCCGAGATTCAAGCGTAGGGTAAGATGTAGGGGGACGCAAACTAACACAATCTTCACGATCCAGGTTGCATTTCATAAGAACGTTGAATCGATCACCATCTTTGTCTTGATGTGTTGCTTTGAGAACTCCAACCCACATGACAATGAGAGGAAAGGAAAAACTCTAGAAGGGTCGATCTTCTCAAAGATCGAATCAACTCAGGATCAACTCTCGGAGGGAGACATGGAAACATCTCTAGAGCTGAGAGGCAAACATGCATCGGGAAGGACGGAGGAAACAGTTTGACAAGGGTTTTCAACTAGCAAGGAGAAATTGCCATGATCCCATAACGGGCACCTTGGGAGAGGTGCCTCGTAGATTATCCTTGAAGTGGCAAAAAGAATTACTTTGATACAAAGATCATTGAAACTCTTTATACCAGCCCAAGGCAACTCACAATCGATCATTTGGCGGGGGACAAAAAGATGGCATACCCGGACTAGAATGGATGATGTGGATTACCTTGTTGAAAACAACACAGGGGATGATTTTAGTAACTGGGGAGAAGCTCAACAGTAGAGAGTGAGTTCACTATTTGAAAAGTTATAGCATAACCGAGGAAACTGAGAGCAATCCCAGTTAGTTCCGATGATAACACCTAGCGCTTATGCGTTCTCTCAGAAACTTGAGCATTTCCATATTCATCAAGGTTTTACCAACATCCGTATCAAGGATCCTGGCAACACAACATACTACCATGATGACTAGTGATGGACGATGCAGATGCAAGGAAGATAACACCTTCTCAGATTTCACCTTAGCAAGGCCAAGGAAACAAAATCTGGATGATCGACCGAGAGACATTTAGCACCCCGCTTCTAATCTTCTCCTTGATGTTCTACATACCACAGTCGTACTTAAAGCATTAACGTGGCCATCAAGTATAGGTCAGACTTCGGGAGCTCAAAAATCCATAAGGGACAACTAGGGAGTAAATCCTACGAAATCCTTATGGGGAGGTGGCCAACTTTCTCAATCAAGATACTATAACAATAGATCTTCCGACAGGGTTTGTTGGCCACAACATCCACTTTACCAGGTTATAGAGAGACCAATATAATAGTTCTTGGGAATTGTTCCAACCATCATATCTGCCTGAGATTCAGATCTGATTGGGGTCAGGACATTCCAGTCTCACCAAGTCTAGAAAAATGAAAGTTTGCAGCACAAATCGACGAGATGACGTTGTGAGACTCTCAGGGAATGAACTACGATAGCAAGCTCCAAAACATGAGCTGGTTCTGCTACACACATGTGACTCGCTGTCCCAGACAAGCATGACCATGTAGTAGTCTTATAGTAAAACACTATCGAGTTCAGGTTGGGAACCATCATTAATGACATTGAAGTCTCCACGCGTGGAAGTCCAAAGAATTCATCTTAGAACAGACTCCTTTATCTTGAACAAATCAATCAGTGGCTTGGTGTGCTAGGATATACATATGGAATGAAGATGATCAGTCTATCAAACCACAGAATACTTCGCACGTGCATAACTGACTTGGGATGATTCCAAGGAAAACAAAACAATCTTTCTCGAACTCACGACAGCAACTTGCACCAAATGCACGTGAATTAGAGGAAGTCACTTCTTTCATCCAACATATGCTTCTTGAGCTAGCATGAAGAGATGCTTTCAAAAGTTTCCAACACTCGCTTAATGTTCAACAAAATCATGGGGAGGACATGGATGTTGTCGATGGGCTCAACAACAATTCATCTAGGTTTCCATATAAATGGAATTCCATAATTAAGTGAACACGGTGATAACATTGGTCGACCCAAAGAATATAATGATGTATGCTCGAGGAATCAACCACGAGTAAGACAACATTAAGAGCATCATTGGTTCTGATTTGATTTGAGGATAGCCCATACTCAAATCAAAGTTTTGACAAGACAATAGATCCAATAATTGACCACGAAGTTCAATCAAGGAAGATATCATCTATCTTCAACACACACACACACACACACACAAGATATCCCTTAAAATGAACTAAGTCAGACAAGCTTTCATCTTCCAACTCTCCAAGTTGTTGTTTAGCCTAACCAACTCGCTCGGGGTATCCGACATAGATTCTTGGAGAAGGGGTGGTTCATAGAGAAACCAACTTGATCACGAGCTTAACATAGCGGTCAGGTGACAACCTGGTGATACTTCTGAGAAGACATTCAGAAAATCACGAACCACCGATATGTTATTAAGCTCGGGAACAATCTTGCTTTCGAAGCAAGATGATATGATCAAAGGAGCGAGGGATTGACATAATCCTAACTCATTGATCGAAGAGTGCACCGAAAACAGGGACTAGGTAGCACAATCTATCTTAGCACAATGGTTCGGGAACTAACATTCTAAGAATGAAGTTATTGTCCTTTTACTACCAAGCAACTAGTTGCTCGGGGTATTGATTTCACACATTACAATTCACTTGTCGGCATTCCGGTTACAACAACACAGAGACCGAGGAATGAATAATGATGGCGAGAAGTATCACTGTACCAAAAATTCATAAGATGGTGTGCAATTACCATGACATTCTTCCTATAAAGATGGTAATACTCCAAGGTAGAATAGAACAAGAGCTAGATTAGCATTTTGATCTGCAGAGCACAACTACTTTGACCCAATCCTGGATATGGATGAGGTTCTGGAGTTTGTTTCTCCTAGTCATTCCGGAATAGAATGGCTTGACGGACCACAAGAGTAATACGCATCGATAACACGGGTGCACGACTACTCTTGACTATCAATTGATAGACGAGGCTAAAAAAACAACTAAAGAGGGACAACTCAAAGAACATATGATTTTCCGAGTTGTGGATGCATGGATTAGCATGTCGGACGAGTTCAACATATTTCTTCCGGATAACCCATGCAGAAAAGGTAGAACTGGCAGAGTAACAACATAGAATCGAGAACTCATCAAGAGCACTCTGGTTGTGATATTTTGGTTCAAAGAACTTCTGCCATAAGCGGTTCATAGTATTTGGAAGAAGGAAATACCACGAACATCGAGGACTAATGCAAAGGTTACTAACATCCTAAAGGAACTAGCAAACACTATCAACATGAGGTAAGTAGGGTGAATCTCGGGTTCAAAACCCTAGGAATAGAATACCTACTAACTAAATTGCATCACAGGATGCTTCCAAGGATGATGGCCAGAATGATCACACTGGGAACACAAAACATGGCTAGATTACTAGGTGATCCCCTAAGATACCTAGGTCATAATAATAGTTCCAACATATACGTCGAGGCAATAGAGTACCTCAACTCACTGATTAGTGTGGTTAACCTGGCCCAAAGGAACATTAGGAACATGAGGAAGGGATTAGCAAATGCATCAGACTATTTAGAAACCTGGGGTGACTTGGACAGCATAACGGCTGTAAATGCTCGAAAAATATTTGAGACAAGCTACAAAGATGGTCGCATAACCACTCGATCATCATAATATCAAGGTTTTGAGATCAACTATCAATACACGGAGATAGTAGGAACTGAACTGAGGCTTGAATCCACCAATCTTACGAGTCTACGGATTAGTAACACGTGATCCTAATAGAAAGAAGAGAAAGCCTAGTTCCTTAACCCCGTAGGAAAGATAGGATGACTCGGATCAGAAGGCATGAAGGTAAAGGAGTAAAAAGAGCCTTATGTTCCATCCCACAATCAATTCCCTTATATAACTAAAGAATTTCTAGACTCAACTTCGACCAGTTTGGCTTGGTATCCTACAGGCAGTCAAGCTCTGATACCAAAGCTGTCAGGACCCCGATCCTAAGTCACACCGATCTAGCATGTAACACATCATATCACTTTGCGGCCTCACGCACGGTATTCCAACGGGTGCCACCTTACCTGGCCCGGGACCGTTTGCGCCTTTTGGCTCACGTATATGATAGTGCCACTAGCATCCATATGACAAAGAACCCGGGCTGACATGGCTAGTCATGAACCCAAAGTGGCACTAACTTACAGGGACAGGCATACATGACCCAACAACAAACGTGTCGGTCATCAGCGAGTGAATTCAGGCTGTAGCAATTGGGCTAGCAGGACTCCGGTAAACGGGCTGTAGCAGGCTAACAGGACTCTGGTAGACACGCGTGACATTTCCCCGAAGGGATAGACATAGGAACGAAGAAGGACACATGCCGGCCAGCCTAAGTGTTCTGGAGCAGTAGCAAGCTACCAAGGCTCAATGGAAGCACTAGGAGACATTTCCCGGTAAGAGAGGCTACCAAGGATAAACAACTAGATAGTCAGATCCCACACATACCAAGCATTTCAACAACATACACACAATATGCTTGATATGTGCAAATACAATATGGCATCACAACATGACTCTACAACTCAAGTATTTATCCAATAGGCTCCGAGGAGCGAGATATTACAAACATGGGTCTCTTGACCCAACATTCAGAGCATACAAGTCAAAGCACAAGCGAAAGCTTAACATGTCTGAGTACAGACATCTACAAATGAAAAAGGCTAAGAAGCTGACTAACTACTAGATCCTGCCGAGGGCACAAGATCGTAGCTGAGGTAACAAGCTAAACTCGAAGTCCACGTGGAACTACTAGCGAGACTGAAGTCTCTCTGCAAAAACATAAATTAAGCAACGTGAGTACAAATGTACCCAACAAGACTTACATCAGAACTAACTACATATGCATCATTATCAACAAAGGGGGTGGTGGGGTCTAACTGCAGCAAGCCAGCTTTGACTCGGTGGCTATCCTGAACTACGACTGCAAGTAACTCTTCTGAGGTGGCGCACACGAGTCCACATATTCACCATATCAATACACCACTATGGATCCGCTCCCGTCTCCCTACGAGAACGCCATCCAAAGCACTCACGCTTATCTTGCGTATTTTAGAGTATCCACTTTCACTTGTCTATGAACTGTACAGGCAACCCAGAAGTCCTTTACCGCGGACACGGCTATTTGAATAGATAATGTTAACCCTGCAGGGGTGTACTTCTTCACACACGCTCTTGCCACTTACCGCCATGTACACCTCGTGTATCTCGACAACCTTCAAGCGGAAGCCTGGCGAGAGAGTCGGCCACGACCTGACTAACCACACAAGTCTCTCGTCCAGGTTTATCGCCTATTCGGGTTCCATCCACAAGGAGATCCAGCCGGGGTGTCGCTCACGGCCCCAAACGATGTGTGCAGGGTTCCCAAGCCCACCTTGCGGGTGGATCTACGCTTGGTACACCATGCCACGGTGCCTAGTCTGTCCCAAGCCCACCTGTACCGGGTGCCACTTGGTAGACTACTAACACTACCTACAAACACCAGAAACTAGTTGCAACTCCTGGACAGAGATCAAGTTGATTAATAAGTCGAGAGAGCTTGGAGTGCTCGGAGCCCAATGTGTGGTAGTAACTGTTCATGGATCACAAACACAGAACTCAGTTCCTGAGGATGGTTTCAATGAGACAACCCACCATGTACTCCTACATGGCCTCTCACCGCTACCTTTACCAAATCATGTTCACACACTTAGCTCACACATAGTAGGACATGTTACACACCTCTGATTCATCCCTGATGAATCAGACCTGACTCAACTCCAAGCAGTAGCAGGCATGACAAACAAGCATGAATGAGTAGGCACAACAGGGCTCAAACAACTCCTACTCATGCTAGTGGGTTTCATCTATTTACTATGGCAATGACAGGTCATGCAGAGGATAAAGGGGTTCAGCTACCGCATCAAGTAACAGATGAATCGTTGTTGTCCTAATGCAGTAAAAGAGAGCAGGAGCGAGAGAGTAGGATTGTATCAGAATGAACAAGGGGGTTTTGCTTGCCTGACACTTCCGAGATAGTATAGCTCTTCATCGGTGTCATCGATCACATTGTCGAAGCAATGTCTACTGAGAGGGGACAATACCGGCAACAGAGAAGAAATACAATCAATGCAATGCACAATATGATGCATGATCATGACATGGAAAAATGAGTGTGTTGGGCTAATGCAACTATAACTAGATGGGTTTGAGCCATTTTGAACCAAAGGTTCAATCCCAAACTCAAATTATGAATTTAAATAGTGCATTATCATGTTTTGATATAAACAGCAGGTTTAAGTTGCTTTAACATGCATGAAACCAGTGCAGATGGATAGATTGGATTTTTCTGATCATTTTT
Source organism: Triticum dicoccoides (assembly GCF_002162155.2). Taxonomy (NCBI): domain Eukaryota; kingdom Viridiplantae; phylum Streptophyta; class Magnoliopsida; order Poales; family Poaceae; genus Triticum; species Triticum dicoccoides. The sequence continues at coordinate 438,783,709 of NC_041387.1, forward strand.
TCATATATAAATTATTTCATTCTGAGCTACGGTTGATTTTCTATGATTTTTAGAAGTTTAGGACATTTTTTTGGAATTTTTAGAGTAGGAATAAATCTAGAAAATTGCATTACTGCGTCAGCACTGCGTCATGCTGACCTCAGCAGGTCAACAGACCCGGTCCAGGTCAAACTTGACCAGTGGGGGCCACGGGTCAGTGACCCAAGGCTGGTTAGTGTCGCTGACAGGTGGGGCTGGGTCAATAGACACGTCAACAGGTCAACTCTGACATGTGGGGTCAGTCAACGTGTGATGTGGCCAGGTCAAACTGACCTGTGGGGCATGTGGGGTTAGTTTAAACTAAACAGGAGCTAAACTAGGTTAATTAGGCAATGGGGCCCGTATGTCATCGACACGGGGCACTAACTAAACACAATTAGCACCTAAACTAATGGGCCACGTTAGCGTCACCGGAACCTCCCCGGCGGCGACCAAAACGACGACGGCGCGGCTTAGAAACACGCTATAGGCGGCGGTTTGGCTTGCTGAGGGTACCAGGGCATAGCCCTTGCGCCCGCGCATCCAGCAGAGGCAGCGGCAGGTCGCGGGGAGACCAGAGCTTGCCGGAAATAAGCTCACGGCGGCGGTCAGAGTTCGGGTTAGCACGGGGGTGGCGTTAGGGAGCACAGCAGGGGGTGCGGAGGGGTGCTATGGCCTCCTGGGGGTGCATTGAACACGTCTGCATGCTCAGTTTAGACGGAGGCGAACCAAAACAACGACGATGAAAAGTCCGGCGCCGGTGAGGTCTCGGTCTCAACGGGAACGGAGGCTATGATGAGCTAATGGACATGGGAGAAGGGGGGATCGGTAGAGGATCTCACGTCGAGTCCAGAGGTGGCCTCAGTGTGCTCGGGGAAGCACCGGAGCGAGCGGGGCGGCGAGAGGGATCTCCGACGGCCGACGATGAAGATGATGAAGATGGCGTTGATGCAGGGCCTCCGGCGAGGCGTGGCTGGACGGAGAGGATGAGGGAGGCGTGGCAATGATCGTGGACACGTCGGGGAGGCGAGGGGGAGGCGGTGGATGTGACAGTGCTCGTCGGTGTTCTCGGGCACCCACGAACAGAGAGAGGGGAGGAAGCAGAGGAGGGGGAAGAGAGAGCTGCGAGGGGAACAGGGAGGGAAGGTCTCGGGCGTCTCCGTGGCGCGTTCAGAGGAGCCGGGGTGGAGCCAGGCAGGCAGGAAGGGAGGATGTGGCCGGCGCGGGGCGGCCACGCGCCTCCGTCCTTCTGGCGGGGGAGGAAGACGACAGGGGGGGGGGAAGCGGTGGCGGGCTGGGCCGCATAGTGCTGGACCAGTACAGGAGCTGGGCCGGCTCTGGTGGGCTGCAGAGGTAAGCACTTCTCTCTTTCTCTCATTTGTTTCTGTTTTCTATTTTGTTTCTCTGCTTTGGTTTAGTAATAATGCTAAACCATTTCATAAAATCTTGGAAATAATTATGGGTGCTTCCTGGATTATTCCAGTGACCCTTAACAATTTCCAACATTTTTGGAGCATCTAAAATCTATATAGCATTTAAATAGCCCCAATTCAAATATGTTTGGATTAATTCCAAGTCCAAATATGTCCTGCAAAAATGTGAACCATTTTTGGTAGATGCTTCCACCTTGATCCAGAAATGATGAACATTTTTAAAGGGCATTTTGAAATCATTGAAAAATATTTTGGTTGAACCTATTTGAATTCCTTTTGATGCTAGGGTTTGAACATCCCCATTTCAAATTTCCATGAAAGTTAAACATGATGCAAGCAAGATGCAAACACTAGGCAGCACTAGAAGCTAGGGATGTGACACTTCACCTTCTTCTTCGTCTTCATCACAATCTGCCCCTCTACTACTGCTGTCCTCTTTTGTTTTTTCCAAGTTGCTAGTGACACCCTTAATATCTCCTGGCTCGCCATTTACTTCTGTGAGTTCCTCGTTGCCGTCATCTTCCTTGAAATATTCCAAATTTTTGTCGGTATCTGTGTTTTCGGCTTCATGGTGCTCTTCTTTGACGCTCTTTTCTGCACTTTCAGCATCCCCCGCAGCAACGGCATGAATGCTGGGTGTGCCCAGAGGTAATGCTGGGTGTGCCCAGAGATATCTCTGTGGCCATAGGTTTCACTAGTGGCTTCTCTCAAGATAGCATAAGTATTACGGTGGGTGCACAAATTACTGTCGAGCAATTGATAGAAAAGCGAATAATTATGAGATTATCTAGGCATGATCATGTATATAGGCATCACGTCCATGACAAGTAGACCGACTCCTGCCTGCATCTACTACTATTACTCCACACATCGACCGCTATCCAGCATGCATCTAGAGTATTAAGTTCATAAGAACAGAGTAACACATTAAGAAAGATGACATGATGTAGAGGGATAAACTCATGCAATATGATATAAACCCCATCTTTTTATCCTCGATGGCAACAATACAATACGTGCCTTGCTGCCCCTGCTGTCACTGGGAAAGGACACCGCAAGATTGAACCCAAAGCTAAGCACTTCTCCCATGGCAAGTGAGGGAGTCCTGGATTAGGGGGTATCCGGAAGGCCGGACTGTGTACAACATCTGGACTATTGAAGCGTGAAGATACAAGACTCAAGACTTCGGCCCGTGTCCGGATGGGACTCTCCTTTGCATGGAAGGCAAGCTTGGTGATCCGGATATTATATTTCCTTCCTTATAACCGACTCCATGTAAACCTTAGCCCTCTCCGGTGTCTATATAAACCGGAGAGGTTGGTCCTTAGAAGGCCGATCACAATTACAATCATACCATCATAGGCTAGCTCTTAGGGTTTAGCCTCTATGATCTCGTGGTAGATCTACTCTTGTACTACCCATATCATCAATATTAATCAAGCAGGAAGTAGGGTTTTACCTCCATCGAGAGGGCCCGAACCTGGGTAAACATCTGTGTCCCTTGCTTCCTGTTACCATCAGCCTTGACGCACAGATCGGGACCCCCTACCCGAGATCCACCGGTTTTGACACCGACATTGGTGCTTTCATTGAGAGTTCCTCTATGACGTCGCCACAAGGCTTGATGGCTCCTTCAATCATCATCAACGACGCTGTCCAGGGTGAGACTCTCCTCCCCGGACAGATCTTCGTGTTCGGCGGCTTCACATTGCGGACCGATCCGCTTGGTTATCTGGAGCAGATCGTGTCAGGAGCGCCGGATAATTTTGATGAGCAGGGCTTGGACCTGCCGTCAGACGATGCTCGGGATATTACCCCGGCACAAGCCTCAGATCTAAATCCAGGGCAGGATGCGTTGCCTAAGGAAGGAGGGTTGGACCCCGCCCCGCAGGCCGCACCCTCATCGGCGATGAGGCCGAACACGGGCCCCACCTCTGGGAAAGCCCATGACTCCGGGCCCCCGGACTCGTATCCGGTCCTAGGTTCCAGTCCGTGCGCCCTCGAGTCCACCGAGTTTGGTTGGGCTCTAGTAATGGAGTTCACCGCAGCAGACATGTTTCAACACTCACCCTTTGGCGACATACTAAACTCATTTAAAATTCTCTCTTTGACAGAGAATTCCGGGCCGAACTATGTCCAGCTTGAGTGGGAAGCAGGCGACGAAGAAATTCGTTACCCACCCACCACCCACTTGATAGCCACGGTTGACGATTTAACCGACGTGCTTGACTTCGACTCCGAAGGTATCAACGGTATGGACGACGATGCAGGAGAAGACTCAGAATCTAGGGGGTACCGGATTCCTGCCTCGTCACATGACATATACATGGTGGATACACCCAAGGAAGACGACGGTGACAATCCGGAAGATAAAACCCCTGGGAAAAAACCAAAGAGACAACACAGACACCGTTCCAAATCTAGCAACAGTAAAAATATCAGCAAGAGCGCCAGAAGAATGGATACTCCGGTCAACCCTGATGGAAATAACGACCAAACGGAACCAGCGATGGAGCAGGACGAACCAGGTCACGCCGAGCATAGTTCGGAGCAGACGCCCGAAGACAACGATCCATAAGGATGAGTTCATCAAACCGGCCCAGGACAAGAAGATAGTCCACACGATGACGCATTCATCATTCCGGAAGAACGCGTGGAACGAGAGAACCTCCACAGAAAGCTTATGGCCATAGTGAGAAGTCTGAAGAGGCAGAAGCAACGGCTTAAAGCCGCACAGGAAACGCTCAATCGCAGATGGAATAAAGTGCTAGACACTGAAGAAAGATATGGCGACGATCGCCACACAAAGAGCTACCCAAAACGTAAGCTACTGCCAGAATTCGACGACGAGGCCGTCCCACCAAAAAGTAACACGACCAGGAGACCAGAAGTACCACTTCATAACCGTAATAAATCAACTACCGAAGACGCCCACAGTCTACGTGAGCACCTGGATAAGAAAGCTGGCGCAGCTAGGTCCATCTATGGATCTAAAGGACACACCCCGGTGGGAGACTGTAGTCGTCAAAACAATCATGACAACCAGACACCAGTTCGGAATAAACACCGAACACAACAACAGCCGGCGGCATGCCACAACGCGTCCAGATACAGAGGGGCTGCTCACCCCCTGTGCTTTACTGATGAAGTACCGGACTATGAATTCCCACAGGGCTTTAAACCTGTGAACATAGAGGCATACGACGGAACGACAGACCTGGGGGTCTGGATAGAGGACTTTATCCTGCACATACACATGGCTCGTGGTGATGACCTCCACGCCATCAAATACCTTCCCCTCAAGCTGAAGGGACTAGCTCGGCACTGGTTGAAAAGCCTCCCCGAAAATTCAATAGGGAGCTAGGAGGAACTAGAGGACGCTTTCAGGGCCAATTTTCAAGGGACTTATGTCCGGCCTCCGGATGCTGACAATTTAAGTCACGTAATCCAACAACTCGGAGAGTCCGCCTGCAAGCTTTGGAACAGATTCCTCACTAAGAAGAATCAAATTGTTGATTGTCCAGATGCCGAAGCCCTAGCGGCATTCAAACATAGCATCCGTGACGAGTGGCTCGCCAGACACCTCGGCCAAGAAAAGCCTAGGACAATGGCAACCCTAACAAGCCTTATGACTCGCTGTTGCGCGGGTGAAGATAGCTGGCTAGCCCGTAAAGGCACAAGCGACCCCAGCACATCCGAAATAAGGGATGGCAACGGGAAGCCACGGCGTAATAAAAACAAACATCAAAACAAGGAAGAGAGCCCGGACAACACAACGGTTAATGCCGGATTCAGGGGCCCTCGACCTAACCAGCAAAATAAGCAATCTAAAGGCAGTAAAGAGGGACCGTCCGGTCTGAACAGAGTTCTGGACAGACTATGCCAAATTCATGGCACCCCCGACAAACCTGCGAACCACACACATAGACAGTGCTGGGTCTTCAAGCAGGCCGGCAAACTAAACGCTGAACACAAGGGAAGGGAAACACCAAGTGAAGACAAGGATGAACCTTGCCAGCCGAACACTGGGGGACAGAAAAAATTCTCGCCAGAGGTTAAAACAGTGAACATGATCCACACAACTCGCACATCCTTGGGAAGGCATGAACGCGCCCATAAAGATGCGCACAATATAGAGCCCATCGTACCCACACCTAACCACTGGATGTCCTGTTCGATCACTTTCGATCGCCTGGACGGCCAAACTAGTATTCGGCGCGAAGGATCAAATGCCTTGGTGCTTGACCGAATAATCGACGGATACCATCTCACTCATGTCCTCATGGACGGCGGCAGCAGTCTCAATTATGAGGACACTATCCGCAGGATGGGGATAGAATCATCCAGAATCAACAAGATTAATACCACCTTTGAAGGGGTGATACCAGGCGTTGAAGCCTACAGCAGGGGCTCTGTCATACTGGAGGTAACATTCGGCTCTCCAGGCAACTCCAGAAGCGAAGAATTAGTCTTCATAATCGCACGCTTCCAAAGCAGCCATCAAGCATTGCTTGGAAGAACGGCCTTCGCCCGCTTCAACGCATTGCTGCACTATGGCTACCTTACACTTAAGATGCTCGGTCCACGCGGCATCATCACCGTTAGCAGAATAACAGAGAGCTCTTCGCGCGCAGAGGAATACGCAACGACCCTATAGGCCGGACTATAAGCGGCCTCTAACAAAAATATGATGGGTCGCTAAGACCACGGACACGGTTAGACGAGTCCGGCAGCCCATATCAAACCAGGGCACCGTATATGTAATCCTATAGTGGGCACCAGGGGCTAATAGTAAAGCCCCACACTTGGCTCAACCTTATTGGCAGGCCAGCATCTTACATTTTTTACTATCCATCGCATACTTACGTTGCACTCTTCTATGAGTTTCCCTTTTCCGCAGACAACGTTCACGCGATACCCTTCCAGGATGCGGCACAACGGAGACAAAGGCGCAAACGTGCAACAGGGCCCCGTTCAACATGTTTCTTTTTAGATTAAGCCCCTGTGTAAACCTTTTCTATTGTCTCTTGTTGTTTAACCATCCCATGGGTTCCATACCCATAGAGGATACTGCCGTTTTTGGCATTTCACCACGACATGTTAACGCACGTACTTGGAAATACAGGGTTTATAATGAATGGGCACTCTTGAGCCCATCATCTGTTATAAAGTCCGAATACCTTCGGGAGTGTTCGGCGTCACGAGTTTGGCCTTATATGCATCAGCTCCGAATCATGTCTTTGGTCAAATGTTGGGTTTGCCCGGCTCCTGGGTTTGCCGCCTTATGTTCCGTTATTATCGGCTAAGGTGGCCAAAGGAGAACTACTGCAATTGTGCCCTGGTTATTCCGGATGAGCACCTCAGTAGAGAAAGCCGAAAACTGACTGTCATGATACAGCAAGAGACTGGTCAACCACTCTACGACTCACCGGAATCTCTAGGATTCCTCCTCATTAACGAAGGGCCATTTCCCGGCCAGGTACATATGCGCCCGTATTCGGATGCACGCGAAGGTACCATGGGCTACATAGTAGCCCCAACGTTAGAATTCCGCGGCTAAGCGAAAGTGTTACAGCTATATTGTCCGGTTGCCTAGTTCGACGTGCGATCACCTCCTTGCCGGACCAAGACGTTGGATAAAGAGTGATCAAGCACTTTTTTTTGCGAACACCCCTGCATTGTATGCGTGGGGGTTGAAGCCAACGACTACTAACTTTCGGATTGCCCACATATATATACATATATATAAACGGCCGCACAGGGGACACAATCATATTTTCAGACAAACATTATATATCCTTCTAATCAAAATAAACATTGTTTTTACAATGATTTGAATCATCACTCGAATAGGAGATTCTTCGGGCACTGCGCCTCTATCAGGCGGGCACCCTCTGTGACCTGCGCCAAGTAGTGCCTGGCCGGATATTGGCCCCCGACCGGATCCTGAGATGCTATCATAGTGGCATCCATATCCGTCCAATACGCTTTAACGCGGGCATGGGCCATCCGCGCACCTTCTATGCATGCTGACCTCCTCATGGCATCGATCCGAGGCACGACCCCAAGGAACTGTTGCACCAAACCAAAGTAACTGTCCGTCTTAGGCCCCTTCGGCCAAAGATGGTCTATTACAGACCGTGTTGCAAGACCAGACAGCCTGTGAAGCTCCGCTACAGCAGCCATCTTATCACTTAACGGCAGCGGGCGAGTGGGAGCATTGAACTGCGACCAGAAAAGCTTCTCCACCTCCTTCTCACCCTGATCTTTGAAGAACTCCACAGCATCAGCCGTACTCTTTGCCAGGTCCGCGTAGGCGTCCGCCAAACTCCAGCGTCCATCCAGGGGAGCGTACTTCAGATCGAAGAACTTCGTCCGCAGCAAATAGGAGCCCCCAGCCGCGATTTTACCGGTCTGTTGAAGCTCCTCCCGCGCACCTCTGAGCTCGGTCCATATTTCCTTGGTGGCATTAAGAGCCTTGCTCAGGTCAGCCGATTTATCCTCATGCTCCTTTTTCAGGAGCTCATACCGGCCAGCGACATTTTTTAACTCGATAGCCATTTCGGCTATCTTTTCCTCGCTTCGGCGATGAGCAGCCTGTTCGGCTCTCAATTCCTCGGCCGCCTTTAGGGCAGCCGCATTGCTCACCCGAGCCTGTTCCTTGGCTAGAGCAAGTTCCGCCCTTAGGGCCTCCACGATAGAAACACCATCTGCAGTCCGAACATATTACATTACTATGTGCCACCTTAATATTTTCCTATGCAATGGAAAGACAGGACACATACTTTGTGATTTATCCAGCCGCTCATTCATCAGAGTGATATCGGCATCAACTGACCCAATTTGCCTCGTTAGTTCGGCAACTTCAATGGACGGGCCTGCGGCCAGACCCACAGGTAACTGCACATATTTACAACATAAATCATTGGTTTATGACCCTCCGTTTGCTGCCTAGGGTAGTCAACCAGAGTCTCAGGGGCTACTATCTATATGGAGCACACCTACCGCGTGCCTCACAGCCAAAGAAACAGTGCACTCTTCATTACGTACCTCAAAGCCTCTGAGTAGGCTTGTGAATGCTTCATTCAAACCGCTTGTAGTGGATGAAATCTTCTTGAGCACCGCGCTCATTAATGAGCGGCGCTCCTCTGAGAGCGCAGCTCGCTCCAGTAAGCCCGTCAGTACGTCCAGCCGGACATCGAACTGCGTCGGGCTCCTTTCATCGCCCCTCGTTGTAGCCAAATGCTCCGGGTGCAGGGCGGCTGATGGATTGACTTCCGGCTTCGGCAGATCCAGACCCCTCCGTGACGACACCTCGGCGTCACCTGCTTCATGAGTCGGGGAAGGGGTGGGGTTTCGCTCTCCATCATCTCCATAGGAAGGTCCCTCGAAGACGAACCCTATTGAGAGGAGCTGCTGACCGGACTGGAAAAAGTTGAACCCTAGTTATTGATCCAGGAGAAACACAGTACCTTCGGATCGTAAATTGACTTACAGCTCGGTGGAGGGCCGGCCCGTTGGAGGGCATGGTGCGGTGAGGGTGCCCGTCGGGGCAAGTCCCCCTGGGGATGTCTTTTTCCCTAATTTGGGCATCTCCGCCTCCAAATCTTCAGAGGCGGCCCTCTTCTTCCCGCGCGGGGAGGAGGCCTTAGCCTCTCCTCCTCGACTATCCTCCCCGGGGGAGGTAACAATTCCCCTAGTTCGGATGCGTAGCGTCTGGGGTTCGGATTCTTCATCCCTCCCCTTGTCTTTCCCCGAGGGCATTCTACTGAGTACCCGGTCGAGCATCTTGGCCATAGTGGGGACGGGCGAGCCTTCGGGAAGCGGTGCCGGACACCTAATTCTCTCCGCCTTGCTGAGCCATTCCTGGACGCGGATGATTGTCAGAATGAACAGTCATGATAAATACAAAACAGGGTGTCCGGTAACAAGGCTACTTACTTGGGTATCTAGGCGATTGCAGCTTAGGCCCGCATCCTCGATGGTGTCCGGACATACTACTTTTTGTCCGAAGAATAATTTGCACATCTCTTCGGGCTTCAAGCCGAAGACGTGCTTGATAGTCCGCGGACCCTCCAGATTGAACTCCCACATCCGGAGAGGCCGGCGTTGGCACGGCAACAGCCGCCGGATTAACATCACTTGCATTATGCTGACAAGGTTGATATCCCTCTCGAGAAGCTCCCGGATGCAGTTCTGCAGTATTGGTACATCACCTGCAGGCCCCCAATTCCGTCCTACGTCTGTCCAGGATGCCAACTGCGACGGAGGGCTCGAGCGGAACTCAGGGGTGGCTACCCACTTCGTGCCCCTTGGGGCCGTAGCATAAAATCACCTCCGCTGCCATACATCAGATACTTCTAGGAAAGAACCCTCCGGCCATGGGGTGTCGGTGTTTCTGCTTATTACAGCACCTCCGCACTCCACATGTCGCCCCCTGATCATCTTCGGCTTCACATTTAAGGTCTTGAGCCATAAGCCAAAGTGCGGGGTGATGTGGAGAAAAGCCTCGCACATGATAATGAACGACGAGATATGGAGGATAGCGTCTGGAGCCAGATCATGAAAATCCAGCCCATAATAGAACATGAGCCCCCTCACAAAGGGATCGAGGGTGAAACCCAAACCGTGGAGGAAGTGTGGGACGAAAACGACACACTCATTGGGCTCCGGCGTAGGGATGACCTGCCCTGGAGCAGGAAGCCTGTGCTGGATATCTGCGGTCAGGTATCCGACCTCCCTAAGCTTTGCAATGTCCTTCTCTTCGATCGAGGAGGCCACCCATCGGCCTTGAGGGTCAGATTCGGACATATTGGAGGATTCCGGAGGAGTGGAGCTTAGGTTTTGGGTGTTAGAACTCGAGGTGCGAGAAGGCGCGATGAAGGTGAAAAAAGAGGCGTAGGTCTCGACCCCTTTACAAAGAAGGTGAATATCAAGAGTCCCCGGTGTGACCGTTTGAGGCTTATCTAAAAACACACGGGGTTATACTAACAACCGTCGTGGGGTCATGCACGCTCATATTGATGGAAAATCCCGTAATAAAAGGGACACGATCTCTGCCTCGACGGGACGTGCCAATAAAACCGCCTCGTAACATGAGTCGTTGTGGGGTAGGAAACGTCGGTTCGCGTTGGACCAAGCCACGATGCAAGGGAACGACGCACGAAGATTGCCAGCAAATCAGATCTATACCATGTGAAGATCATCTTGCAGATCGGGACACGGCCTACGTGTTCGATAACCACTTTGGAGTATTTGGAGGAGGAACCCGCCTTGCAATGCCGAAGACAATACTGCGCGCTGGACTCATCGCCATTGAAGCCTGGTTCAGGGGCTACTAAGAGAGTCCTGGATTAGGGGGTATCCGGACGGCCGGACTGTGTACAACATCCGGACTATTGAAGCATGAAGATACAAGACTCAAGACTTCGGCCCGTGTCCGGATGGGACTCTTCTTTGCGTGGAAGGCAAGCTTGGCGATCCGGATATTATATTTCCTTCCTTGTAACCGACTCCATGTAAACCCTAGCCCTCTCCGATGTCTATATAAACCGGAGAGGTTGGTCCTTAGAAGGCCGATCACAATTACAATCATACCATCATAGGCTAGCTCTTAGGATTTAGCCTCTATGATCTCGTGGTAGATCTACTCTTGTACTACCCATATCATCAATATTAATCAAGCAGGAAGTAGGGTTTTACCACCATCGAAAGGGCCCGAACCTGGGTAAACATCTGTGTCCCTTGCTTCCTGTTACCATCAGCCTTGACGCACAGATCGGGACCCCCTACCCAAGATCCGCTGGTTTTGACACCGACAACAAGAAAGATCAATCTAGTAGGCCAAACCAAACTGATAATTCGAAGAGACTTGCAAAGATAACTCAATCATACATAAAAGAATTCAGAGACATCAAATAGATCTCCACAAGAGAGGGGGAGAACATGGTATTGAGATGTAACGCCCCGGATACAACTTTCCATACTCGTAACTCCGACTCTTGCCTTTTCCGAAGATGTGATTTATTATTTTCCTCCGTGGTTGGGTTTTTGTCTGTTGTTTTGCATTTTGTTCTTGTTATGCATCTCGTCTCATAGCATCATTCGCATTGCATCGGCATTGTTTTCATAAAACTTGCATCCGTTCGGGTTCCGCCGGTTCTCTCCGTTGTCCATTCCGAGCCCCGACACTCTCGCACGCGCCCGCGGCACCTCCGAAATATTATTTTATAAGTGGCATAAAAATGTTCTCGGAATGGGTTGCAACTTGTCGTGCGGTCTTATTATAGTGTAGACAGAGCGCCTGCCAAGTTTCATCGCATTCAGAGTCCATTTGATAGCCCAACCGTTAAATATAGTGGTACCATTGCCGGTACCTTCGTCGGATGTTTCGGTCTTCGAAACCTGCCGCTGGTCCTCTCTCTCTCTTCTCTCCACTCAGCCCAACCTCTCTTCACAGCCCACCTAGGCCTGCCAACCCCCCCTCGCGATCAGATCCGTCGGATTACGATCAGAGGGCTCCGAAAGCCCCCAATTTCCCCTAACCTAGCCCCTCCTACCTATAAATGGACACCCCACGTCCATTTTCGGGCTAAACCTACCCCTAGCCTCCTCCCCTAACCTCCCAGCCGCCGACGCCTCGTTTTCCGTGCCCGGCCACCTCCCGTCAGCCACTTGGCGCCGTCCCACTCGCCAGCGCCGCCGCTCCAGTCGCCTCCCAGCCAACGGGAGAGCGCCACGCGCCCCGCAGCCTTCCTCCCACCTCCCGCGGCCCTGCAGGCCCAAGCGCAGCTCGCCCGGGCCCGAGCTGCCGCCGCCCTGGCCCGCAGGCACTCGCCCGCGCCCAGCGCCTGCTCCCCTCGTCCCCGAGCAGGAGGGCTCGGCCGCGCCCGATCTGCCCGACGCCGGCAACCGCTGCCGCCTCCCGCCGGCGAGCACCCTCGCCGGAGCACCCGCGCCGCCCTGCCAGGCCAGCACCGCCCGCCCCTTCTCCTCCTTCCCTTTCCTTCCCTCTCCCTCACCGGCTCGCTCTCTCTCCCTCTTTCCAGGAAGCGCCGCCACCCACGGAGCCGCCGCCGGAGTGCTGCGCCTCCCGGAGCTCCGCCCACCGTCGCCGTTGCCCGGATCCGCCTATTCCCGTAACCCTGGCCTCCTCCTAGCCTCCCCTCCGGCCAGTGCAGCCGCCGCCCTGCACCATGGCCGCACCGGCATGCGTGCTCTCGTGTGCGTGCGAGCACACGCACTGCCACCGCGTGTGGGCTGCACGTGGGCCGCGCCCCCCCGCTGACCCATCTCCTCCGGCCTGCTTCGGCCATCTCCACCGACCTGGGCTTGGCCCATGGTGAGCAGTCCCCCAGCCCTTCCCCTGTGCACTCTTGGGCCAGCTAGATCCGGCCCGATGTGGTTTTTTTTCCGTTCTGCGAATTTGCTATTTATCCAGGGAATTACAGATTTACAGAAAACCCCCTTTAACTTCATGCATTTAATAACTATTAAACCATGCATCGGATTAAAAAACTTTATATATGTAAAATGCTCAGAAAATTGTGTAGATTAATAATATGCCATTTTCATCCATATTTAAAATGTTTAAAATGCTGGTTGTGTTAATTTGCATAAATGCCATGTTAAAATGATTTATTTCATAACTAAATAACCGTAGCTCCGAATTTAATAAACTTTATATGTAAATGGGGTGGAAAAATGCCTAGTTTAACATGGTCCACTTTATTTTCCTATTTAACAACTCTAAAATCATGTAATAGGCAGAACAGTACCGAATCTAAAATATGCATATGGAGATTTTTCCGGAATTGTTGTTTTGTGGTTCCGGCCTCATTTAAACTTGCTTAGATAGGTAGTTTTCTTATGCTTCACCCCCTTGCCATGTTTAACAACATTTAATATTGTTGGGTACAAAACCGAGAGAGAACTAAATAATTGATGTGGTGTTTTGTCAATATGCAACTCGTTGCATATTGAGCTCCACTTAATTTGTAGTATTGTGTGTTGCAGCTTGCCATGCCATGCCTCATTAAACCGGACATGCATCATCCTTGTTTGCACATCATGCCATGTTTATGCTTGTGCATTTACCATGTTGTTTGTTTCTTTCCGATGTTGCTTCTTAGTTCCGGTAACATTGCGATTGTGAGGATTCGTTCGACTACGTCCGTTCGTCTTCTTCATGGACTCGTTCTTCTTCCTTGCGGGATTTCAGGCAAGATGACCGCTACCCTGGATCTCACTACTATCATTGCTATGCTAGTTGCTTCGTTCTATCGCTATGCTGCGTTACCTATCTTTTACTCATCAAGCCTCCCAAATTGCCATGAACCTCTAACCTTTGACACCCTTCCTAGCAAACCGTTGCTTGGCTATGTTACCGCTTTGCTCAGCCCTCTTATAGCGTTGCTAGTTGCAGGTGAAGTTGAAGATTGCTCCATGGTGGACAGGATTTTGGTTGGGATATCACAATATCTCTTATATTATTAATGCATCTATATATTTGGTAAAGGGTGGAAGGCTCGGCCTTATGCCTGGTGTTTTGTTCCACTCTTGCCGCCCTAGTTTCCGTCATACCGGTGTTATGTTCCCGGATTTTGCGTTCCTTATGCGGTCGGGTGATTTATGGGACCCCCTTGACAGTTCGCTTTGAATAAAACTCCTCCAGCAAGGCCCAACATTGACTTTTACCATTTGCCTCACCACCACCTACTTTTCCCTTGGGAGTCGCTCTCTCGAGGGTCATCTTTATTATAGCCCCCCCGGGCCAGTGCTTGTCTAAGTGTTGGTCCGAACTAGAGCCCTTTGCAGCGCCCCCTCAGGGAAACTTGAGGTCTGGTTTTAGTTGTACAGATTGCTCATCCGGTGTTACCCTGAGAACGAGATATGTGCAGCTCCTATCGGGATTGTCGGCGCATCGGGCGGCTTTGCTGGTCTTGTTTTACCATTGTCCAAATGTCTTGTAAACCGGGATTCCGAGTCTGATCGGGTCTTCCTGGGAGAAGGTCTATTCCTTCGTTGATCGCGAGAGCTTGTCATGGGCTAAGTTGGGACACCCCTGCAGGGTATGATCTTTCGAAAGCCGTGCCTGCGGTTATAGGCAGATGGGAATTTGTTAATGTCCGGTTGTAGATAACTTGACACCAGATCTGAATTAAAACGCATCAACCACGTGTGTAGCCGTGATGGTCTCTTCTCGGCGGAGTCCGGGAAGTGAACACGGTTTCTGGGTTATGTTTGACGTAAGTAGGAGTTCAGGATCACTTCTTGATCACTACTAGTTGACGACCGTTCTGCTTGCTCTCTTCTCGCTCTTATTTGCGTATGTTAGCCACCATATATGCTTAGTCGCTGCTGCAGCCTCACCACTTTACCCCTTCCTTTCCTTTAAGCTTTGCTAGTCTTGATACCCATGGTAATGGGATTGCTGAGTCCTCGTGGCTCACAGATTACTACAACAACAGTTGCAGGTACAGGTTATGCGATGATCATGACGCGAGAGCGATGCTTGCTTGCGTTGAGTTCTTCTTCTGCTTCTTCTTCGATCAGGGGATAGGTTCTAGGTCGGCAGCCTGGGCTAGCTGGGTGGATGTCGTTTGAGTTTCTGTTTGTGTTCCATCCGTAGTCGGATGATGATCTAATGTATTGTGATGTTGTATTCGTGTGGCATTGTATGCCTTATGTATGTATCCCCATCTATTATGTAATGTTGATGTAATGATATCCACCTTGCAAAAGCGTTTCAATATGCGGGTCTATCCTTGGTGGGACCTTCGAGTTCCTTTTGGATAGGGTCGCATATTGGGCGTGACAAGTTGGTAATCAGAGCCTTGACCGACCATAGGAGCCCCCTTGATTGTTGGCCGTTGTTGAGTCTAGAAAAAAAATCTATTTTGAGTCTTAGGATTATATATATCGGAGAGTAGGAATTCTTTTTACTCTTCAGTCCCTTCGTCGCTCTGGTGAGGACTCCTGACGTAGATGTTTTGTCTTTCCTCTCCTCAAATTTCACTAATTTTTTTTAGGATCACGTGGGTATCTTGGAATCGTTCCGATGGTTTTGTGAGGAGAACATTGTTCTTGGTGCCTCCTGTCTATTTATGTGGCTTTGACCCAGGGAGTCGAGCTCTGAGGTGTTGTCGTCACAATTTTATCGTTGCAGTTCTGGAATACCTGAGCTTTGCCGACATCGAAAATCTCTTTTGTACAGTTTTTGGTGAGATAACCCCAATAACCCAGTACCGGGGCGAGCTCGGGAGTATTGCCATAACTCGTATAACGGATGCTTTTCGAAGGTTGAGGTGCACGATTTCCGAAGGTTTCTTGGTTATGTGTTGACGGATGGATACAGCTGGATGTAGGGATTGTTAGTTTGGGTGAGATATATTGCTTCCCCTGTATCCCCAACACCAGATTGCATAACCAGAAAGTTTCGGGAGTTTTATAGGTGGGAATTCAAGTAGCTCCTAGAATATCTTTTCGACAGATGCATGATATGAGATTGGGGTTCGACGTCTAGTGGTCCGCCTTTCCAGGGTTGTTTTTACAGTGGTCTCGTTGTGTCTTAAAGAACCCTTGGCTATGCTGGTTCGGGGACACTTCGTATGTCATGTGCACTGCCTTGTACATGATGGTGCTGTACACTCGAGCCCGTGTGGGCCCCACCACGAAAATTTCGGACGGAATCTCTATCATATGTTTGTTCCGGCTTATTTCTGCAAGCCAAATCCTTTGTTTTTGTTTTATTTGTGGTATTCAAGTTGCTTCAATGTCAAGTGTTGAATCCATACCTTTCCTAAATGGTGTTCTCATATTTCTATGTGATTTCTAATCCTTCTTGATCATTGAGATTGTCATGTCAATTCTTTCCAACCGGTGTGCTTCTCTTCAAGTGGAGCCGATCATTTTCAACATCCGCAAGATCAATTCTAAGTTTTCTCAACGGTGTTTCTTCCATTCGTCCCAAGTTGTCTTTGTTTTCCCCCACCCTCCCACCCCTTTTCTTCAAGGACTCATATATTATAATCAAGTATCCATTTATTCATGTGAAGTCTCTTCACTCTTTTCAACCAATGTTCTTATCCGGTGATTTCCCGAGAAGATGCTCAACAGTTTTAAGTTCATCATCCTTCGTTCTTTTTTTTCTTCTTCGGTGGATTTAATTCAAGCTTTCAGTGTTGATCATATTCCTTTCCTCGTTCCTAATGCTCTCTCACGTCGGTGCACCTCTTAATTGTTCACCTCTCTCTATTCTTATCCGGAGTGATCAAGATATCTCACAAGACTTGTATTTCCATTCTTAATCCGTTCAAGATATTTCGAGGATGTTATCTCATTCAAGTCATTTAATTCAACCGGTGCAATCCCCCCTTTCAATCAATTGTTCAACGGTGTATCTTTTAGTGGGCCCTAACCCACATGTCTTTTTCCAGGATCTTACCCGACTCTTCTAATGTCCCCGGAGTTGTTCTCAATTCTTTTCGAGTTTGACGTAAGAATGAATTTCATCAGTCAGATCGTTTCCAAGGCCATTTTCAAATTCTTTTCATCTTTGGCTCAACCTTTTCTTTTAATCCTTCCGGAGTGTCTCAACAATTCATGGTGGTGTTTATCATCGTCATTCTCGGATTTTGAAGACCGATGAAGAGTTCCTCTTAAATCCTTACCCGTTCTTCCAGAGATTCATGGTTCAAGCTTGATGCCATCCTCTCATAATTGTTTTCGATTGTGAGAATTCGTTTCACCATCCGGAGTAATTCAGGATCCTTTTCAGTTTCATTCTCCGGAGCCAATCATCTCATAATTATTAATTCTCAGCGTTCAGCTCTCGTTCTCGAATTCTTCCGGTGAATCGTTCAAATATCCTCTAATCAGTTCATGATCTCTTCGTTCTCATGTATCTAAATCCCCTCAAGTATATTCATTCGTTTTCCAATTCTTCCCGGTGATTTGTGCCTTTGCCACTTTCATTTTCAATTCTTACGGTAGTTCATTCAAGATTCCTCTTCCTTTGTTATCATATCAATTCATTCATTGTTAACAAATCCAACCGGTGGTTCCATCAATACCTTCTCAAGTTTGCGCTATATCTCTCTTAATCCATCCTTTCTACGAGAATAAGTAGTATGCCAAATCCGTTGCTTGTCATCAATTTAAATTGGTGAAGGATAGGCATGACATAATTCTTATTATTGTTTCATCCAAGTGATTAATTCCTTCTTCCGGAGATTGTTCATGATGAAGTAATTCTCGGTTCTAATATTCATCTTTTCTTTCCGGAGTTCCAAGTTTTCTCGGTTATATCGTCGCGAAGCTCCATCTAAATCATCGCAAGGCTTCACCTTGTGTTTTCAACTTCTCTTTCTTTGTTATCATCCTTTGATTTTATTACCGGAGTTCTCACGAAGGCTCAACATGGTGGTTCATCAAGGATTTCTTTCATTCTCATATTGTTCTTCAAGATTTCTCTCGAAGCTATGATCCGCCAAGCTATTCTCAAAAGTAAACATGGTGCTCAACACATGTTTTGTTTTGAGGCGTTCAAGTATTCTTCTTCTTGCATTTCGAAGTGCAATTCCTTCTTCAATATCTTTTGAGGTGGTGTTATGTCACTCTTGACAATTTCATTCATGTTTCATGATTCATATGTTGTCAAGAATGAGGTAGTTAAACCCATTAACTCCTTCGAGCATGAGTTCTTCTCAGTCCAATCAACTTCTTCGTTGGAGTATCTTGGGTTATATTTCACCTAAAGCCTTTCCTTAAGGGTTGTTGCTATTTGTGGTGATTATGCATGACCCAAGCTTGCTCTTTATCCTCCTTGGTGGAAGAGGTTTTTCATCTCTTCATTGATCTCAAACAAGCAATTGTTTCCGTTAATGTCCGGTTGTCACCTCATAATTTCGGGATGTTTTCCATAAGCCCACTACAAGCTTATTCTTTTCGTTGTTGGTTTTCCAACAACTCCGTTCAATCCTTCTTTGCAAGGATGCTTTCCAAGTTCATTTGCGGCAGAAATTGTCATTTTCTTCTCCGCCCCTTTATCCCAACAATCTAGCTTCTATTCTTTCGTTCCGAAGGCACTGTGATGTTGCTCTTTTCACTCATCATCTTGCTTTGGCAAGATCATGTTCTTCTCCTTGCTTCTCCATTTAACCGGAGTGTGGTGTCATCTCTTCAAGTTCTTTTCATATTATCAAGTTTTGCCTATCGTTTCAATCGGAGTGCTGTCTGAAATCCTTCTTACCCCTTGTGCCATTCCTTCAATAGTTCCGGAGGCAGTGTGTTGTTGATTTCATCAAGTATCTTCCCATCTTCTCAAGTTCATGTTCTATTCCTTCCATGTTCAACCGGAGTGCTGCCCGAATTCTTCCTCTCTCATCTTGTTGTAACCGGAGTGGTTTTGAACCCTATCTTGTCAATTAAACTCTTGATTCATGTCTTTGCAACCTTCAAGTTATCGTAATGTTCCTTGTTCCTCTTTTCTAACAGATTGTTTGCAATCTCGTTCATCTCTGTTGTACTCTTTCTTTTATATTGCTCAACCTCTCAAGGTTCATGGTTTCACTCGTTTGTCGAAGAAGCAACTTAGTTTACCTCTTCTCTTCCTCTTCCGTTTCCCTTCGATGCCATCCTAGATCTCGGGACGAGATCCTCTCGTAGTGGTGGAGTGTTGTAACGCTCCGGATACAACTTTCCATATTCGTAACTCTGACTCTTGCCTTTTCCGGAGATGTGATTTATTATTTTCCTCCGTGGTTGGGTTTTTGTCTGTTGTTTTGCATTTTGTTCTTGTTATGCATCTCGTCTCATAGCATCATTCGCATTGCATTGGCATCGTTTTCATAAAACTTGCATCCGTTCGGGTTCCGCCGGTTCTCTCCGTTGTCCATTCCGAGCCCCGACACTCTCGCACGCGCCCGCGGCACCTCCGAAATATTATTTTATAAGTGGCATAAAAATGTTCTCGGAATGGGTTGCAACTTGTCGTGCGGTCTTATTATAGTGTAGACAGAGCGCCTGCCAAGTTTCATCGCATTCAGAGTCCATTTGATAGCCCAACCGTTAAATATAGCGGTACCGTTGCTGGTACCTTCGTCGGATGTTTCGGTCTTCGAAACCTGCCGCTGGGCCTCTCTCTCTCTTCTCTCCACTCAGCCCAACCTCTCTTCACAGCCCACCTAGGCCTGCCAACCCCCCCTCGTGATCAGATCCGTCGGATTACGATCGGAGGGCTCCGAAAGCCCCCAATTTCCCCTAACCTAGCCCCTCCTACCTATAAATGGACACCCCCACGTCCATTTTCGGGCTAAACCTACCCCTAGCCTCCTCCCCTAACCTCCCAGCCGCCGATGCCTCGTTTTCCGTGCCCGGCCACCTCCCGTCCGCCACTTGGCGCCGTCCCACTCGCCAGCGCCGCCGATCCAGTCGCCTCCTAGCCAACGGGAGAGCGCCACGCGCCCCGCAGCCTTCCTCCCACCTCCCGCGGCCCTGCAGGCCCAGGCGCAGCTCGCCCGGGCCCGAGCCACCGCCGCCCGGGCCCGCAGGCACTCACCCGCGCCCAGCGCCCGCTCCCCTCGTCCTCGAGCAGGAGGGCTCGGCCGCGCCCGATCTGCCCGACGCCGGCAACCGCTGCCGCCTCCCGCCGGCGAGCACCCTCGCTGGAGCACCCGTGCCGCCCTGCCAGGCCAGCGCCGCCCGCCCCTTCTCCTCCTTCCCTCTCCTTCCCTCTCCCTCACCGGCTCGCTCTCTCTCCCTCTTTCCAGGAAGCGCCACCACCCATGGAGCCGCCGCCGGAGTGCTGCGCCTCCCGGAGCTCCGCCCACCGTCGCCGTTGCCCGGATCCGGCGCCGGCCGACCGGATCCGCCTGTTCCCGCAACCCTGGCCTCCTCCTAGCCTCCCCGCCGGCCAGCGCAGCCGCCGCCCTGCGCCATGGCCGCACCGGCATGCGTGCTCTCGTGTGCGTGCGAGCACACGCACTGCCACCGCGTGTGGGCTGCACGTGGGCCGCGCCCCCTGCTGACCCATCTCCTCCGGCCTGCTTCGGCCATCTCCACCGACCTGGGCTTGGCCCATGGTGAGCAGTCCCCCAGCCCTTCCCCTGTGCACTCTTGGGCCAGCTAGATACGGCTCGATGTGGTTTTTTTTCCGTTCTGCGAATTTGCTATTTATCCAGGGAATTACAGATTTACAGAAAACCCCCTTTAACTTCATGCATTTAATAACTATTAAACCGTGCATCGGATTAAAAAACTTTATATATGTAAAATGCTCAGAAAGTTGTGTAGATTAATAATATGTCATTTTCATCCATATTTAAAATGTTTAAAATTCTGGTTGTGTTAATTTGCATAAATGCCATGTTAAAATGATTTATTTCATAACTAAATAACCGTAGCTCCGAATTTAATAAACTTTATATGTAAATGGGGTGGAAAAATGCCTAGTTTAACATGGTCCACTTTATTTTCCTGTTTAACAACTCTAAAATCATGTAATAGGCAGAACAGTACCGAATCTAAAATATGCATATGGAGATTTTCCGGAATTGTTGTTTTGTGGTTCCGGCCTCATTTAAACTTGCTTAGATAGGTAGTTTTCTTATGCTTCACCCCCTTGCCATGTTTAACAACATTTAATATTGTTGGGTACAAAACCGAGAGAGAACTAAATAATTGATGTGGTGTTTTGTCAATATGCAACTCGTTGCATATTGAGCTCCACTTAATTTGTAGTATTGTGTGTTGCAGCTTGCCATGCCATGCCTCATTAAACCGGGCATGCATCATACTTGTTTGCGCATCATGCCATGTTTATGCTTGTGCATTTACCATGTTGTTTGTTTCTTTCCGGTGTTGCTTCTTAGTTCTGGTAACGTTGCGATTGTGAGAATTCGTTCGACTACGTCCGTTCATCTTCTTCATGGACTCGTTCTTCTTCCTTGCGGGATTTCAGGCAAGATGACCGCTAACCTTTGACACCCAAATTGCCATGAACCTCTAACCTTTGACACCCTTCCTAGCAAACCGTTGCTTGGCTATGTTACCGCTTTGCTCAGCCCTCTTATAGCGTTGCTAGTTGCAGGTGAAGTTGAAGATTGCTCCATGGTGGACAGGATTTTGGTTGGGATATCACAATATCTCTTATATTATTAATGCATCTATATATTTGGTAAAGGGTGGAAGGCTCGGCCTTATGCCTGGTGTTTTGTTCCACTCTTGCCGCCCTAGTTTCCGTCATACCGGTGTTATGTTCTCGGATTTTGCGTTCCTTACGCGACCGGGTGATTTATGGGACCCCCTTGACAGTTCGCTTTGAATAAAACTCCTCCAGCAAGGCCCAACATTGACTTTTACCATTTGCCTCACCACCACCTACTTTTCCCTTGGGAGTCGCTCTCTCGAGGGTCATCTTTATTATAGCCCCCCCGGGCCAGTGCTTGTCTAAGTGTTGGTCCGAACTAGAGCCCTTTGCAGCGCCCCCTCAGGGAAACTTGAGGTTTGGTTTTAGTTGTACAGATTGCTCATTCGGTGTTGCCCTGAGAACGAGATATGTGCAGCTCCTATCGGGATTGTCGGCGCATCGGGCGGCTTTGCTGGTCTTGTTTTACCATTGTCGAAATGTCTTGTAAACCGGGATTCCGAGTCTGATCGGGTCTTCCTGGGAGAAGGTCTATTCCTTCGTTGATCGCGAGAGCTTGTCATGGGCTAAGTTGGGACACCCCTGCAGGGTATAATCTTTCAAAAGCCATGCCTGCGGTTATAGGCAGAAGGGAATTTATTAATGTCCGGTTGTAGATAACTTGACACCAGATCCGAATTAAAATGCATCAACCGCGTGTGTAGCCGTGATGGTCTCTTCTCGGCGGAGTCCGGGAAGTGAACACGGTTTCTGGGTTATGTTTGACGTAAGTAGGAGTTCAGGATCACTTCTTGATCATTACTAGTTGACGACCGTTCTGCTTGCTCTCTTCTCGCTCTTATTTGCATATGTCAGCCACCATATATGCTTAGTCGCTGCTGCAGCCTCACCACTTTACCCCTTCCTTTCCTTTAAGCTTTGCTAGTCTTGATACCCATGGTAATGGGATTGGTGAGTCCTCGTGGCTCACAGATTACTACAACAATAGTTGCAGGTACAGGTTATGCGATGATCATGACGCGAGAGCGATGCTTGCTTGCGTTGAGTTCTTCTTCTGCTTCTTCTTCGATCAGGGGATAGGTTCCAGGTCGGCAGCCTGGGCTAGCAGGGTGGATGTCGTTTGAGTTTCTGTTTGTGTTCCATCCGTAGTCGGATGATGATCTAATGTATTGTGATGTTGTATTCGTGTGGCATTGTATGCCTTATGTATGTATCCCCATCTATTATGTAATGTTGATGTAATGATATCCACCTTGCAAAAGTGTTTCAATATGCAGGTCTATCCTTGGTGGGACCTTCGAGTTCCTTTTGGATAGGGTCGCATATTGGGCGTGACATGAGATCCAAAAAGAGAGAAGAAGCCATCTAGCTAATAACTATGGACCCGAAGGTCTGTGGTAAACTACTCACAACTCATCAGAGGGGCTATGGTGTTGATGTAGAAGCCCTCCATGGTCGATTCCCCCTCCGGCGGAGTGCCGACGAAGGCTCCAAGATGGGATCTTGCGGATACAGAAGGTTACAACGATGGAAATTGTTTCTCGTTGGCTCCCTAGATGTTTTCGGGGTACGTGGGTATATATAGGAGGAAGAAGTAGGTCGGTGGCCGCCCGAGGGGCCCACGAGACAGGGGGCGCGCCCCCTCCACCCTCATGGCTTGCTCGGCTGCTTCTTGGCTTGCACTCCAAGTCCTCTGGATCACGTTCGTTCCAAAAATCACGCTCCCCAAGGTTTCATTCCGTTTGGACTCTGTTTGATATCCCTTTTCTTCGAAATACTGAAATAGGAAAAAAACAGCAATACGGGTTGGGCCTCCGGTTAGTAGGTTAGTCCCAAAAATGATATAAATGTGTAAAATAAAGCGCATAAACATCCAAAAGGGGTAATATAATAGCATGGAACAATAAAAAATTATATATACGTTGGAGACGTATCAAGCATCCCCAAGCTTAATTCCTGCTCGTCCTCGAGTAGGTAAACGATAAAAACAGATTTTTTTATGTGGAATGCTACCTAGCATAAT
Source organism: Triticum dicoccoides (assembly GCF_002162155.2). Taxonomy (NCBI): domain Eukaryota; kingdom Viridiplantae; phylum Streptophyta; class Magnoliopsida; order Poales; family Poaceae; genus Triticum; species Triticum dicoccoides. The sequence continues at coordinate 438,807,329 of NC_041387.1, forward strand.
TCTCAATGTAATTTTCTTTATTGTGGCATTAATGTTCAGATCCAAATGATTCAAAATAAAAGTTCATATTGACAAAAGAAATAGTAATACTTCAAGCATACTAATAAAAGTAATCATGTCTTCTCAAAATAACATGGCTAAAGAAAGTTCATCCCTACAAAATCATATAGTTAGGATATGCTTCATTTTCATCACACAAAAATGTTCCCAAATCTACACCCCCGATGACAAGCCAAGCAATTGTTTCGTACTTAAATTATCTCAAACTTTTTCAACCTTCACGCAATACATGAGAGTGAGCCATGGGTATAACACTATGGGTGGAATAGAATATGATGATGGGGATTGTGTGGAGAAGACAAAAAAGAGAGAAAGTATCACATTGACGAGGATAATCAACGGGCTATGGAGATGCCCATCAATTGATGTCAACATGAGGAGTAGGGATTGCCATGCAACGATGCACTAGAGCTATAAATGAATGAAAGCTCAACAAAATAAAACTAGTGGGTGGGCATCCAACTTGCTTGCTCACGAAGACCTAGGGCATTTTGAGGAAGTCCATCATAGGAATATACAAGCCAAGTTCTATAATGAAAAATTCCCACTAGTATATGAAAGTGACAACATATGAGACTCACTATATGAAAAACATGGTGCTACTTTGAAGCACAATATATGAGACTCGCTATATGAAGGACATGGTGCTACTTTGAAGCACAAGTGTGGAAAAAGAGATAGTAACATTGCCCCCTTTTTATTTTCCCTTTTTTCTTTTTTTTTCTTTAGCTTTTTTTATTTTGACCTTTCTTTTTTTTGGGACAATGCTCTAATAATGATGATCATCACACTTTTATTGATTTACAACATATGGATTACAACTCAAAACTAGAACAAGATATGACTCTATATGAATGCCTCCGGCGGTGTACCGGGATGGTGCAATGAATCAAGAGTGACATGTATGAAAAATTATGCATGGTGGCTTTGCCACAAATACGATGTCAACTACATGATCATGCAATGGCAACATGACAAAATTAATGCGTGTCATGATGATAAACGGAATGGTGGAAAGTTGCATGGCAATATATCTCGGAATGGCTATGAAAATGCCATAATAGGTAGGTATGGTGGCTGTTTTGAGGAAGATATAAGGAGGTTTATGTGTGATAGAGCGTATCGTATCACGGGGTTTGGATGCACCGGCGAAGTTTGCACCAACTCTCAAGGTGAGGAAGGCCAATGGACGGTATCGAAGAGTCTAGCAATGATGGAAAGGTAAAAGTGCGTATAATCCATGGACTCAAAATTAGTCAAAAGAACTCATATACTTATTGCAAAAATTTAGAAGTCATCAAAAACCAAGCACTACGCGCATGCTCCTAGAGGGATAGATTGGTAGGAAAAGACCATCGCTCGTCCCCGACTGCCACTCATAAGGATGCACAATCCACGTACACTTCATGTTTCAAATTTGTTACACAACTTTAACCATACATGCATGCTACGAGGACTTGCTAACTTCAACACAAGCATTCTTTAAATTCATAATCACCCAACTAGCATGACTTTAATATCACTACCTCCATATCTCAAAACAACTATCAAGTATCAAATTGATCATAGCATCCAATTCACTTCCTATGGTAGTTTTTATTATACCCAACTTGGATGCCTACCATTCTAGGATCAATTTTATAACCATAGCAAATACCATGCTGTTCTAAGAGACTCTCAAAATAATATAAGTGAAGCATGATAGACTAGCAATTTCTACAAAATTAAGCCACCGCCGTGCTCTAAAAGATATAAGTGAAGCACTAGAGCAAGAACTATCTAGCTCAAAAGATATAAGTGAAGCACATAGAGTATTCTAATAAATTTCAATCAAGTGGGCTTCTCCCAAAAGATGTGTACAGCAAGGATGATTGTGGAAAACTAAAAAGCAAAGACTAATATCATACACGACGCTCCAAGCAAAACACATATCATGTGGCGAATAAAAATATAGCTCCAAGTAAAGTTACCAATGAACGAAGACGAAAGAGGGGATGCCTTCCCGGGGCATCCCCAAGCTTAGGATTTTGGCTACTCTTGAATATCTTGGGGTGCCATGGGCATCCCCAAGTTTAGGCTCTTGCCACTCCTTATTCCATAGTCCATCAAATCTTTACCCAAAACTTGAAAACTTCACAACACAAAACTCAACATGAAATCTCATAAGCTCCGTTAGTGAAAGAAAACAAAACCACCACATAAGGTACTATAATGAACTCATTCTTTATTTATATTGGTGTTAAAACTACTGTATTTGAAGTTCTATATGGTCCATACCACTTAATACTAGCCATAGATGCATCAAAATAAGCAAACAACACACGAAAAATAGAATCTGTCAAAAACAGAACAGTATGTAGCAATCTGTAACTAACGCAAACTTCTGCAACTCTAAAAATCCTACGAAAATAGGAAGTCCTGGAAAATGTGTCTATTGATCAGCATCAAAAAGAATCAACACAAAAGCACGTTTCTGTGATTTAACAAAAGTAATTTCGTGCGTGCAAAGTTTCTGTTTTTCAGCAGAATCAAATTAACTATCACCGTAGGTTATCCTATAGGTTCTACTTGGCACAAACACTAATTAAAACAAAAAAACACATCTAAACATAAGGTAGATGAAAAATTTATTACTAAACAGAAACAAAAACAAAAAACACAAATAAAATTGGGTTGTCTCCCAACTAGCGCTATCGTTTAACGCCCCTAGCTAGGCATAAAAGCGAAGATAGATCTAAGTAGTGCCATCTTTGGCACTCAATTCATAAGTAGCTCGCATGATAGATTAATAAGGTAATTTGACTTTCTTTCTTGGAAAGTGCTCCATGCCTTTCCTTAATGGAAATTGTAATCTAATATTCCCTTCCTTCATATCAATAATCGCACCAATCCTTCTAAGGAAAGGTCTACCAAGAATAATAGGGCAAGAAAGATTGCAATCTATATCAAGAACGATAAAATCTACGGGCACCAAATTTCTATTTGCAACAATGAGAACATCATTGATCCTTCCCATTGGCTTTTTAATGGTGGAATCCGCAAGGTGCAAATTTAAAGAGCAATCACCAAGATCATGGAAACCTAGAATATCGCATAAAGTTTTCGGAATTGTGGAAACACTAGCACTCAAATCACACAAAGCAAAAAACTCATGATATTTAATTTTAATCTTTATAGTAGGTTCCCACTCATCATTAAGTTTTCTAGGTATAGAAAACTTCCAAATTAAGTTTTTCATCAAAAGATTGCATCAAGGCATCAACAATATGTTTGGTAAAAGCTTTATTTTGACTATAAGCATGAGGAGAATTAACAACGGATTGCAACAAGGAAATACAACCTTCCAAAGAACAATTATCATAATCAAATTCCTTGAAATTCGAGATAGTGGGTTCAATGCTATTTAAAGTCATGACCTCTCCAATCCCACTTTTACCAAATTTAGCATCAAGATCTAAAAACTCTGAATTATTGGGACGCGTTCTAACTAAAGTTGACTCATCTCTAGTCCCATTTTTATTAAGATTCATATTGCAAAACAAAGATCTAATAGGAGACACATCAATAACTTTAAGATCTTCATCATTATTTTCACGGAAACTAGAAGAACACGCCTTTACAAAGCAATCTTTCTTAGCACGCAATCTAGCGGTTCTTTCCTTGCACTCATCAATGGAAATTCTCATGGCTTTGAGAGACTCATTGATATCATGCTTAGGAGGAGTATATCTAAGTTTAAGAGAATCAACATCAAGCGAAAGTCTATCAACGTTCCTAGCCAAATCATCAACTTTGAGCAATTTTTCTTCAAGCAAAGCATTAAAATTCTTTTGAGAGATCATAAATTCTTTCACACTATTATTAAAATTAGAGGGCATCTTATTAAAATTACCATAAGAATTAATGTAGGAATTTCCATAATTATTAGAGGAATTACTAGGGAACGGTCTAGGATTAAAGTTTCCTCTATAAGCATTGTTTCCAAAACTATTCCTACCGACAAAATTCACATCCATAGATTCATTATTATTCTCAATCAAAGTAGACAAAGGCATATCATTGGGATCAAGAGGAGCATTCTTAGTAGCAAACAATTTCATAAGTTCATCCATCTTTCCACTCAAAACATTAATTTCTTCTATAGCATGCACTTTTTTACTAGAAGATCTTTTGGTGTGCCATTGAGAATAATTAGCCATAATATTATCAAGAAGTTTTGTAGCATCTCCTAACGTGATTTCCATAAACGTGCCTCCCGTGGCCGAATCTAAAAGATTTCTAGAAGCAAAGTTCAAACCGGCATAAAATTTTTGTATGATCATCCATAAATTCAAACCATGAGTAGGGCAATTGCAAATCATCTATTTCATTATTTCCCAAGATTGGGAAACATGCTCATGATCAAGTTGTTTAAAATTCATAATATCGTTCCTAAGAGTGATGATCTTAGCGGGAGGAAAATACTTAGAGATAAAAGCATCTTTGCACTTGTTCCAAGAATCAATGCTATTTTTAGGCAAAGATGAAAACCAAACTTTAGCATGATCTCTAAGTTAAAACGGAAATAACTTCAATTTAACAATATCATTATCCGTATCTTTCTTCTTTTGCATATCACACAAATCAACAAAGTTGTTTAGATGAGTAGCGGCATCTTCACTAGGAAGGCCGGCGAATTGATCTTTCATAACAAGATTCAGCAAAGCAGTATTGATTTCACAAGACTCAACATCATTAAGAGGAGCAATCGGAGTACTAAGGAAATCATTATTATTGGTATTGGAGAAATCACACAATTTGGTATTATCTTGCGCCATGGCAACAAGTAATCCAACACACAAGCAAACAGAAAAAGGCAAGCGAAAAGAGAGGAGAAGATTGGGAAAGAGAGGGCGAATAAAACGGCAAGGGTGAAGTGGGGGAGAGGAAAACGAGAGGCAAATGGCAAATAATGTAAATGCGAGGGAGATGAGTTTGTGATGGGTACTTTGTAAGTCTTGACTTGAGCGAAGACCTCCCCGGCAACGGCGCCAGAAATCCTTCTTGCTATGTCTTGAGCTTGCGTTGGTTTTCCTTAAAGAGGAAAGGGTGATGCAGCAATAGTAGCATAAGTATTTCCCTCAGTTTTTGAGAACCAAGGTATCAATCCAGTAGGAGGCTCCTCAAAAGTCCCACACACCTACACAAACAAACAAAGAACTCGCAACCAACACAATAAAGGGGATGTCAATCCCTTCATGGCCACTTGCGAAAGTGAGACCTGATAGAGATAGTATGAGAAGATAAATATTTTTTTGGTATTTTATAATATAGATTGGAAAAGTAAAGATGCAAATAAAAGTAGATTGAAAGCTTATATGATAAAAGATAGACCTGGGGGACATAGGTTTCACTAGTGACTTCTCTCAAGATAGCATAAGTATTACGGTGGGTGCACAAATTACTGTCGAGCAATTGATAGAAAAGTGAATAATTATGAGATTATCTAGGCATGATCATCTATATAGGCATCACGTCCGTGACAAGTAGACCAACTCCTGCCTGCATCTACTACTATTACTCCACACATCGACCGCTATCCAGCATGCATCTAGAGTATTAAGTTCATAAGAACAGAGTAACACATTAAGAAAGATGACATGATGTAGAGGGATAAACTCATGCAATATGATATAAACCCCATCTTTTTATCCTCGATGGCAACAATACAATATGTGCCTTGCTGCCCCTGCTGTCACTGGGAAAGGACACCGCAAGATTGAACCCAAGGCTAAGCACTTCTCCCATGGCAAGAAAGATCAATCTAGTAGGCCAAACCAAACTGATAATTCGAAGAGACTTGCAAAGATAACTCAATCATACATAAAAGAATTTAGAGGAGATTCAAATATTTCTCATAGATAAACTTGATCATAAACCCACAATTCATCGGATCTCGACAAACACACCGCAAGAAGAGTTACATCAAATAGATCTCCACAAGAGAGGGGGAGAACATGGTATTGAGATCCAAAAAGAGAGAAGAAGCCATCTAGCTAATAACTATGGACCCGAAGGTCTGTGGTAAACTACTCACAACTCATCGAAGGGGCTATGGTGTTGATGTAGAAGCCCTACATGGTTGATCCTCCCTTCGGCGGAGCGCCGATGAATGCTCCAAGATGGGATCTCGCGGATACAGAAGGTTACGGCGGTGGAAATTATTTTTCGTTGGCTCCCTGGAAGTTTTCGAGGTACGTGGGTATATATAGGAGAAAGAAGTAGGTCAGTGGACGCCCGAGGGGTCCACGAGACAGGGGGCGCGCCCTGCAGGGGTGGGCGCGCCCTCCACCCTCGTGGCCACCTCGGCTGCTTCTTGGCTTGCACTACAAGTCCTCTGGATCACGTTCGTTCCAAAAATCACGCCCCCGAAGGTTTCATTCCATTTGTACTCCGTTTGATATTCATTTTCTTCAAAATACTGAAATAGGCAAAAACCAGCAATACGGGCTGGGCCTCCGGTTAGTAGGTTAGTCCCAAAAATGATATAAATGTGTAAAATAAATCCCATAAACATCCAAAAGGGGTAATATAATAGCATGGAACAATTAAAAATTATAGATACGTTATAGACATATCATCCACCTGCCCCGAAGGGCCCTATGGGCTGAATGTGGAGGGGAACCAGCCACTTAGTGGACTGGGCGCCACCCCCCTAGGGCCCATGTGCCTAGGGTTGGGGGGAACCTTAAAGGGGGCGCCCCCCTTGGCTTGGGGGGCAAGCTTCCCCCCTTGGCCGCCGCCCCCCTCTAGATCTGAGGGAGTCCTGGATTAGGGGGTGTCCGGATAGCCGAACTATCACCGTTGGCCGGACTCTTGGACTATGAAGATACCAGATTGAAGACTTCGTCCCGTGTCCGGATGGGACTTTCCTTGGCGTGGAAGGAAAGCTTGGCGATACGGATATGTAGATCTCATACCATTGTAACCGACTCTGTGTAACCCTAACCCTCTCCGGTGTCTATATAAACCAGAGGGTTTTAGTCCGTAGGACGAACAACAATCATACCATAGGCTAGCTTCTAGGGTTTAGCCTCTTTGATCTCGTGGTAGATCCACTCTTGTACTACCCATATCATCAATATCAATCAAGCAGGAGTAGGGTTTTACCTCCATCGAGAGGGCTCGAACCTGGGTAAAAACATCGTGTCCCTTGTCTCCTGTTACCATCCGCCTAGACGCACAGTTTGGGAATCCCTACCCGAGATCCGCCGGTTTTCACACCGACATTGGTGCTTTCAATGAGAGTTCCTCTGTGCCGTCGCCATCAGGAAGGATGCCTCATCCCGTCTTTAAAGACGACACCATTGCTAAAGGAGCTTTGGCCATCGGCCAAACTCTCCGGCTAGGTGGTTTTCTTATGACCGCCTGTTCGGCCGCCGCGCCGATGATGACTTCTTGGGTCATCAAAAGCAATCTTCATGTCAACTCGGAACTCGCCGAGCAGTTAGATCCTATGGAGCTCTCCTCCTTAAATGAGCTCTTGGATCGCATCGCCGCCCTGGGAGTCGCTACAGACTATGACGAGATTGGGCCTAAAACCGATCTGAGAGAGATTAACTCTCCCCAGCCTACCCACCACGTTGCTATGGTAGAGGAACAATATGGCGACCCTTCTTTTATCCTAAGGATTAGCTATGTCCGGATTCCTGACCCCTCCATGCCGGATTCCCGCGGAGGGGAGAACACCACTCAAGCCCTGAACTTAAAGTCAGGCAGCAGGCTAGATTCATCGTACAACGTCCAAGAACCCAAGCTTCCAAGTTCGGAAGCTTCTTGGCCCCTGAGTCTTAGATCAGATGGAGTTCGGAATTTAACTCCACCCGCCCACCCAAACATAAGCGATCTATCCCAAATCCGGCAAGAGCCCGCTGAAACAGTACATCATTACTGGGCCAGATTGCTCCTGGTCATGAACAGGATAAAGGACTGCCGTGAAGAGGACGCAATTTCATTCTTCTGCATTAATTGCACGGACGAAGGAATCCTCAACGCCATAAGTCGTTGCGAAATTACACGCTTTGCTGACTTGGCGTCCATAGTACGAAAGTACTGTGCGATGGAGAGCGCCTGGAAAACCGAAATCAAATTTTGGTATAATCCGGCCTTGAACACAACCCCGGTCCAAAGTAAAAGGGTGCATCATTACCAGGCACGTGGGTTAAATACCAAAAAGCAAAAACCCTCTAAAGGGCATGGAACCATACTGGAGGGATGGCTCAATGGACCCTGCAAAATTCATAGTACAGAGGGCGCCACGCCAACTCATAGCCTTAGAGCATGTTGGATAGTACGGCAGGTGGCCAAAAGTGGCGAAGAGCTTCTAGCTCCAGAGCACCAGCCCAACAATACCAGTACGGTATTAACAGTCTTCGAAACTTTCGCATCAAATAATATGCGGAAACGAACACTCCGCAGCCTCGCCGAAGTCCACCAGGTAGCAACAATAAATCCATGGAGTGACACGGCTATTACCTTTAACGCCAGTGACGAACCTAAATTCCGAACAGCCCGAGCACCAGCCGCATTGGTCCTCAGTCCAATAGTGGACGGCTTTCACCTTACCAAGGTACTCATGGATGGCGGCAGCGGATTAAACCTCATTTACGAGGAAACCCTTCGAAAAATGGAAATAGACTGGAGCCGCATTGAGCAAAGCAGCATAACCTTTAGAGGAATAATCCCTAGTCGGGAAGCATGCTGTACAGGAAAAATCACACTGGATGTGGTGTTCGGCATACCGGATAATTACAGGTTCGAGGAGGTCACATTCCAAGTGGCCCCGTTCAGCAGCGGATACCACGCTCTATTAGGGCGAGAGGCATTCACAATTTTTCAAGCTATACCCCATTACGGGTACATGAAGCTCAAAATGCCCGGACCCAATGGAATCATCACTCTTGCTAGTGACCCGGACATAGCACTCCGTGCCGAAAATAAAACAGCCGCACTTGCCCTTGAGGCACTATCCGAAGCCCTAGCGGCCGAGGAACTCACTGCGCTGCGCTCCACGGTGAACAGGGACGATGTGATACTCGATAAGAGATCCAACTCCACCTCTTTTAAACCGGCGGACGAAATAGTCAAATTCCAAGTCCATCCAACGGACCCTACAAAAATGGCCTCCATCGGGGCACAATTAAACCCTGATGTAGACGCCGCACTACGAGAATTCATACGTGAAAATTGGGACATCTTTGCCTGGCACCCTTCAGACATGCCAGGAATCCCAGGTCGGCTGGCCGAGCACATCCTAAATATCCTAAAAGGATTCAAGCTAGTCAAACAAGCTCTTCGGTGCTTCTCCGAACCCAAGAGACATGCCATGGGAGAGGAACTAGCCAAACTATTGGAGGCCGGATTCATTAAAGATATAAAACATCCGGATTGGCTAGCAAACCTGGTAATGGTACCAAAGAAGGACAAATCCTGGCGCCTGTGTGTCGATTTCAAGGACCTTAACAAGGCTTGCCCAAAGGATCCCTTCCCCCTTCCCCGCATCGGTCAAATTATCGACGCTACCACAGGACACGATTCATTGTGCTTCCTCGACGCATACTCCGGCTACCACCAAATTAAGATGGCAGAGCCAGACCAAGCCGCAACGGCATTCATCACTCCATACGGCCCATTCTGCTTCAACACAATGCCCTTCGGGCTCAAAAACACCGGCGCAACATATCAGCGCATGATTCAGACATGTCTGGCAAACCAGATCAGCAAAACAGTGGAGGCATACATAGACGATGTGGTTGTCAAATCCAAGCATGTAGAAACTCTAGTAGACGACTTGAGGCTCACATTCGACAATCTCCGAGCATATGACATTAAGCTCAACCCGGAAAAATGCGTTTTCGGCATACCAGGCGGAAAGCTCTTGGGCTTCATCGTATCCGGTAGAGGAATTGAAGCAAACCCAGCCAAGATCCGAGCTCTGTCACAATTGGATATCCCAAAAGACCTCAAACAAATACAAAATTTGACTGGATGCATGGCGGCTCTAAGCCGCTTTATCTCCCGCTTAGGAGAAAAGGCATTACCCCTTTATCGCCTCCTGCGGCACATCGAACACTTCGAGTGGACGGATGCCACCACGGCCGGACTCGGAGAAATCAAAGCCATATTGGCAAGAAATCCGGTCCTGGCCGCTCCCAACACGGGCGAACCAATGCTATTATACATCGCGGCAACCCATCAAGTTGTAAGCGCGGTGCTCGTTGTCGAATGAGAAACGGACGGACACAAGTTCCCCCTCCAAAAACCAGTTTACTACGTGTCCACTGTCCTAACTCCATGCAAGTCACGGTACCCGCATTATCAAAAGATAGCATACGTGGTGTTCATGGCATCCCGGAAGCTGCGACACTACTTCCAAGAGTGTTCGATAACAGTAGCCTCCGAAGTACCTCTTAATGACATAAAAAACAACCGCGATGCAACGGGCCGGATTGCCAAATGGGCCATCGAGCTCCTCCCGTTCGACATAACTTACAAGCCACGGCGAGCCATTAAGTCGCAGGTTTTGGCCGACTTCATCGCCGAATGGACTGAAGCCGAACTCCCTAAAGAGCACGGCGCATATTCCAACTGGATCATGCACTTCGACGGCTCCAAAATGTTGGCTGGCCTGGGGGCCGGCGTCGTTCTAACGTCCCCAACTGGAGATACAGTCCAATACGTACTTCAGATAATGTACACGGACTCCAACAACGCAGCTGAATACGAGGCCCTTCTACATGGTCTCCGGATGGCAGTCTCCATGGGCATTTAGCGCCTAGAGGTCCGCGGGGATTCAAACCTCGCGATATCCCAAATAAATGGAGACTTTGATGCCAAGGATCCGAAAATGGCAGCTTATCGCAACGCCGTCCTAAAAATGTCAGCTTGGTTTGAGGGGCTCGAATTTCACCATATAGCCCGGGAGAACAACCAGGCCGCAGACGTGTTGGCACGCATTGGCGCAAAGCGCGATGCCATCCCTCCCAACATCTTCCTAGAGAGGCTTTTCAAGTCATCCGTATTATGGGAGGGAGAGTCCGGAAATAACATCCCGGACCCAACCACACTACCCCACACCAAACATTCTGACATAGTTGGTGGCTCTGCCAATGAAATAACACCATCAGCCCACACAATAATGGCAATCATTGCCCCGTGGACAGAACCATTCCTAGCCTACCTAACTAGGCAGTAACTTCCCGAGGACCAAAACGAGGCTCTCTGCATAGTGCGGCGATCTAAAGCCTATAAGGTCCATGAGGAAGAGCTTTATAAGAAAAGCACAACCGGAGTCCTTCAAAGGTGTATCTCCGAGGAGGAAGGGCGGAATCTTCTGGCTGAAATTCATGCCGGACCCGGCGGGCACCATGCCGCAGCCTGGGCCCTTGTAGGCAAGGCCTTCCGTATAGGATTTTATTGGCCGACGGCCCGGGCAGATGCTTAGGACTTGGTCCAACGATGCGTCGGATGCCAACTCTTTGCTAATCAAAGCCACATGCCACCTACCGCCCTCAAAACTATACCCATAACCTGGCCGTTCGCGGTCTGGGGGCTTGATATGGTTGGACCCCTTAAAGGAGGAACTCACAAGCAAAAATACCTATTGGTCATGGTGGATAAATTCACCAAATGGATAGAGGCAAAGCCTGTTAAGACGGCCGAATCCGGACCGGTGATAGACTTCATATCAGGGGTAGTACACCGTTACGGCGTCCCCCATAGCATCATCACTGATAATGGCATGAACTTCACGGCCGACGAGGTCAAACTCTGGTGCAAAAACATGGGTATCAAGCTCGACTACGCTTCAGTCTATCACCCTCAAACTAACGGTCAAGTCGAGCGAGCAAATGGTCTAATCATGAGTGGCATTAAACCCAGACTAGTGCGGTCCCTCAAGGAATCTAATACGCACTGGGTAGAGGAGCTCGACTCCGTACTCTGGGGGCTACGGACCACGCCGAATCGCACTACCGGATTCACACCATTTTTTATGGTGTACGGCGCAGAGGCAGTTTTGCCCTGTGACATAATTCATGACTCACCTCACGTGCGCATGTACGAAGAAAGAGAAGCCGAGCTCGATCGGCAGGACAGTTTGGACGCCTTGGAGGAGGAGCGCGACGTGGCAAAAGCCCGTTCCGCATTCTATCAACAGCAGGCTCGAAGATACCAAAGCAGAGAAGTACGGGCCAAAGCTTACAATGTTGGCGAATTAGTTCTACGCCTGCCGGACAAGAAAAAGGACAAACTCAAGCCCAAATGGGAGGGTCCCTTCATGATCGACCAAGTCCTGACCGGCGGAGCGTACCGTCTGCGGAACGCATCGGATAACCGACTGGAGCCGAACCCATGGAATGCGGCCCGTCTCCGAAGATTCTACGCCTAACGCCGGACTCTAGGTTCGTCTCCTTCCTCCCTCTATATTTTATACTTTAACTGTCTTTTATTTCTCTCCTTCTCCCTCCTTTTTTCTGAAGCCGTTGGAGGCTCGTTTGCACACTGTTCGCACAAACTTGACGCGTTATCCGCGCTCAGTATACCTGGGGGCTTCTTTAACAGAAGCTTATTTATACGGGCTTTATGCTCAACACATGTGTCACACTTCCGCATGTACCTTTTATTCACCATTATATGCATCAATATGACTTAAGTTTTGGCCAAGCTGGGTTGCCTGGCTCCTGTGCTTACCCCTACGTTCCCGATTGTTCGGCTAGGTGGTAAAGGGAGCACCTCTGCGATTGTTACCGCTGGGTCAGCCGGACATGTACCTCAGACTGGGTGAAGCCGAAAGCTAGCGTTCTTAAGGGAATATTTGGTCGGTGAACTAAAATACAATTTCTTACTTATTCATTTATCTGCCCCCAGATGTTTTTCTGCTTTTTTTGCAGTCCGGACATGCACTTTAGGGCATGCCTCCCAGGGAAAGGAACCCCTAACGGAACTATTCTCCCTGGAAGATGTTTCTTACTAACCATGTAATATAACATAACTAGTTGGACACTTGTCTGATAGAGCACTAATGACCCCTACGACTGGTCTCCACGCATGCCCCGGTTCTTACATAACCGCGAGGGTATTCAGACACACTCCGAACTATCGGGTCCCGAGGTTGAAGCGAAAGGGTCCGCTACGACAAACGATCTACAATCCGGCTAGAAGGCATTTTACATGTCATTTTCAATTACATAGTCAAATTGACTGATTGTATTCCTCTTCAATACCATCTAATAGGCTGTCTAGTTTACAGTCCCGCTGGGAATACTTTGCGGCCAACTCTACTTGGCCGTACACTAAGCTCACAGGGATCTCCTTCCCGTCGGGCCCCACAGGTCCGACCTCGGCCACGTGGTTTGGGTCAGCCTTGTGTACCGCGTCTTCACCATGGCCCAGGCCTCCCTGGTGCCTTGACGGCAGGCCGATATCTTCCACAGCCGGAAACACCGCCGTGCTCCCTAAAGCCTCTCTGCAATCTCTCCAAGGCCTTCGGGTAGGGAGATGGATGGCCACAAGGCCTGGGCGACGCCTCACATCACCTGCCGAACTCGTTCGTGCAGTTGCAGCAGCTCGGGAAGTAGGTCACCCGTTGAACCAGGCATTTCCTCTGCAGGACGACCTGTGAGCATACCTACATACATATTTCTGTTAGTCGACTTCCTCGCCGAACTCTTCTTTTCAAAAAGCTTGCTCAAGCACTTACTATAAATGCCGCAACGAAGCCGCCGATTCTCCTTAACGGAGTCAGATAGCTGGGCTCAAACGTCCTTTAGTTCCTCACCCAGCTGGGTGTTGGCATCTTGGAGATTATTTTTCTCTTGCCTCACCCTTGTAAGCACATTCTCATCGGCCTTTAACCGGCGCAGGAGATGTTGCTTGTCCGGATCTAGTCCGGCGCCATCTGCAATATTATTGTCAGACTTATACACACGCCGCACTTCACAAACTACTTATCTTTCGAAGTATATATTACTGGAGAGGGTCTTTGTGGCTCCCCTTGTGGCGGCTAGTGCGGCCTCAAGCTGGGCCTTGCACTCTTCAAGCTCCTGAGACAGTCGGGTATTCTTTTCCGTAAGATCCTGCATAACAAGTGATCCTTAAATCAGTTCTCGTAACTATTTTAAGTCTCGGGGGCTATTGGCATATATAACTGTCAAATCTCCTCACCCATATGTCCTTTACATACTGCTCCGTGGCTCTGGCTAGACCATCTTGAGCGGCACGGAGGTGCGCGTCTCCCGAATTGAAGGCGTTCAATGCCTCTTGGGAGAAACATGCGTCACGAAGAACTATCCGGCGGCGCCTGTGATTCATGGAACTCTCCACCTCGGAGTTGGTGGCAGACAATCTGTCGGCATCCTCTGTCGGAGGAGCATCCGACACATGCCTCGTGTTCACCTCCGCTTCCGGACCCGGCGTTGGAGCCTGGCTGGCGAAGGCTCGATTGGCCATCTCTCCGGACACAGTCCGGCAAGCGCTCTTTTTCCTAAAAGGAGCACCAGCGTTAATATACCTTCCCGGAATCAATCCTAGGAATATGGTGACACGCCTTACCGTTGCGGCTGCGTTTCAATCCAGACCGCACTTCTTTTTAGCCCGCGTGGCCGTGCTTTCCCTTGTTGGCTAGCCGCCGTGGGCTCGGCCTCCCGCCTCGAAGGCACCCCATGTGAAACACCATTGATATACAATGATCAAAAATAAGCACGGATGGGTCATTATCAAAGTACTGGGGCTTCGGTCTCAGTTACCTGTGAGGCTGGAAGTATTCCGGGGTAATCGTCCGTAATGGCGACCAAGGCATTGTCGATGCTTAGTTGGTGAAATACCCCATCAATCAGCTCCACCAATATGTCCGGATCCTCTTGGGAGGCCGGATCGAGGAACCGTTCCGGATACTCGGGTTGCGGAGGCGGGCTGTTTATATCTTTTATGGCCTGACGCAGTTCCTGTGTCGAACTCACAAAATGAGATATATAACCATGGGAGTACGGATCGGATGTGCGAAAAAGGAGATGTTCGCTTACCCAGCTTCGAGGATTGTTCATAGAAAATCCGTTCAGTGGACTGACACGGAGAAAATCCTCCTCTTCCCCCTTGTACAGCACGGACAAGATCTTCACCAGATCGGCGACTGATCCCGGCCCCTTACGGCCGTGACGGGTGGCATCGTCCTCCCCGTTAAAATCCCACATGGGGTGGCCCCTATACTGGAGTGGCTGCACCCCCCGCATAATGCATGTGGCCATGACACCGATCATGGTCAGTCCGGAATGAGCTAGCAACCTTATTCGGCTCATCAGGTAAAGGACGTCCCTGTCGCTGTCCCTCTGGGGGCTCCGTGGACGCCAACTTAGGCGTTTCTTCAAGGGAGCATTACTGAACTCCGGGAGGCCGGTCCGAACGGGATCTGGTAGCGGGGCGTCTTCTATATAAAACCATTCCGAAGGCCAGTCTTCGGACGCCTTCTTCGGGGTTCCGGATAGATATCCAGTCCCGACGATGCGCCATAGCTCGGCTCCACCCACTTGATATATTGACCCCTCATGAGAATGGGGTACGAGGCAGAATAGTCTCGTCCACAGCGCAAAATGAGCCTCGACGCCCAAAAACAGTTCGCAAAGGGCCACGAAGCCCGCGATGTGCAGAATGGAGGCAGGCGTAAGGTGGTGTAGCTGGAGGCCATAGAACTCCAGGAGCCCCCGGAGAAACGGATGTATTGGAAATTAGAGTCCTCTTATCAGATAAGAGACAAAGCATACGCGCTCTCCTTTGGAAGGATCGGGGATGCTCTCCGCTTGCTTTCCGCCCTTATAGGTGACGAGTACGGCTTGAACCGGAGCCATGAAGGCTGGGGGAAGAAATCCCTTGGTTTGGAGCGTCACTAGCTTGCTATGCGGGACTGAGCACCTCTCCCAATCCCCAGGCCGGGGGCTGGGAGCGCGAGAGGAGGAGCCGCGTCGACTGTCCATGATGGAATGTGTCGTGGAATTGTCACGGCAGATGTCCTTAGTGTCAGGACTTAGTCGCGAGGCCAACGCATCTATGTGGTAGCTTGAGAGGGGTTGAGCGGAATCGAGAGACGCAACACAAGACAGGGATTTAGACAGCTTCGGGCCCCGGGAAACATCATCCGGTAAAAATCCTACATGTTGTTTGAGGCTAGATCTCATTATCATCACGAGGGAGTCGCCGTAAACCGGCTCTCCTCTAGTTATGTCTAGCCCTAGAGATTGTTTCTTGCTTCTTGTAGCTTGTCGCTTGTAGCTTGTAGCTTGTCCCTCTTTGGGGAGCCCTGCCCCTCCTTATATATGTTGAAGGGGCGGGTTACATGTGGAGTCCTATTAGGATTAGGACTAGTCTATCTCTAATACAAACCGGATACAAGTCCAGGTCTTAACTCCTTGTAAGACAAATATTCTTTATGTGTTTCCTCTTAAACCGGCCCACCATAGTATGAACCGGCCTTCATGAACCACTTGCCAGGTCACCCATAAGTCGCCAGGATCGGGCGGGTCACTTTAGTGTGTCGTCCAGCCAGGGCGGGTCATTAGTGAGTTGCCAAGTCGGGCCGGGTTATACTTCCGGCCGGATTACACCGCGGGGTATATCCCCGACATTAGCCCCCAAGTTTAGCTTGGATTTATCCATGGTAAACTTATGCTGCAAAATAAACACAAGGACAAATTTGACAGGTTGTGCTCCGGGTTAAGAATTCTTGTAAACCGGCACCTGAACATCCTTAAGTCCTTGTCATTTCATTTTTCTAGAAAATCCGGGTCAATAGACCAGCTTCACAATCAATTTGCTTGTAGAAGAAATATTGTAAACAAATAATCCATTTGAGTCGGCTTCCAAAGCGCCAGCTTGAAAAATATAGGTCTTGAAATACTCATCTAATTTTCAACCGGCTTAAAGATGTAGATCTTGCCGAGTTATAATTTCCAAAATCACCGGGTTATAAAAGACTGATGATGTCGAGCCATAATTGTTGTTGACACCGGGTCATGTAATTGATCTTCCTAATTTATTCAAAGCGGAGAATTTGAAGATGTTCCTTCTTTATATGCATAATACATGTAGCCCCCAAGTCTTAAGAGGAGAACAGTGATAACTTAAGACTTGCTTCAATATAAGTGTTGCAACCTTGAAGAAATCCGGGTTATTCATCTCAATCATTAGCCATAAACTGAATATTCCACATATGTAGCCCCCAAGTGCCGGGTTGTCAACTGTCGTGGAATTGTCATGCTTGCAGAAACCTGGGACTTGTAATTGCCTTATGCTCATAAAAACTTCAACCAGTGTAGCCCCCAAGGGCCGGGTCATTATGCAATAATGAGCAGGGACTTTGTAAATAATTCATTAATAATAACATCATATGATGTAATCTCCACCATGGGGCTTGAACCCACGTCCATAAGGTTAAGAGTTTTGTACTTTACCAACTGAGTAGTAGATCTCTTAATGTACTAGACTGAGGCTTGTGTACCTTGAATTTTCGATAGGAGCAATTGGTAGCCCCCAAGGGCCGGCTCATTTAAAATGTGATGAGTCGGGTCTTCAATAAGTTGAGCAAAAATTCACTTTGCATTAGCCCCCAAGTGCCATGGTGCATGCTGGCAGTGACATGGGACTTGTATATTCGATGTAATCTCAATTTGAATAATGTAGCCCTCAAGTGCCGGGTCGTAAGCCTGCAGCGACTCGGGACTATTCCTTTCATTGTAGAATAAATCATATCCATTGATAAAATATAGCCATTGCGCTGAAGCGACTTTGAAAACCTCAATCATAACACTGGTTTTTGATAATCACAATAGAAATCCAGCCATGTTGGCTATTTAAGATTTGAACAATATAATCCGATATGAAAACCTCAATCATTCAATATCATAATGAAAATCCAGCTAGTTTTGGCTATTAAAGATTTGAATACCTCATCGGTTGACAAGTAAATCCGGAGTTTAAATACCTGGAGGCTCTTGGCCGATGCGCATTCATTGTAACCCGATGGCGTATAGCCTTTGAGAAAATCAAGAATTAATAACCCTTTTGAGACATCAATTTCAATCTTTGATGATGGGCTTGAACTTGATCATTTATGTAAGCCATAGCTCTGTAGATCCTGCACAGAGTTTAAACAACATATGCCCTGGCGACTTAATGTCAAAAACCAAGGCGGGTAACCACCCAAATGTAGTCTTATCCTGCACACAAGTAGATCACAAGATCCCTATGATCCTTTAAATGATACCGGCGGCTTATGTGACCCGGACAGTGAAGTTGATAACTCAACTCTGTAAGAGCCGGCACATATGATATTTGTGACAACTCAAATACTTGCGATTGTATAAAAACAGATAAAATTTTTGAGGCTTCTGATTCGAATACGATCAGTAAACCGTTCCAAAGGGGTTAAGCTAAGATTCGAATACGATCATATAGCCCCTAGTGGCGTTGGCGATGCCGATCAAAGTGGGTATCGACAGCTATGTTCTCTTTGGTTCGAATACGACCCATGTCTGAACAGGAAGCCCCCAAGTGACCTTAAGAGTTGTTTAGCGACGCTGATTCGAATACGATCCACGTTGATTCCCAAAGGGGTTGAGCTATGATTCGGATACGATCAAGAAGCCCCCAAGTAGGTTCAGCAGTTTGCTAATCAAAAGGGTATCGACAACTATGTTCTCTTTGGTTCGAATACGACCTATGTTTGAACAGGAAGCCCCCAAGTGATCATATAAGATAAGCCGTAAGGCAGGATACCCATGCTTTGAACCGTGCATCATGACAGCAAGTTCTCTTTGGTAACCATTAATTTGTTTGAGATCTCGAACTTGCGAGAGATTAATTCTTTTTGAACCGGAAATTCTTAAATCGGATATTGAGATCCTCAAAGCTTTGTAAGGGACAAATTTACCTTGAGCCGGATGTTGAAACGGTTTTGAGAGCTTCAAAGCTTTGCGGGAGAGAGATGTCTCTTGAGCTGTATTTTAAACCGAAATCTTCATTTTGAGCCAGAAATTTTTCTGACGGCTTTTAAATATTTGCCAATAAAGCAGTAGCCTCTAGGGCCGGGTTATCTTCCCTTCAATGACCCGGAGTTCTTGAATTCATTGAAACCGGCTAATTTTGCCGAGTCATACCATTGTAGCCCCCGAGTCTCAAGACGACTCGAGGAGTTGGCTTGAGATTCTCCATATTTGACCATAGCAGAAGGTATACATCATTGGCGTTGATAGCGCGATGTGAATCCACAGAAGGTTGAGGTGACTGCGGCGGATTATAAATGATCCCGTATGAGCCGTGTCAGCAACTCGGCCAATGGCTCCTTCCAACTGGCTGTTTGAAGTTAACCAAACTGTAATGGCGGCGACTTGTGCACCTGCCCATTGAACCATCCAGTGCAGACGGTGGCTGATAATATATGATAATTTGCCTCTAATTTGTTGGAAGAAAACCGGGCTTCCCAAGTAGTGACTTGCTCATCCAGACAAGTGCGGCTCGGTGTATCGATATAGACCAGGCTGCGAGAGACGGACAGTAAAGACGACCGTAACATCAGAGGCGGCATAGACAGATGAACCGGCCGTGGCGTTGTAAACCGGTGCGGACGGGCAAGTTTTCCTCCTTGTTGTAAGCTGGCGTGATCGCGAGAGACGGCCACGGCGTTGTAAGCCGGTGCGGGAGTCCGTTGAGTAACAATGACCACCTGTGCTAAAAGATGTTGGTGTACCTCCATCTCCGCGGTATAATATCACTTTTTGTCATAAAAAATTGCCCTGCATAAACAATATTGCAGACCAAGGCAAAAATAAACTTGTTCTTTGACAAAAAACAACATGTGCCAATAAAATATATTTTAGATGGATACCACCTGACTCGTCTGGACAGTAAATGAGTCGGCTGCGGCGTTGTAAGCCGGTGCGGACGAGCGAGTCGACCACCACGTTGGAAATGGCGCAGACGCGTGCGAATCGGCCGCGAGCGCGGACGACGAGTCAACTGCGTGCGTTGATGTAGCGGGGGAGACGACTCGCTCGTCCGCGCTAGTGCAAAAAATAATATTGGCGCATGTCCCTTTGTGACACCTTTGTAACGAATAATAGTCCTGCGAAAAAATAGCACATACTAGAGTAATTTCTCTCAAACAATTTAATATGCACTGATAAGGTATATAAAAAGATAGCACCTGGTATATTTTTTCCGGTGAATACGGACGCTGGAACATGTTGCGGCAACTGTGGCCGTCACGGGGCCTGGAGCCGGGCTGTTTAGAACAGCGTTGGCAACTTGATCGATTGATGTAGATGTATCCCGACGCGACAAGTGCGGCTCAGGGAGGCAAAGTGAGACAGCGACTCGAACGGGAGACGGGGCGCGGCAGCAACCCGGACGGGAGGCGGGGTCCAGACCAGCCACAGGTCGTGGCCGGCTTGGGCTGCAGCTGGCCCGGGCGGCCGCGTCTCGAAGACGGCGGCTTCTCAGCCGAGACCGAGAGGGAGCGTTTCGGCGATTTAGAACCAGACGCGGAGACGAGTCCCTGGCTTCATCTACACGTGTACTGCCTCAAATATTCCTTTGCAGTTGTATCTGTTGTCCTTGGATCAATGCACCGAAAACTTGCATGCGGCGGCGCACATGACAGAACCCTAATTTCCGTTGAATTAATCTCGCATAAGCTGGTGCAGGGCAGCAAACTGGCTGGGCGCGCGAGAGCCGGCGCTAAGCGAGCTAGGCGCGCGGAGGTAGGAGCTAGAGCAGAACAGTGAAAACGCGGGCTCGCGCACGCGAGGTCTATCGCAGGTCGAACAACCGGTGGCTTGGAAACATTGGCGAGTCACAGCGGGCGTGAGCGGCTGCCGCGGAGGCGCAGAGGTGCGGGTTGCAGGTCAAGATGACGACTCAAACACGGGTGGCGGCCGAATACACCGACTCGGCGAAGGCAGCTCGAGACTGGGAAGGCCTGGGCGGCGGCAGAGGTACGCACCGGATTGTAGCAAATGAGGCTGGGCCTGAGGCCGCTACAGCTCTGTGGAAGATGAGAGGCAAGGCGGCCGGCGGCTTGTGGTGCAGACTGCTGGCGCTGGAGATGGAGGATAACGGGGCCAGGCCGGCTCCGTGTCAGGGCCAACCCGTGGTAGCTCGAGATGAAAACCGAAACCACGCCACAATGCTCCGGCGGCGCTTGCTTCAGACGGAGTCGAGTCAAAGGCAGAGTTTTAGTCCGAGAATTCCTCCGGGTCGTGGTATCCTCTGTGATTTTTTTCCTTGGATTAAACAAATTGCAACCGGCCACCGGCTTCCGTCCATAGATGGGATTAAGAATCCGAACCGTACTAGGATTAGTACTACTAGTCAGATGAGATTGCTTTGAGATTTGATCAGGTGAACTACTCCTTGAAGTACTCCATGCCTGTAGAAGTAGCAGAAACAGCGGATGCCTCGGGACTTGATGCACGTATATGTGACCATACGTGCAAACGCCCGGATGGCTATGCGTCCACGTTTGTGGCATCGGTAACCTGGCGATTTGATGGATTGGCACAGCAGCGAAGATCGATTTTCTCTTTGTCTCGATGTATTGCAAACCGCGGCGGCGGGTGTGCAAACGCAACCCTAATTTCTTTGACCTCAATTTTGTGCACGCCGGCTCCAAAGCTAATCATGCTTCAGATCATAAAATAACGAACTTATCGGCTCTTCCTCATCCGACGAAATCGCAAGCTTCTCGAACCCTAAGAGAGATCCCTCCAAGAACTCATCACCATCGTGCGCAGGCCCCACGGTGGGCGCCAACTGTCGTGGAATTGTCATGGCAGATGTCCTTAGTGTCAGGACTTAGTCGCGAGGCCAACGCATCTATGTGGTAGCTTGAGAGGGGTTGAGCGGAATCGAGAGACGCAACACAAGACAGGGATTTAGACAGCTTCGGGCCCTGGGAAACATCATCCGGTAAAAACCCTACATGCTATTTGAGGCTAGATCTCATTATCATCACGAGGGAGTCGCCGTAAACCGGCTCTCCTCTAGTGGTGTCTAGCCCTAGAGATTGTTTCTTGCTTCTTGTAGCTTGTCGCTTGTAGCTTGTAGCTTGTCCCTCTTTGGGGAGCCCTGCCCCTCCTTATATATGTTGAAGGGGCGGGTTACAGGTGGATTCCTATTAGGATTAGGACTAGTCTATCTCTAATACAAACCGGATACAAGTCCAGGTCTTAACTCCTTGTAAGACAAATATTCTTTATGTCTTTCCTCTTAAACCGGCCCACCATAGTATGAACCGGCCTTCATGAACCGCTTGCCAGGTCACCCATAAGTCGCCAGGATCGGGTGGGTCTCTTTAGTGTGTCGTCCAGCCAGGGCGGGTCATTAGTGAGTTGCCAAGTCGGGCCGGGTTATACTTCCGGCCGGATTACACCGCGGGGTATATCCCCGACAGAATGGATTTCTTTTGCCAGAGGCGCTCCGATGAAAGCTTGCGAAGGGGGGATGGTGTGATTCGGATCTAGATCCTCGTCTCTTTTTATAGGCGGCTCATTTGCACAGCTAGGGGGGAAAGAGTAAAAATACCCTGGCTTTTCGCATTCGTTCGACACGTGGAAGATGGCCATTATTGGGCGTGGAAGCCAAGGAGTGCAGCATTTATCAGAAGCCGGACACTATTCGACAAGTATATGGAATTTGGAGAAGAACCCGCCTCGCAATGCCGAAGACAATCTACATGCCGGACTCGTCATCATTGAAGCATGGTTCGGGGGCTACTGAGGGAGTCCTGGATTAGGGGGTGTCCGGATAGCCGAACTATCACCGTTCGCCAGACTCCTGGACTATGAAGATACAAGATTGAAGATTTCGTCCCGTGTCCGGATGGGACTTTCCTTGGTGTGGAAGGCAAGCTTGGCGATACGGATATGTAGATCTCCTACCAATGTAACCGACTCTGTGTAACCCAAACCCTCTCCGGTGTCTATATAAACCGGAGGGTTTTAGTCTGTAGGACGAACAACAATCATACCACAGGCTAGCTTCTAGGGTTTAGCCTCTTTGATCTCGTGGTAGATCCACTCTTGTACTACCCATATCATCAATATCAGAAAAGCAGGAGTAGGGTTTTACCTCCATCGAGAGGGCCCGAACCTGGGTCAAAACATCGTGTCCCTTGTCTCCTGTTACCATCCGCCTAGACGCACAGTTCGGGAACCCCTACCTGAGAGCCGCCGGTTTTGACACCGACAAGATCCATCTGGAGGGGGCCTCCTCCCCCTCTCCCTTGCCCCTATAAATGGAGGGGAGGTGGGAGGGCTACCGCTCCCTTCCCCTGGCATAGCCCTTTCCCTCCCCAACACCTCCTGCTCCATAGTAGTGCTTGGCGAAGCCCTGCCGGAGAACTGCAAGCTCCTCACCATGCCATCGTGCTGCCGGAGCTCTCCCTCAACTTCTCCTCTCCCCTTGCTGGATCAAGAAGGAGGAGACGTCCCCGGGCTGTACGTGTGTTGAACGCGGAGGCGCCGTCCGTTCGGTGTTAGATCGGATCTTCCGCGATTTGAATCACCGCGATTACGACTCCCTCATCCGCGTTCTAGTGACGCTTCCGCTTAGCAATATTCAAAGGTATGAAGATGCTCATCCCCTCTCCCTCTTGTTGCTAAAATCTCCTAGATGGATCTTGGTGATGCGTAGAAAATTTTGAATTATTGCTACGTTCCCTAACAGTGGCATCACGAGCTAGGTCTATGCGTAGATTCTATGCACGAGTAGAACACAAGTAGTTGTGGGCGTTGGTTTGTTCAATATGCTTACCATTACTAGTCTTATCTTGATTTGGCGGCATCGTGGGATGAAGCGGCCCGGACCGACCTTACACATACGCTTACGTGAGACAGGTTCCACTGACTGACATGCACTTGTTGCATAAGGTGGCTAGCGGGTGCCAGTCTCTCGCACTTTAGTCGGATCAGATTCGATGAAAAGGGTCCTTATGAAGGGTAAATTGCAATTGGCATATCACTGTTGTGGCTTTTGCATAGGTAAGAAACGTTCTTGCTAGAAACCCATGGCAGCCACGTAAAACGTGCAACAACAATTAGAGGACGTCTAACTTGTTTTTGCAGGGTATGCTATGTGATGTGATATGGCCAAAAAAAGGATGTGATGAATGATATATGTGATGTATGAGATTGATCATGTTCTTGTAATAGGAATCACGACTTGCATGTCGATGAGTATGACAACCGACAGGAGCCATAGGAGTTGTCTTAATTTATTCTATGACCTGCGTGTCATTAAATAATGCCATGTAATTACTTTACTTTATTGCTAACCATTTTCCATAGTAGTAGAAGTAATAGTTGGCGAGACAACTTCATGAAGACACGATGATGGAGATCATGGTGTCATGCCGGTGACGAAGGTGATCATGTTGTGCCTCAAAGATGGAGATCGAAGGCGCAAGATGATATTGGCCATATCATGTCACTTTATGATTTGCATGTGATGTTTGTCATGTTTACATCTTATTTGCTTAGAATGACGGTAGCATAAATAAGATGACCCTCACTAAAATTTCAAGAAAGTGTTCCCGCTAACTGTGCACCGTTGTGAAAGTTCGTTGTTTCGAAGCACCACGGTGATGATCGGGTGTGATGGATTCTAACGGTTCGCATACAATGGGTGTAAGCCAGATTTACACAAGCAAAACACTTAGGTTGACTTGACGAGCCTAGCATGTACAGACATGGCCTCGGAACACAAGAGACCGAAAGGTCGAACATGAGTCGTATAGTAGATCCGATCAACATGAAGATGTTCACCGATGATGACTAGTCCGTCCCACATGATGATCGGACACGACCTAGTTGACTCGGATCATGTAACACTTAGATGACTAGAGGGATGTCTATCTGAGTGGGAGTTCATTAAATAATTTGATTAGATGAACTTAATTATCATGAACATAGTCTAAAATATCTTTGCAATATGTCTTGTAGATCAAATGGCCCACACTAATGTTTCCCTCAACTTCAACGCATTCCTAGAGAAAACCAAGCTGAAAGACGATGGTAGCAACTATACGGACTGGGTCCGGAACTTGAGAATCATCCTCATAGCTGCCAAGAAAGCATATGTCCTAGAAGCACCGCTAGGTGAAGCTCCCATTTTCCCAGCAACTCAAGACGTTATGAACGCCTGGCAGTCGCGTAGTGATGATTACTCCATGGTTCAATGTGGCATGCTTTACAACTTAGAACCGGGGCTCCAAAAGCGTTTTGATCAGCACAGAGCATATGATATGTTCCAAGAGCTAAAAATGGTTTTCCAAGCTCATACCCGGGTCGAGAGATATGAAGTCTCCGACAAGTTCTATAGTTGTAAGATGGAGGAAAACAGTTCTGTCAGTGAGCATATACTCACTATGTCGGGGTTACACAACCATTTGTCTCAGTTGGGAGTTAATCTCCCAGATGACTCGGTCATTGACAGGATCCTCCAGTCGCTCCCACCTAGCTACAAGAGCTTTGTGATGAACTACAATATGCAGGGGATGGAGAAGTCCATTCCTGAGCTATATTCAATGCTGAAATCAGTGGAGGTGGAAATCAAAAAGGAACATCAAGCGTTGATGGTGAATAAGACCACTAGTTTCAAGAAAGGCGAGGGGAAAAAGAAGTTCAAGAAGGACGGCAAGGGAGTTGTCGCGCCCGGTAAATCAGTTGTCAGGAAGAAGCCAAACAATGGACCCAAGCCCGAGACTCAGTGCTTTTATTGCAAGGGAAATAGTCACTGGAAGCGGAACTGCCCCAAGTACTTAGCGGACAAGAAGGCTGGCAACACCAAAGGTATATGTGATATACATGCTATTGATGTGTACCTTACCAGTACTCGTAGTAGCTCCTGGGTATTTGATACTAGTGCGGTTGCTCATATTTGTAACTCAAAATAGGAGCCGTGGAATAAGCGGAGACTGGCGAAGGACGAGGTGACGTTGCGCGTCGGGAATGGTTCCAAGGTCGACGTGATCGCCGTCGGCACGCTACCTCTATATTTACCTACGGGATTAGTTTCAAACCTCAATAATTGTTATTTAGTGCCAGCTTTGAGCATGAACATTGTATCTGGATCTCGTTTAATGCGAGATGGCTACTCATTTAAATTCGAGAATAATGGTTGTTCTATTTATATGAGAAATATGTTTTATGGTCATGTCCCGCTGGTCAATGGTTTATTATTATTGGATCTCGAACGTGATGTTACACATCTTCAAAGTGTGAATACCAAAAGATGTAAGGTTAATAATGATAGTCCCACATACTTGTGGCACTGCCGCCTTGGTCACATTGGTGTCAAACGCATGAAGAAGCTCCATGCAGATGGACTTTTGGAGTCTCTTGATTATGAATCATTTGACACGTGTGAACCATGCCTCATGGGCAAGATGACCAAGACTCCGTTCTCCGGAACAAGGGAGCGAGCAACCAACTTGTTGGAAATAATACATACTGATGTGTGCGGTCCAATGAGCGTTGAGGCTCGCGGTGGCTATCGTTATGTTCTCACCCTCACTGATGACTTAAGTAGATATGGGTATGTTTGCTTAATGAAACACAAGTCTGAGACCTTTGAAAAGTTCAAGGAATTTCAGAGTGAGGTGGAGAATCAACATGACAGGAAAATAAAGTTCTTACAATCAGATCGTGGAGGAGAATATTTAAGTCACGGGTTTGTACGCACTTAAGGAAATGTGGAATTGTTTCACAACTCACGCCGCCTGGAACACCTCAGTGTAATGGAGTGTCCGAACGTCGTAATCGCACTCTATTGGATATGGTGCGATCTATGATGTCTCTTACTGATTTACCGCTATCATTTTGGGGTTATGCTTTAGAGACAGCCACATTCACTTTAAATAAGGCACCGTCTAAATCCATTGAGATGACACCGTATGAATTATGGTTTGGGAAGAAACCTAAGCTGTCGTTTCTAAAAGTTTGGGGATGCGATGCTTATGTCAAGAAAATACAACCTGAAAAGCTCGAACCCAAGTTGGAAAAATGCGTCTTCATAGGATACCCTAAGGAAACCATTGGGTATACCTTCTACCTTAGATCCAAAGGCAAGATATTTGTTGCCAAGAACGGATACTTCCTGGAGAAAGAGTTTCTCTCGAAAGAAGTAAGTGGGAGGAAAGTAGAACTTGATGAAGTACTACCTCTTGAACCGGAAAGTAGCGCAGCTCAGGAAGATATTTCTATGGTTCGTGCACCGACTAGAGTGGAAGTTAATGATGACGATCAAGGAACTTCAGATCAAGTTGCTACTGAACTTCGTAGGTCCACAAGGACACGTTCAACACCAGAATGGTATGGCAACCTTGTCCTGGAAATCATGTTGTTAGACAATGGTGAACCCTCGAACTGTCGAGAAGCAATGGCGGGCCAGATTCCAACAAATGGCTTGAAGCCATGAAATCCGAGATTGGATCAATGTATGAAAACAAAGTATGGACTTTGACGGACTTGCCCGATGATCGGCGATCCATAGAAAATAAATGGATCTTTAAGAAGAAGACTGACGTGGATGGTAATGTGACCATCTATAAAGCTTGGCTTGTCGCTAAGGGTTATCGACAAGTTTAAGGGGTTGACTACGATGAGACCTTCTCACCCATAGCAAAGCTGAAGTCCGTCTGAATCATGTTAGCAATTGCCGCATTCTATGATTACGAGATATGGCAAATGGACGTCAAAACGGCATTCCTTAAGGAAGAATTGTATATGATGCAGCCATAAGGTTTTGTCGATCCTAAGAATGCTAACAAGGTGTGCAAGCTCCAGCGCTCCATCTATGGGCTGGTGCAAGCATCTCAGAGTTGGAACATTCGCTTTGATGAAATGATCAAAGCGTTTGGGTTTATGCAGACTTATGGAGAAGCCTGCGTTTACAAGAAAATGAGTGGGAACTCTGTAGCATTTCTCATATTATATGTGGATGACATACTATTGATGGGAAATGATATAGAACTCTTGGAAAGCATAAGTCTTACTTGAATAAGTGTTTTTCAAGGAAGGACCTTGGAGAAGTTGCTTACATATTAGGCATCAAGATCTATAGAGATAGATCGAGATGCCTCATCGGTCTTTCACAAAGCACATACCTTGATAAGATATTGAAGAAGTTCAATATGGATCAGTCCAAGAAGGGGTTCTTGCCTGTATTGCAAGGTGTGAGATTGAGCACGGATCAATGCCCGACCACGACAGAAGATAGAGAAAAGATGAGTGTCATCCCCCATGCCTCAGCCATAGGGTCTATTATGTATGCCATGCTGTGTACCAGACCTGATGTGAACGTTGCCGTAAGTTTGGTAGGAAGGTACCAAAGTGATCCTGGCATGGAACACTAGACAGCGGTCAAGAATATCCTGAAGTATCCGAAAAGGACTAAGGATATGTTTCTCGTTTATGGAGGTGACGAAGAGCTCGTCGTAAAGGGTTACATCGATGCTAGTTTCGACACAAATATGGATGACTCCAAGTCACAAACTGGATACATGTATATTTTGAATGGTGGGGCAGTCAGCTGGTGCAGTTGCAAGTAAAGCATCGTGGCGGGATCTGCATGTGAAGCGGAGTACATGGCAGCCTCGGAGGCAGCACATGAAGCAATCTGGATGAAGGAGTTCATTACCGACCTAGGAGTTATTCCCAATGCGTCAGGCCCAATGACTCTCTTCTGTGACAACACTAGTGCTATTGCCCTTGCCAAGGAGCCCAGGTTTCACAAGAAGACCAGACATATCAAGCGTCGCTTCAACTCCATTCGTGAAAATGCTCAAGATGGAGACATAGATATTTGTAAAGTGCATACGGATCTGAATGTCGCAGATCCGTTGACTAAACCTCTTCCATGAGCAAAACATGATCGACACCAGAACTCTATGGGTGTTCGATTCATCACAATGTAACTAGATTATTGACTCTAGTGCAAGTGGGAGACTGTTGGAAATATGCCCTCGAGGCAATAATAAAATGGTTATTATTATATTTCCTTGTGCATGATAATTGTCTATTGTTCATGCTATAATTCTATTGACCGGAAATCATAATACATGTGTGAATACATAGACCACAACATGTCCCTAGTGAGCCTCTAGTTGACTAGCTAGTTAATCAATAGATGGTCATGGTTTCCTGACCATGGACATTAGATGTCATTGATAACGGGACCACATCATTATGAGAATGATGTGATGGACAAGACCCAATCCTAAGCATAGCACAAGATCGTGTAGTTCGTTTGCTAAAAGCTTTTCTAATGTCAAGTATCATTTCCTTAGACCATGAGACTGTGCAACTCCCGGATACCGTAGGAATGCTTTGGGTGTACCAAACATCACAACGTAACTGGGTGGCTATAAAGGTACACTAGAGGTATCTCCGAAAGTGTCTGTTGGGTTGGCACAAATCGAGAATGGGATTTGTCACTCCGTATGACGGAGAGGTATCTCTGGGCCCACTCGGTAATACATCATCATAATGAGCTCAATGTGACTAACCAGTTAGTCACGGGATCATGCATTATGGAACGAGTAAAGTGACTTGCCGGTAACGAGACTGAACGAGGTATTGGGATACTGACGATCAAACCTCGGGCAAGTAACATACCGATTGACAAAGGGAATTGTATACGGGATTGATTGAATCCCTGACATCATGGTTCATCCAATGAGATCATCATGGAACATGTGGGAACCAACATGGGTATCCAGATCCCGCTGTTGGTTATTGGCCGGAGAGATGTCTCAGTCATGTCTGCATGATTCTCGAACCCGTAGGGTCTACACACTTAAGGTTCGGTGATGCTAGAGTTGTTATGGGAATTAGTATGCGGTTACCGAATGTTGTTCGGAGTCCCGGATGAGATCCCGGACGTCATGAGGAGTTCTGGAATGGTCCGGAGATAAATATTTATATATGGGAAGTCCTTATTCGGTCGCCGGAAATGTTCGGGGGTATATCGGTATTGTACCGGGACCACCGAAAGGGTTCCGGGGGTCCACCGGGAGAGTCCACCTGCCCCGGAGGGCCCTATGGGCTGAATGTGGAGGGGAACCGGCCACTAAGTGGGCTGGGCGCCACCCCCCTAGGTCCCATGTGCCTAGGGTTGGGGGGGGACCCTAAAGGGGGCGCCCCCCTTGGCCGCCCCCCTCTAGATCCATCTAGAGGGGGCCGACTCCCGCTCTCCCTTGCCCCTATAAATAGAGGGGAGGTCGGCGGGCTGCCACACCCTTCCCCTGGCGTAGCCCTCTCCCTCCCCAACACCCCCCTCCATAGTAGTGCTTGGCGAAGCCCTGCGGGAGAACTGCAAGCTCCTCCACCACGCCGTCGTGTTGCCGGAGCTCTTCCTCAACTTCTCCTCTCCCCTTGCTGGATCAAGAAGGAGGAGACGTCCCCGGGCTATATGTGTGTTGAACGCAGAGGCGCCGTTCGTTCAGCGTTAGATCGGATCTTCCGCGATTTGAATCACCGCGAGTATGACTCCCTCATTCGCGTTCTAGTGACGCTTCTGCTTAGCGATCTTAAAAGGTATGAAGATGCTCATCCCCTCTCTCTCTTGTTGCTAGAATCTCCTAGATGGATCTTGGTGATGCGTAGAAAATTTTGAATTATTGCTACATTCCCTAACAGTTAGTGGGTAGGAATAGAGTAAGAACATGGAATAACAATTGGTTGCTTAAATACTACCAAGTCATTTGATATTGTTGGGTAAGTCAACATGCAGATACTTGAAAAGAAAACCTACTTCGAACAAAGTCTGGACGGATGATATCATAGGGGAAGTTAGCATATATCTCATGACGAGGCTCTTTTATGTGCAGTGCAATTTTAGTGCCAACTTTCAGTACATAAAACTTCGAAATTTCTTGCCAAAGGCCAGTGCCAAAATAGGAGTCACCATGTTCATCAAGTCTTACAGTAGCAACGATTGTAAATCCATGGTTTGTGTTCAGTATTTCATCCCTAGAGTCTTGATTTATGTAAAGGGAAAGATTGTGTACTACAGATTTTGTTGCATAGCAAGGGATGCGCTACAGAAAATGGTAGGATTGTTAGAGAAAATATGGTAACATGCAAATATGGCCCCAAATTGAAAGAACTGTACAACAGTTGGAATTGAAGGACGAAAATCTATAATTAAACAGATAGGGTAAACATGATGTCATGGAAATATGAGAGTAATCGAAAGAACAATACATCATTAATTTGCCTAACATAGAAAGAAGAGGAAAAATCCCCTTTGACGTATATGGTGCATGTGGCACCTTTTATCCAAATGTAGCAATATTTAGTATACGTTCAGGAAAGTAGGCCATGCCAACCAATTTAGGGTGAGATTGAACATACCGCACGCATCCTTAAGTCATCTGGTACGGTGAGATGGAACTCCATGGATGTCTGGCGGAGGTCGCAAAGTCCTGATGTGTCCGTGCACTGTACACTCTATGAATGAAAGATAACCCTCATATCAGCTCGAATAAAAATGAATTCACTATGATTTCGGCCAGGTGATTAAAGGAGGCAGATGAATTGGGATAAGAGATGAGATAATATCTTATTAAATTAGTTATCTTGTTGTCCATGATAAAAAACCCTCAACGGTGGATTCCCCAACAGGGAAGAGCTGGGTCAACTGCGAGCAGCATCGAGAAAGTCGATAGCAATAGGCGGCGGTAAGCGGAAATGGCAAAATGCGGTGGGGTTTGCCAGCAGCCTGGCGGCGGCGGCACGCATCGAGCTAAGTGGTTGCCGCCACGATAGGCAGTGCCATGCATAGACGCGGAGGAGCTTGTGCAGGTGTGAATGGGGACCGGAGGGGGTGGCGGGCGGGGAGAGGGTTTTTATGATGTGGGGATGGTGTGGGTTTTCCTTTTTCTTTATGGAATTGGGTGGTGAGGATTTTCTGTCCCACAAAGAGTTTTGGAGGCAACGGTTTGCTAGAGTTAACCGTGTGTGATTGAAGTAACACGCAAAATGAAAGTCATAGCACACGGTTCCAATTTTGGGAACCGTGTGTGATTGGCGTACTACCTCCGTCCTGGTTTATTGGTCCCCTTTGTAATTTGTACCAAATTTTGACCAAATATTTAACTAACAAATATTTATGCATGTCACCAAAATTATATCATTGAACACTATGCTCAAATAACCA
Source organism: Triticum dicoccoides (assembly GCF_002162155.2). Taxonomy (NCBI): domain Eukaryota; kingdom Viridiplantae; phylum Streptophyta; class Magnoliopsida; order Poales; family Poaceae; genus Triticum; species Triticum dicoccoides. The sequence goes on from NC_041387.1 coordinate 438,839,630, forward strand.
TCCGACGATATAATTTTTGCTGACCTGCACGAACATTTTGTCAGTTAAATCTTTGGTCAAAATTTAACACAAATTACAAAGGGGGCCAATAAACCAGGACGGAGGTAGATTCCATCAACCGAACTGATTGCATCCATATCCCACATGTAGACATAGGCAAACATAGATTAAACATACTCAGACATAGATAATAAGCGTACACAAGCATAGTTCAACCATTAGTACATAGTTCAACCGTCATTAAGCATACTCAAGCGTACATAGTTCGATCCCACATCTCATCTCGTCTGCCGGCACGATCCTGAAGCTTCTCCAGGTACTCGGCGTACGCACCGTGCGCCACCCTTCCAGAATACTTCTGCTTGAAGGAGCCAACAGCTCATGTTCTTGCATGCGCCAAAACACTTTGATACATGTCATAAAGCTTTTGGTTGCAAAATGGGCATCGATAGCCGCCGTCCCAGGTCCTAATACGCCTGTTATGCATTCCCGCATAAAGCTCCCTCAGGATTTGCCTCTTGTACCTCCTCTGGCCATCTTCATCCTCTCTGTCCACATCGTCAGACAACATCTATACAAATAGTAAAAAAATGTTGCGTCAAATTGATGTTTACAAACTAATCTCTAGCAAACATTTGGCAGTTGCCAAAATTTGGCATCAAATCGATGTTTACATGCCGTGAAGTAGGATTAGGAATTTATGGGTATTTCTTATACATATCCAAAGATTATGGTTTGATTTTTAAGCACAATCGTCTATGTACATACCAATCTTGAAGAAAATAATGGCACAAACATATATGTAGGTCATTCAAAATCAATTGTCAAGTCCTGGCTAGGAATTATTAGCACGAACACTAACCCTAGTCAGATTACTAGCAGAAATCATTTGCACAGATGAAACAACTAATCACTTATCACTTGTACCATTCAAACAATCAATACACTACACGGATCTAACGAGACTTACTCAGATTTCATGGACTGGGAGAACATAACCATAGGACTTCTATTCCAAAAAGGGGGAGGCTGGAGTAACCAGAGAAACCCTAGGATCTATTTGACACATAAATGGGCATATATGACTAACCAGTTATTCGTCGTCATCAGAGTCGTCACCGGAGTGGTCGTCGGAGTTGTCGCCCGAGTTGTCACTAGAGTCGGTGTGGACCTCCGCCTCCGGTTGTGGAAGCTTGACACCGTCAACAACGTCAGAGTGCAGCGATACCTTGCCGGTGGTGACGTCAACCTCTGTATCCATCTCTACGCCGTGCTTCGGTGCTTCGGTAGCCCCAACGTCGCGACTCCTTCCGATGGGGTGCTTCGGAGGCATCCACATACATTGACGGCTTTAAGGACTGAGAGCGGCATCGCGGATGCAAGCAGAGAGAGAGGATTGTACGTGTGGCAAGGATGGGGTGTGCGGCCGCTCGGGCGTGCCATTAATATGGAGTAGTGGGAGAGAGGTGGGCGGCGGTCAAACCGCTGGCTCGCCTCCCCGTGAGCCTATGCACCGGACTGCTCGTATGCCTACCGTCATTTCACATAGCTACTCGCACGTCTCCCGATGACACTATGCAGCAAGCATGCCTCCCGTCAATTCACACGCTTACACGCACGCCTCCCGGTCTGCCTGTGTGGTGGACTGCTCGCATGCGTCCCGTCAGCTCACTCCTGCTCGCACATCACACGGGTCGTGTGGCGGCACGTATATTGTTTTTCTATTTGGATGATATAATGCTGTTGCTTTATTGGTTAACCGAAGCATGGCACGTATCCATTGTTGGTCGCTCATGGTTCAAATAAATAATCCGTTTGGGATATTGGTTTCCAATTATTGATAATCTCCCTGTTTGTAAGAAGATAAAGATTACATCAAAACTGGTCTCAAAATTGACAAAAAAGTACAATGTCACTTTGTATTGGTGTCCATATGACAACACGATAAGTTTCATGAGTTCCAAATAAATTTTGGATGTACTACAATTTAAAAATCAAGATTCTCAATGTTTGAAATTTCTTGCATGGGGAGTAAACATGCACCAAGTGAGACACTTGTGTTTTTACAATCCATTTAGGTGCACTGTCACGTGTGCATGTAGCTCAAATTTGTTTTTTTGCACATTATACCCCTAGAAAATCAATTAATGTACTAAACCGTCTTAATGATCTCTGTTTTTTTTCAAAATTAAAACACCCCTCCTTTGGTAACATATGTTCACCATGGGATAATTTAACATGCATCGTAGTTGCGGTGGATTCATGGTGTGTGTGTGTGTGTGTGTGTGTGCATGCGTCTGGGGGTGGCAGGTGGCTGGCAGTACACTATGAGTCGTGAGCCACCGTGTTGGTTGGCCATTTTGTGAGGCAGGTGCCACATCAGAGTCGTGAATTTGTTATTTAAAACATTACACAACCCTTTCATACATACATGTTTTGGCCACATGGTCGATGGTTGTCCTACACGACACTCGATACTCGCGTGTGACGCTTTCTATGGGCCTGCGAGGTTGTTGTCCATCACTTTGACGAACAGCCGCCAGAGAGGTTAATTTGACCGTCAAGATAGAATCTTTTTTGTTTGTGTTATGATGGGAGTATATAGTACGCGATGAAGAGGTGGGAGGGGACTAGCATATATACTATACGTATGCGTCCGTGAACAAGTACACCTCACTCAGTGTCGGGACTTTTCAGTTTTCGAGACACGTACCACATCAAAGTTGTAAAATTGGCTATTCAAACATCACACAACACCTCTTTGGGCCACATGCATACATGAGGTGGTTATCCTAGGACACTCATGTGTGACGCTTCCATTTGTGGGCCCATGAGGCCATCATCGATGCATGCATCACACTACAAAAAAAAAGACACATCCGTGACATTTTGGGCCGAACGAATTTTTTTCCTGTCATACTTATGACACTTCTATGACGATAATTGTGACAAAACCTGGTATCATCATAGATGTGGTGGGCTCCTACTTCTATGACAAAAAATCATGACGAAAAATGGGCTTTTTGTCCCGGGCGGGCCGGAGACGCAGCTGCATGACATTCTTTGGGCCGTCCATGACGGAAAAAACCGTTGTAGAAGCGAGGGCGAGGAAAATTTTGGGGAGTTCTCGGTTACGATGGATGGTCGGGGTCCGAGCGATGCGTGTTTCTCTCGTACACGTACACGCGTGTGTGCGAGGCATTGGTCTCTAACTAAACCCAAGCGATTGCACTTTAGGCTACGCGTTACTAAACTCGAGCGATCGAGCGATTCCTTCGCTACTGCTGCTAACTGAAGCTGATCGATGCTGACTGTGGATGAACAGTGAG